>NC_134090.1:41784928-42095015 GCF_000715075.1 Nicotiana tabacum | reverse complement strand
AACGTGAGAAACCTGAAGTGCTGACTGAAAGGGCCTAGCAGGATGGCCAATACCATATGAATCCCTACCTCCAAACGAGGTACCATTGAATCGGCCTGAATGACGGGGCCTCTTATCCGACCCATGACCACCTCCCTACGACAGAACCATCTCCACTCTCCTGGCCACATTGGTCGCCCCTTGGAAAGTAATCTCACTCCCAGCCTCCCTAGCCATCTGAAGACAAATCAGCTGAATACGACCTTTAAACCTTCTCACCCGCTCTCTCTCGGTAGGAAGTATGACAAGAGCATGACGAGCCAAGTCGATGAATCTGGTCTCATACTAGGTAACAGTCATAGAACCCTGCAGGAGACGCTCAAACTGCCTCCGATAGGCCTCTCTCCGAGTAATGAGGAGAAACTTCTCCAGAAATAGCTGTGCAAACTGCTCCCAAGTCAAGGCTGGCGACCCGGCTGGTCTAGCCAAGCAATAATCTCTTCACCAAGTCTTGGCGGATCCAGACAAGCGAAAAGTGACAAAATCGACCCTATTGGTGTCAACTATCCCCATGTTCCTGAGAACCTCGTGACAGCTATCTAGATAATCCTGGGGATCCTCAGTAGATGCACCGTTGAAAGTAGTAGTAAAGAGCTTGGTGAACCTATCCAGCCTCCACAAAGCATCGGCAGACATAGCTGCTCCATCACCGGTCTGAGCTACCACACTCGGCTGAACTGCTGGAGTCTGAAACTGGGGAGCTACCTGCTCCGGAGTACGAGTAGCAGTAGTCTGGGCTCCTCCTCCAGCCTGAGAGACGGCTGGTGCTACAGGAAGCAAGCCTGCTCGGGTGACACTCTCCATGAGGCCCACCAGAAGGACCAGAGTATCCTGAAGAATTGGGGTAGCAATAAGCCCCTCTGGGACCTGAGCTGGGCCCATCGGAACTGCTGGGACTGGAACCTCATCATCAAAGTCAACCTAAGGCTCCGCCGCTGGTGCTGCTGCTCGGGGCTGAGCTCTGCCCCTACCTCGGCCTCGCCCTCTGCCCCCTCGTGGGAGCTGCTACTTGGGGCTCGGGCTGCTGGTCAGTGGATGAGGAAGCGCATGTTCTCGCCATCTGCGAAAGAACAGAGTAGAATTTCAATTAGCATTGAGAAACCAAACCGCACGATAGGAAAGAATAAATGTGAAGTTTTTCCTAACTCTATAGCCTCTGGGGATAAATACAGACGTCTCCGTACCGATCCCTCAGACTCTACTAAGCTTGTCTGTGAACTGTGAGACCCATGTAACCTAGAGCTCTGATACCAACTTGTCACGACCCGAATTTCCCATCCTCGGGAGTCGTGATGGCGCCTACTAATGTGAGCTAGGCAAATCAATCATTTAACTACTTATTTCATTACTCGATTATTTCTTTAAAACAAATATAAGACGGTAACATGAAAACATCAGAACTTTAAATAATTAAGCGGAAGATAACAATTAAATATCTGAAATTTGCATCTATTACAAGTCTTAAAATCTAAAGCACCCAAAACCTGGTGTCACAGTGTCACAGACGGTCTAAGATTTACTATATACAAAGTCTGAAGAAAATGACAATACACTGTTTCTGAATAAAAGGAAAATGAAACAGGAAATAAGAATAGAGGAGACGCCAGGGCCTACGGACGCCTGCAGGTCTACCTTGGATCTCTGCGTGGACTGAAGGTAGCCTCCACACTACGGTCCAAAAGCTGCTCCGGGATCTGCACATAGTGCAGAGTGTAGTATCAGCACAACCGACCCCATGTGCTGGTAAGTGTCTAGCCTAACCTCGGCGAGGTAGTGACGAGGCTAGGACCAGACCACCAAATAAACCTGTGCAGTTATATAATATACAACAGAAAGTAAAGCAAGAATAAACAAGTAAAGATGGGAGGGGGAAAACATGCTTCGGGGAATAATAGGTAAAATCAGAATATCAAGAGAATTATAAAGGAATCAAAATCCAACCACTAACAAGAATAAGGAAAACAAAGGCAGATTCCACTTTCTTTTCACATCTTGTTGCAGGCGTGCAACCCGATCCCATTTCCTGTATCTCGTGGCAGGCGTGCCACCCGCTCCCATTTCATGTATCTCGTGGCAGGCGTGCGACCCGCTCCTATTTCATTTATCTCGTGGCAGGCGTGCCGCCCGGTTGTGGTAGGCGTACCACCCGCTCCCATTTCATTATATCTTGTGGTAGGCGTACCACCCGCTCCCATTTCATTATATCTTGTGGTAGGCGTACCAC
This sequence comes from Nicotiana tabacum, assembly GCF_000715075.1. NCBI lineage: Eukaryota > Viridiplantae > Streptophyta > Magnoliopsida > Solanales > Solanaceae > Nicotiana > Nicotiana tabacum. Next base: position 42,092,752 of record NC_134090.1, on the reverse strand, counting down.
CCGCTCCCATTTCATTATATCTTGTGGTAGGCGTACCACCCGCTCCCATTTCATTATATCTTGTGGTAGGCGTACCACCCGCTCCCATTTCATTATATCTTGTGGTAGGCGTACCACCCGCTCCCAGTTACAAGCCAACAATAATCACAAGGAATCCCGGCAAGGGAACAAGAGCAATATAACAACTTCCCGGCAAGGGAACAATAATATCAAAACAAACATATCACCAAGGGATCATTAATATCAAACAAACATCCCGGCAAGGAAACAATGGTGATAATAACATATGAAGCGTATTAAACCACAACGGAGTCATAACAATTATAATACAAGACTCACGGGCATGCTTGACACCAACGTATAGATACTCGTCACCATGCCTATACGTCGTACTCCACAATTAACATGTAGCAAATAAGACACAACTCCTAATCCCTCAAGCTAAGGTTAGACCAAACACGTACCTCGAACTTACACGGCCAACTCAAGCCTCAAACACCGCCTTTCCTTTCGAATTCGGCTCCAAATCAATTGTATCTATACATAATCGGCTTAATAACATCAATAAATGCTAAACAATCCAATTCCAATACTTAATTATAGCTTTCTAATCATTCTTCCCAAAAATCCAAAAATCGACCCCCGGGCCCGCTGGGTCAAAACACGAGGTTCGGACCAAAACCCGATCACCCGTTCACCCACGAGCCCGAATATATAAGTAGTTCCAAAATTCGACCCCAAAACAAGGTCTAAATCACAAATAATCAAAAAGCCCTAACTCTACCCAAATCCCTAATTTTCTACCCTTAAGAACATGATTTAAGCCTAGAAATGTAATGGGTGTTAATGGAAATTGAAGAAAATGAGTCTAAGATTACATGCCTATGAATTGGTAGTGAAATCCCTTTCAAAAATCGCCAAATTTGGAGTTGTAAAGAAGAAGTTATGAAATTTGGTAAGAATCTCGTAATGGCTACTGTTCTGAACTTTTAAAATAGCTGGGTGAAATTGGTCATCGCGTTCGCGATGAGTTAGGTCTGACAGACCTTCGCGTTCGCGGAAGATGGCTCGCGTTCGCGGAGCTTTGGCTCCTCAAGCCTACGCGTTCGCGATGCACAAAATGGTGACCCCTCCCTAGGTCTTACGCGTTCGCGAAGGGTATTCCCCCCTCAGCCTCGCGTTCGCGTCTCAAGCTTCGCGTTCGCGAAGAAGAAATCTGGCACCTGGGAAATTTGCCTTATGCGTTCGCGAGAGGGACCACGCGAACGCGAAGAGCAAAATCCTTGGGCATTGAACAACAGAAACCTGCAACTTTTTGAGTTCCAAAAACCTTCCGAAACACACCTGAGCCCTCGGGGCTCAAAACCAAACATATGTACTAACTCAATAACATTATACGAACTTATCCGTGCGATCAAATTGCCAAAATAACCTCAATAACAACGAATTAAACCCCAAAATCATTGAAATATTTCAAAACTTCTTAAAGCATCAAACTTTGCATTTACGGTCCGAATCACGTCAAACGGATTCCGTCTTTTTACCAAACTCCACAGAATCATCTTAAATCATATATAAGACCTGTACCGGGTGCCGGAACCAAAATACGGGCCTGATACCAACATGTTCTAATCGAAATTCATTTCAAATTTCTTTAAACAATTTCAGAAAACAATTTTCTTTAAAAATTCATTTCTCGGGCTTGGGATTTCGGAATTCGATTTCGGGCATACGCCCAAGTCCCATATTTTCTTACAGACCCTCCGGTACCGTCAAATTATGGGTCCGGGTCCGTTTACCCAAAACGTTGACCGAAGTCAAATTTATTCATTTTATAGTCAAAATTTATCATTTTTCACAGATTTTCACATTTAGGCTTTCCGGCTACGCGCCCGGACTGCGCACGCAAATCGAGATGATGCTAAAAGAGGTTTTCAAGGCCTCGGAAACACAGAATTCAATTTAAAGCAAGTAGGGTCATCACAAGAAAAATGTCATTTTATTTGGGACGACTAAAAAGTAAAGTGTGTCACGTGAAATGGGACAAAGGGAGTACTATATTTGGTTATGACATTTTGGTTACAAGCTTGTAATTCTGTTATGTTACTATGCCAGCATGAATTTTTCATGTCAGTAGCTTTTTTTTAAACCTCTTTTTCATAGTAGCATGGAACATACAGGTTATGTATTGGATTTTATCAAACAGACGAAAAAAATGAATAAGAATTAAATTCTTACCTTATAGTAATCTTTTCTTATCTATCTCATAAAAAAATTAGTTCATCAGCTCATGTATGTAGGTGTTGGAACCTACAATAGTTGATGCCTGGACTGTAATTTGTTAGTATTCGGAAAGGAGAAAAACAGCTCGCGCATTTACTAATAAAGGGTTGAGAAGTACCTTTTCCGGTTATTTAGCTTTTTCTTTTGGTCCAAAGTTTGTACACTCTTGCATGCTTTTGATTGTCTTCGTAATGAATGTTTCGGAGAAGCTTGTTGTCTCAAGTTATATGGTCTGGAACCTCATAATGGCATTGGTTGTTGTATAGGTATATCTTGATTGATGTAGTTGGTATGCTTTTCAATTTTTACTCAAGAATATAATAGCCTACTCTTATAAGTGTAGACCAAGATCCAATCTCATCCTTTATCCAAACAATGAACCCAAGCTGGTTCTAACTTTCTCATAAGTAACTGGAAACTAAAAGGTTCAGGAATCTCTGTGTTTGTTTGCAGGTTCTTCCACTAGTACCGCCTGGAAAAAGAGGCAACGAAGATGGATCACCCTATTCAGGCCAGGTGAAATGGATTTTTCCTTTTACGTTTTGAGTGAGTTGCATCCTTTCTACATGACATAGAAATTCAATAGAAAGCAGGAGATGCTTAACTTTTCTTTAAAGAGAATTACTGATTATTTAGGATAAAATGCTGCGATATGAACTGCCTGAATATGCACATTCAATGAGGCAAAACTTTGAGATTTTGTGTAGTTTGATTCGAGTTATATCCGGTCCATTCTCTTCGCAACTAAATTTAATTGACTGAGTATTCATAAGGACAATGACATTGATCATTGCCTTTTTGCTGATGCTGTAGAGATCTTGAAAAAAATCATATTGTTCATCTTTTGCAACATTGAAATGACAGTTTTCAATGGTTGCTTTCAGGATGCAAATTGTGGTAACACCCTTTTGATTTCTCTTGAAGAACTTGTTGATGATGGTTTGCTGAAGAAGGAGGAGCTTCCAGAGCCACTGTGAGTCGCTTTATAGCATTCTACTTGCAATTTATTAGTATTTCTGGACAGAGAAAATATATCAGGAGCATTACTTCACATCAGCATTCTTGTTGTTTGGTTTTTTATTGTTCTGAAGACCTACGGATCGTATCAATTACTCGACTGTTGCTGAGATAAAAGATCCTTTGATAGCCAAGGTAAACAATGAGCAGATACTTGTTACTAGTTCCTCTTTTATTATATAACATAAACTATAAGAAACCAAGGGTTGGAAAATACTTTCAAAAGAAGGGTTTTGGGTGTGAGGAAAAGAGAAATGACGCTAGAAAAGATACAAATATTTATTTCCTTTCTCTCCGATTTCCTTGCATGTCTGCTTCAAAATGTCAAATTTTTATTCTTCTGTACACAAGCTTTCCCCGTCTTCTTTTTCATTTTCACTATAGATGAATTATCTTAAAGGGTAATTTCTTCATTAATCATTTTAGGCAGCAAAGAGGCTTCTCTCCAGTGAAGGGAAACTGAAAGAACAGCTCGAAAACTTTCGCCGGGATCCAAATATTTCGAGTAAGATAAACATATTCATTTCTTGATTTGTTGAACTAAAGCATGGTCTTTCAAACTGTAATATGATTCTTCCTCTGTTTGGTTGCTATATTAGGGCAAGGAGAAGTATTGCATTTTATGTCAGTAACCTTTGGTAGATTACATGTCAAATCCCATGGATGTATGTAGAAATTGGAATAGAGTTTCTTGAGAGGATAGACATACTGATTAGTATGTACTCTTTGTCCCAGCGGAACTGTCCTGCTTTCTTGTTGGATCATTGAAAAAAGTGTTTTTACTTCTTAACAGAGACGTCTTATCTACAAGTTCAATATGAACCATTTTTGTACCAAAAAATTGGCTAACAACAGTTAAGTGGTTAACTTTAGTCTTTACTTTCAGAATCAGTAGCATAACATTTAAAGATGATTAATTTTGCATATTTGAGGAATACTATTTTGTCTTTGATTGCTTTTTGGTGCACCCATGAGGTCCCTAGTTGTATAGATGATTGAGTGTCTTTTGTAGAGAATCATGTTTTTATGTGGATTCTCTACCTTTTGGTATACCTCTTGTATACAGGAGTTCTCCCATTATTAATAATATCATTTTCTTATCAAAAAATAAATAAATAAAGATGACTTGCACTAATATGTACAGCCGTGTCGTTTATTTCCTCCTCTACTTGCCTTTTTACATTGAACAAATCATCTTTAATGTAACCTCAATGCTTACAATAAGTTCTTTATCTGCTATGTCTCTTCTCTCCTAATCCTTTTTTGTTTGCTAGCTGGAGTTTCAGAGCTTATGAGTTTTTCTTTCTTGAAACCAGTGAAAATTACCCCCCCCCCCCCCCAAACCCAACCACCAAACACACACACACACACACACACACAAAAAAAAAAAAGGAACCAGGGAAAAAACACGAAAGAGAAAAGAGTATATTCATGTGAAAGTTGAGGGGCTTGGCTAGGAGGGTATACCTGTTAAGCAACAAAATCATACAATGTAATTAATCGTTAGTCTTCTAACACAATGAAATTTTGGTGCAGTTGCAGATGGCATGTGTTTCTGTTATTTTTTTAAATATATATATTCACTTTAAAATGCAAAATAAGGAAAAAGTCAGAAAATGGAAGGACATAGTAATAATTATTAAAAGTGGTTCAGTTGCTGCCTGTTATTGCTAAACATCATTTATTCAAGAAAAATGCAGGTTGGCTAGAGGATGCTGCTTATTTTGCTGCCATAGACAACTCTTTAAACACTGTTAGCTGGTACGATTGGCCTGAACCATTGAAAAATCGCCATCTTGCAGCTCTAGAAGAAGTTTATCAAAGTGAAAAGGATTTTGTAAGACCTCTTTGAATCTTTAAATGCTGACCAAGTTGGTTCCTTGAAATTGGGCAAACACTGAACATTGATCTAATTCTACCTGGAACAGATTGACACATTCATTGCACAACAGTTCTTATTCCAAAGACAATGGCAAAAAGTTCGTGACTATGCACGATCAAAAGGAATCAGTATAATGGGAGACATGCCGATATATGTTGGATATCACAGTGCTGATGTTTGGGCCAACAAGAAACATTTTCTGCTGGTTAGTATCTCTGTCGACCTTGTCAGTAAATAAGTTGGTGAATTACACCTCTACTAACTTCCAATTCCTTCTGATCTGCATAATCCACCTATCTCTTTGGCAGAATAGGAAAGGTTTCCCTCTTATAGTTAGTGGTGTTCCTCCAGACGCCTTTAGTGAAGCTGGTCAACTATGGGGCAGGTCAGTGTTATCCGGAGACTAGATTGTTAAAAAAACATTTCTTTTATCTGAAAAATATCTAGTTGAGTATGGAAGTATATATATAGTTATTGCTTTTAGAAGATATACTTGGTGGAAACTTGTTGTTTTAATTGATTTCAGGAATTCTTACTGGCAGATCATATCTTATTTCAATGTTAAATTGTCAATTGTTGTGCTATCCACTACTTACTGTGTTCTTTTGGTTGCTAAAAAGCCCGCTCTATGATTGGAAAGCCATGGAGAAGGATGGATTTTCGTGGTGGATACGCCGCATTCGACGTGCAACGGATCTTTTTGATGAATTTAGGATAGATCACTTTAGAGGATTTGCTGGATTTTGGGCTGTTCCTTCTGGTATCTAATGTTGGATGTGTACAGGCTTACATGTAACTTTATATCAGTTGGGCACTCATGTTATTTTTATAATTCATACTTGCAGAAGCAAAAGTTGCTATGCTGGGAAGGTGGAAGGTCAGATATATTATTATTTATTTCATGTTTTGCTCTTAATATGAAAACTATATTAATGTTTTATTTTAATGACGTAGGTGGGACCTGGAAAACCTTTGTTTGATGCTATCTTCCAAGCTGTTGGGAAGATCAATATTATAGCAGAAGACTTGGTATGTCTAAGGACAGCATACAGCAGATTCTCTCTGAAATCTCTCATTTGGCCTTGATGTCTGCTTTAATGGCTCCTATCGATCAAAAAGAAATGTCTGCTTTAATGGCTCCCCTGGAGCATTCTTTTGTAATCTGGTAGACATTTGAATGGTCGAACACTCCCAATAACTTCACCTTTTAGGAAGTAAAAAATAATGCCTTTATAGAAGATAAAAAGGGGAAAAAACGATTGCATGTTCTAACCCATTTGTTGGGTAATTTCTGGTTGTGTATTGGTTAAAATCAATAATCTGACTGCAGATCTTTGTGTGCAAGCAAATTTACTACATATTGTAGCCGTTTATCTTTCATATTTTCTCTTTCAGCTTCATTCAATCATACTAGTAATTTCTCTGATTTCAAGGTGAGCCTCATTCTAGAACAAAATGTGATGGCCATGTAGGCGTAAATAGCCTTTTCCTATTGCATTTGGATTAAGCTCCTAACACTCATTCACGTTGAATATTAGTTTCATGCTTATGTCAAATGTAGTTGTTGTAGATGAATTTAATTCAAGATGAAACAACGGATAGGCTTGTGTGTGCATCTACAAGCTGAATTGCATGGTCCACGCAATTGTATATCTGCCGCAGTGGAACTTTTTGAATTTCTTCTCCAGTTTGTCAGCTGTAATACTAGGTCATATCTATATCAGGGAGTTTAGGTTGATCTTTGTAGGTTCATTACCACACCGAATGTCTGTGAGACTGAGTCATTAAGTAATGGGAAAGGTATAGAGGCATCTATTACACATGATTTTAAAGAACGAATAAGCTCACGCAAACACATAGATATGAATGTGTATGTGTATATCTATGCATGTGTATTTTATTACTGATCAACCAACATATAACATGTATATTTTATAAAAGATTTTATTAAATATATCTTCAATATGAGTGTATGGCGCATTCTTGTTCTTCTACCAGTCCTCTCGACTACCTACAAAATGGTACTTTCTCTCTACACCAAATACATCTGTTTGCTTTTTCTGGCTAAAGAGATTTTAGATTTAATGATATCCAGTTAAATTATTACATCTTGATGAAGCTAGTTTGTACTCTGTCCATTTGAATAGTGTCTAGGTAGTGTATAAGTGGTTTTTTGGAAGGTTAGAGGATAACTTTTGATGTGTTCAAGTAGTTTTGTTACTTTATTGCTATATCCTCTCATTTGTTAGTAATTCTAAATGACAGGGAGTAATCACCGAGGACGTTGTTCAGCTTAGAAAGTCCATAGAGGCACCTGGCATGGCCGTACTCCAGTTTGGTAGCTATATTCTCTGTTGACCTATAGAATGTGTACAGGAAGTAGCGCTGAAATTTATGTGGTAATCTTGGCATAAACTTGTTCTTATTTGCGTCATTCAGGATTTGGCAGTGACGCAGAAAACCCTCATTTGCCTCACAATCATGAGCAGAACCAAGTAGTGTATACTGGAACTCATGATAATGATACGGTAATCATCATGCTTGATCTTGATTTGTTATGTTTTCCCTCCTCGCTATTATAACTACTCTTTTTTCGCATAAGCAATCCAAAATTGCTGGTAGCTACACTTCTCCCAGTTGTTTTGCCTTTTACTTTGTTGAAAGGTTAAGACAGTTCAACTGTTTATGCTAGAGAAAAAAAAAATTGTCCAATATTTCTAAGCATTTTCTTTTGTTTGCATGTCTTAGACCCGAGGTTGGTGGAACATCTTGCCACAGGAAGAGAAATCCAATGTTAGTATGATGAATTGACTAAACTGTGTGGTCTTTTTCTTTACATAAAATGATGACAATGAACATCAGTTTGTTGATCACTTTAAACTGTTGTATCAGGTATTAAAGTATTTATCAAACATTGAGGAAGAGCAAATATCATGGGGCCTTATCGAAGCTGCAGTTTCTTCTGTAGCCCGTATCGCAATTATACCAATGCAGGATGTACTTGGGCTTGGGAGTGAATCCCGAATGAATATTCCAGCAACTCAGGTAAACAAAGAAACTTTTTTTTTTATAGTGACCAGAGCTAGCTCTTTATCACGTATAGACTGGTCGTTGGAAGAGTTAGGTAGAAGCTAGATTCAGAGGCGGATCCGGGATATAAATCTTATGGGTTCAATATTCAAGGTTTTTAGCATTGAGCCTATTATATTTTAAAAGTTATGGGTTCATATCTACTGTTTTTGCAATTTTAATGAATTTTTACATACAAATTTTTACTCCGCGTTGAAAGTTATGGTTTCAATTGAACCCGTCGGTTCAACGCTACATCCGCCCCTGGCTAGATTAGTACTCTAAACCTTCTGTTTAACTGTCAATTGCTCTTGGAGGAATATTTGAAGTTATCATCCTGTTTCTGTTGTTTGGTCAGCTGAGTGAAGTAGGAACATTAGATAACTCTGCAGACTCTTTTCTTCCTACTTGCCGCAGTTTTTGGTCTGCATTCGCAGTTCCCTCATGTTTAACTGTTTATGTGTGTATTCGTAGCTTATAGCTTTTGGTTCTATTGGCACTTTGGAACTCTTCCAAGTTCCAGCTTTTAACCAAACTACTGTTTCCTTTACTGTTGAATCTCTTTAACTTTTCGATAGCCTAAGTTATGATGGCACATCAATATATTAGTATTTACTTGTTTTGTAGTGAAACTTTCTCATTCTTGTTATCTGTTAGATGAGGAAATGAGTCCTTGTATGGTCTTGGGCAATCCCCACCTCATGAAGGTTGATTTGGGCTCAAGATCCATTCTCTTGCATGGTATCAGTGAGACTTATTTGTGTTCTTGGTTTACCTAATGTTGGGTCCCCATATTATATTGTCCACGCTTCAAATGTCAGGTCTGGTGTGTTAGGGGGAGGGGATTACATTGTCCCGCATTAGTTGAGGGAATGAGTTTTCTCTTCTTGTATGGTATTGGGCAATCATCCCCCAATGAGCTTAGCTTTTGACGTTCAGTGACGCTTGAGGTCCATTCTCTTAACAATCCTTAATTGTGATATCATTTTCTTTCTTTTGTTTTTCCGCTAATTGCAGTTTGGAAACTGGAGTTGGAGGATTCCTAGTTCTACCAGCTTCGACAGCTTGGATGCGGAAGCAAAGAAGCTAAGAGATATACTTGCAACTTATGGGCGGTTGTGATGACGAATGATGGTTAAAGATGCTAATGTGCTGTCATGCATGCTGCTTCCTGCAATGTTTGTGCGCAATATGGCCGCACATTTTCATACCTGCAGGACATTCCCAGGCTCGGTGCACAAGTTGGTTAGACCATAAAACAAGATCCGCATACACATTGTTTCCGCCACAATTAACTGCATCATCATGACGAAGGAATGCCTGTATTTTCGTTTTTCTGATCTTTAGGCCCCCCTGGGGAAGCAGATAAGCAGACTAAAACACACAAAGAGTTCTATTATTCTATATTAGTTGGTAAAAATCACTGATGCTAGAGCCATGCCATATTTCTGCAGAAATATGTCAAATTTTAAATCTCATGCTGTTCTAAAAATAAACAATGCATCTCTTTATGGCATTCCTATTTAGTGCAAATGACACGAATGTTACTTCTAGTTCTGTCTCTGTTTTTCTAGAAGCTCATTTAAGAAAGTATAGTTCCTTAAATGTGATTCTTTTGGACTTTTTTTTCATATCTTTTTTCATGGCAAACTTGTTTCCTTTTTTTATTATCTTGTTAAGCATTAAACTAACTGAATGAAATATATCTTTCTTCAAATCATCTATTTTTAAAACCATCTCTTCCTTGAGTAGGATAAAACTACAAAAGTAAATGAAATAAGCAATTAATTATTGATGAATTGTTGATAAGACATGCATATCATGTCTTTCATCCTAATTAAAGTCAAGGTCTTGCTGTTACAGAATTAATAGACTAGGGATGACCAACAGTGCGATGCGGTTGGGGGCAAACCCGGGGGGCAAACCCGTGTAAACCCGTGAAGATTTTGCCCTGCCCCACCCCTCCCACCCACCCCATCACATAATTTACTGTTTTCAACTGTCCCACATAAATCCGCACTGCTTAAATTTTCTTTATTTTGTTTTCTTTTTTGAATGAATTTGATAATAAAAATGAGATTCATAAACATATTTTTCATTTTCCTGAAGTAGTGTTAATTTAATATAAACCCAAGTCCTACTCAAGCTGACAAGCACCTTCCTAACGAAACCAAGTGAGTGTCTTGCAGTTGTTACCATATTCAAGTCTTAGGTTATCTTCTTCTTTTTTTTTTTCCACTAATGGTCTGCAATTTAGGAAGACTGTTTTCCAATCAATGAGTTTTCTGTTTAAGTTTTTATCTTTTTAGTTACAGTTGGGTTGTTTAACATTTTCATTCATTAATTGTTTGAATTTCAATCCCCAAATCATCAAGAAAGGAAAAATACAAATAACTGAGAGCCTGTTTGGTCAAGCTGCCAAAATTTACTTATTTTGAAAAGTATTTTTTTTTCAGAAGTACTTTTTTTAAGAGTACTTTTGAAAAAAAACTGTTTGTGTTTGGCCAATTCATTTAAGAAGTACTTTTTGCAACATTTGGTACATAAATTGTGTTTGACCAATCTTTCTAAAAAGTGCTTTTGAGTGTTAAATTACTAAAAAGGATAGTACCACGGCCTTATAATTTTTTAAATAGAAAAATAAACTTAAACATTTATCGTAAGAGACTTTTATTATTTTTTTATTTGATTTGATTAAAATATAAAGCATAAAGTAAACAAACATATTAAATATTTAAGACAATGTTACATATAGTATAGTTATACCAAAGCATATGATATCATCTAGTATAATTACTTATTGTTAAATGATGATATGAATAATTAAAATAACATCATTCAGTAAAAATTAGAAATCTATCCATGAATTACTATATATTGATAATCCATCATAAAATAATAAGTAAAGTCACTCACACATGATAATATTTTTCAACAATTTCATGTCTATTTCTATCATACAACGCATCCATATTAGTAAAAGACTTGCCTCACGTTTCTAAAAGAATATCAGAAGGCTCATCTCCTTCATCAATCTCTGCAGTAATGTCCTCGTTAGGATAATAGTTGAATTCTCTATCGGTAGAAGAATGTCGTCAGATGAAATTATGTATAGCAATGGTAGTTGTAACTAGATAATTCTGAGTGTCAAACTTGGAAGACGGCATTGAACGTAAAATAGAAATAATTTTAAATATATAAAAAACCATAAGAGAACACATAATGTATAATTCAAAAAGAGTAACTACTTATTAACAACACATAGTGTATAATTTATTTATTTTTTAAAATTTAAATTAAAAAAATTAATTATTACATGACCATACTAATTTTGTCCCAAAATGCCAAGTGACCTATTGTGAGGCTGCCGCTTGACTTAATCTAGATGTTTTTTCTTCTTCTTTTGATAATATATAGATAGATTATGAATGTAATTATAAATTTTTTACCTATTTGTAGTTCATTTTTACAAATTAGATTTGATAACTGTTTTAAAGATTCGGAAACTAATGGCATATAATAGAAAAAATTATAAATGATTATTTGTAGAAAGAGAATTGATAATTAATCCAAAGAAGGATGCAGATAATTTGCTTTAGTATGAAAAAAGAAGGAGATAATTTAGCAAGTTACAAGACATTACACAAAGAAAAAAATCAAAAACAAGAAATATCAATAAAAAATTTGGAAAGTTACAATACAACAACAACAACAACAACGACCCAGTATAATCCCACAAGTGGGGTCTGGGGAGGGTAATATGTACGCAGACCTTACCCCTGGGGAGGGTGATATCTTTAATTTTAATAGAATGGTAAAAACTAGAAACAAAAATAAAAAGAAAAACCTTAAATTAATAAGGAATAATTTGGAAAATATAAATTTATGGTGAGGATAGTTTTGTCTTGAACAAATTAATTTTCTACTTCTGCTTCTGCTTCTTGGAAGAAGCTAGAATTTTCTGCTTCTTCCCAAAAGCATAAAAATTGTTTCTGTTACTAGCCAAAAGTACTTTTTTGTATTGGCAAATAGCTCAAATTTTTTAAAAAATATTTTTTTGAAAAAAAAAAGTACTTTTGATCTCCCACCAGCTTGGCCAAACAAGCTCTGAGTTCATCTTATTTATAACGATGAGAAACCAGGTAACGTTATAGCTAAAATAATGTATAGCGCAACACTAGCAGACTGTTATAAGCATCAATGTAAAATTTTGAATCAGTATATGTTTCTAGCTTGGCTAAAGCTGCACCCACAACCGCGTCAACCCGCAAGATTTTTTTCTAAAGAAATGCAAACTGACCCGCACCACACCTACAAAGTCACAAACCCGCCGCGCGCCACATAGGTTCAAATTTGCCCCGCCCGCACACGCACCGTTCCATTGTCATCCCTAAAATAATAGTTGTTTGTGGGGCATCAAAATTATTAATGTCAGAATGAAAGTTTTTTTTTTCAAAGCCATTTATTTAAGACAGATTGAAAGTTTAGTGCCTACTACGCATCCAAAAGTAATACGATACATTTGTTGTTCCTATTCTCTTTGAGGGGCGAGATTTTTTTTTTTTTGCCTTTTTTTAATATTCAAAATACAGAAAATGGCCTAAAGTACCCCTATCGTATGATAAATTGTTTATAAAAGCCCCCCGTCCATCTATCCGTCTGAAAATATAAAGGACGTTATTTTTATTTTCAAATTTACCCCTGCGACTAACGGAACTCCATGTGGGCATCTCATTAAATGATGTGGCGTTCTTTCATTTGTCTACGTGGTTCAATGGGACTGACATTGTATTTGGGTATTTTTCGACCCATTAAACCAATCCGACCCACTCCTTTTACCTTATACCCACTCTTTTAACCCTATACCCACATATTTTACTAGTCTTTTTCCCCAATTTTTTCTTTTTATTTTTCTATTATCTCCTTGTCATCACCTCACAAAAACTCCACCTACACCTTCTCCACCACCTCTGACACCATCATCGACGCCATCCCTCCTCCAAAAACAGAAATCAATGTAAAATAATCCAGCTAGCAACATAAAGAACCTAGCTAATGAAGAACGACAAGAACGACTACTGGAAAAATAAAGATCAACATCAACAATGGGGGCCTTCGCCGGAAAATTTCTCCGGCCAAAGTGAAGCTCCATTCTTTCCTTCAGTTTTGAGAGGCTTTTCGAGTCACTCAAGAAACTAACTTAAAATAACGGACAATTTCAGGCGATTTCGAACAGAAGGGCTCAATTCTGGCCGATCAATAATATTTTGAGATCTGTCCTTCGTTGCCTTTTGTATTAATACTTCGTACCCTTCTCAGAGCTCCGGTAGTATGGAGTGACGGCAGTAGCAAGAAAGAGTTAGATAAAAAATATGGGTTCGATGCTAGAAAAAAGGAGAAAAAGAAAAGCAAAATAGAAAATATAGAAATAAAATAGAAGAAAAAAGAGAGAACTAAGGAAGAAGAAGCCATGGCTGGTTGTCGATGAAAGGTCCAGAGTTTGAAGATAGGATAAAAATAAAACGGGTATAAAGTTCTAAATTGGGGAAGAAGACTAGTAAAATATGTGGGTATAGGGTTAAAAGAGTGGGTATAAGGTAAAAGGAGTAGGTCGGACCAGTTTAATGGATCGAAAATACCCAAATACAATGTCAGCCCCATTGAGCCACGTGGACAAATGAAAAAACGCCACATCATTTAATGAGATGCCCACATAGAGTTCCGTTAGTCGCGAGGGTAGATTTGAAAATAAAAATAACGTCCTATATATTTTCAGACGGGTAGATGAACAGGGGCTTTTATAAACCATTTATCATACGATAAGGGTATTTTAGGGCGGTTTCCGTTCAAAAATTTATTAAGTACTACTGCCAAACATTAGGAGTAGCAGCGCTCCTTAGAGCGAATGAGTTTTCAAAATATTACATGCCAAAAGAGGAGTTTAGTGTGGTAAGCAAAAGGTAGGAGGGGAGGCTAGATAGAGGCCTCGAGCATGTCCCACTTTGAGTCCAACTTTCACTAGATATACATTGTTTTCACCATCTAAAGGTAGATTCAGATTTATGATTCATTGGATGTGGTACATTTGTGCACCCACTTTTCTTTTATAAATATGTGTGTATTAAGTTTTTTAAATTGTGTATATATAGTTTGAGTCTAAAATAATAAGTGGATCAGCTCACAAACTGTCCGAAAGGTATATCCTCCAATCTCAACATCGCAAGATTGTCAATAAAGTATAAAACAAAAGTTAAGGATTGCACCTACTTATGATATGACCCTTTCTATTTCATTTCAAGTAGGTATGTCACGACCCAAAATCTGAACCAATCAAAATTTTGATGGCTTTTAACACTGCTCGATAGGTAAGCCAATACAACAAATAATACGAAAAGAAAAGCAATAAATATCTGACAGTTAAACAAATAACATAACTAAAAGAACAATTCTAGGATAAAATAATAAATTCTAAAATCAATAACTAACATAAACCACCCTAAGATTTGGCGTCACAAGTACATGAGCTTCTAAATCCAGCTAAATATAAGGTTCTAAAAGAAATACAATACTGTTCGAAGTAAAATGGAACAATACAATGAAATAAGGAAAGGGACTCTAAGGCCCGCGAACAGGATACACCTCTACCTTGAATAATGTCTGGTATCCGCTAAGTACCTCTCAGGACTCCGTTGGTACCAATGCCAAAATTTGTATAAGAAGTGCAGAACTGTAGTATGAGTATAACCGACCCAATGTACTCAGTAAGTCTCGAGCCTAATCCCGACGAGGTAGTGATTAGACTAAGACAAGATGCCTACTAAAAACCTGTGCAGTTATATACATAAAGCAATGATAAAACATCAAAAGTAACAACAAGGTGGGACATGTAGAAAGGGAAAACAAGCGGAACAATAACTAATAAGCACCAAGTAAACCTATTTCAAAATAAGCACAGAAACCATCAAGTCAAATCCACATCAAGTCAAAACAAAAAAGTCAACAAAGTGCACGACATCACCCTTCGTGCTTGACCTCACGTTCACTCAAGCAAAGATGCGAACAAGGCACGACAACACCCTTCGTGCTTTTCACTCTTCCTCATTAAGAAATCACAACAACACAATCACATGCAAGGTGGGAAGTAAATTCGACTTCAACAAATATTGAACCCTATTCGTCATATGAGAAACTTTCCACAACTAGAGCCAACAACCAAATAATAATTTCTACGTTTCCAACACCCAATACCGCAACAATCACAATATAAGAAGTAACTTGAAAGCAAGTAATCAAAGAATTGACCATCTATCTAAGGGAGGAAAGACACAATAAGCAAATTAACATGGTACAAATAAAGCAAATTCCACCTGTATGCTTATCCCATGGCCGCGTATATCCTTTCGTCACCTTGCATATATGCGCCCCAACACATAATTCACATTGCAAATAAATTCAATTCTACCTTATTTCCCTCATCGAGGTTAATCAAGACACTTACCTCCTTCTGCAACAAAATTAATAATCAACTATGGCTTTTCCTTTCTAACAGGCCTCCAAACTAACCGAATCTAGCCAATTATTGTTCAAACAATTCAAAACAAGCTTTAGAAACTACCCACAAATGAAAAATGTTCAATTTTTTATCATAGTTAAAAAAAGTCAACAAAAGTCAATCCTAAGCCTGCTTGATCGAAATTCGAGATTCGAACCAAATTCCGATTATGCATTCACCCCGAGCCCGGTTAGGTGATTTGTTTCAAAATCCGATCTCAATTTGAGGTCTAAATCATGATTATACAAAATTCCTAAATTCTACCCAAAACCCTTAATTTTTACCTTGAAATTCATGGATTTGATGTTAAAATTCATGAAAAAGTAATCAAAATTGATTGAAAATTAGTTAAAATTGCTTACCAATGAATTTGAGAAGAAAAAGCTCTCAAGAAATTGCCTCTATGGAATCTAGTATTGAAAAATAATGTAAAATGAGTTAAGTCTCGTTTTGCCCATCTTATACCTAGCTGCAGGTATCGCAATTACGAACTTTCCACAAATGCGAATAACTGTCCGCAAATGCGAACAGATCAACATCGCACAAATGTTACAAATTCGACCTTTCCTTTGCAGTTTTTAAGGACCCCAGTATCGCATATGCCCCAAACTTCGCATTTGCGAAGTTGCCTACCTAATCCAGTCGTCGCAAATGTGACACATGGATCACAAATGCGACCTCCTACCGATCCGCAAATATGATCACCTCTTCGCATTTGCGAAGTCCTTAGTCCTAGGACACTTTCGCATTTGCGAGCTTGGCATCGCAAATGCGAGGCTCGCAATTGTGATCAGGTTCTCGCAAATGCAAGACCTACAATCTCACACCAGCAATTGCTTAGCTTCAGTAGCTCCAAACTCAACCAAAATAAATCCGAAACTCATCTGAGCCCTCAGACTCTAATTCGAACCTTCACACAAGTGTAATAACAACATATAAATTCACCCGCTACCTCAAATCACCAAATTAACATTTAGAATCACGAATCAATTAATAAAACTCATAATTTCAAGTTTTAAACTAAAATTTTCAATCTTTCACATAATGCGCTGAAACGCCATCGGGTCACTCGGAACCTCAACCGAACATGTGTACAAGCTCAAAAAAATACGAACTTATCGAAACTGTCAAAACACCTATCCGTAATCATTTACCAAAAACGTTAACCGTGGTCAACTCTAGCCTCATTTTAAGTCAAAAATTATGTTTTCTTCAAAATTTTACATAAAAGTTTTTCGAAGAAACGATACGGACTGTGCACGCAAGTGATATAATACCAAATGGAGCTATGAGAGATCTCGAAACACAGAAATTAAGGCTAATACTCAAAATAACCTATTGGGTCGTCACAATGTAATAACTTCATTACTGGTAAAGTCCAATAGCAATGCACTACTAGAAAATGTAAAATCAGGCTGAAAATAATAGTCGGAAGTTTCCGACGATTTCGGTCAGAAAATATAAAAAAAGTTGTTTTAATATTTCGACCACATTCCAACAACACTTGTCACAATATTTTGGCGCAAAAATCCGGAATTTAGTTTGCGACCGATTCGATCGATATGAAAGTCAACTTTTTAAAGTTTGATCACGTTTGGACTTTCGACTGAAACAGTCGAAAAATTATAAATTAAATAATTAATTTTATTTGTTTATTTTCCGACAGCGGTAAGGTACATCGGAAATTGTTTTAAATTTTTTGTTAGTGCTTTACCTATCAAAGCGGTCGAAAATTAAATTATTTTTTAATTTTATTTTTGTTTCCGACCGAATCGGTCAGAAATCTAATTTAAAAACCTCCCCCGACCCATTTCTTCCTTTCTCCTTCTCTTTCTCTTTTCTTCCTTTCTTTTTCTTCTCTTTCTCCTCCATCGCCGGCGACCGTGTTTGGGTATCAATTTTCCGGTGATATGAATCTCTCTCTCCCCTTCTCTCCCTAGCTCATTCCTTTCTCGCAACAAAATATGATTTTTTTTAACCCCAAATAATTAATTTTTTTCCTTTTCAGGCAGCAAATCCAGCGTCAGGCGTGATTTTTGCCGGCGAGATAAGTTTTCCATTCATCCTTTATCCGCCTTGAATCTTAGTATATTTATTTTATTTTTCTGTTTTTTTTTGTTTATTGCAATTCAAGTAGAATCTTAATATATTTGTTCTATTTTTGTTCTATGAATCTTAATGTATTTGTTCTATATGTTATTTGTAATTAGCTAGTTGTTTATTGCAATTCAAGTGAAATCTTAATATATTTGTTCTATTTTTGTTCTATGAATCTTAATATATTTATTAAATATATTATTTGTAACTAGCTAGTTGTTCTCTATGGCGTTTTAACTTACTTTATTTATGGTGGACTAGTAATAATTAACCTCTAGACGTTGAATTTTCTTGATTCCTCTTCCTAGTGTTATTATCTTGTTATTGTTTGTTGCTATTACTTTATTTTTATTTGTTCTTGAGCCGGGGGTCTATGAGAAATAACCTTTCTATTTTTAAGGCAGGGGTAAAGTCTGCGTATACTCCACTCCCCAAACTCCACTTGTGAAATTATATATATATATATATAGTAGTTGTTCAATCCAGCTTACAACTGGGAACCTTATTAACAAGAAAAGTTGAAGATATATATCACATCTTTTTAAGGGGAAAAACCACTAATTAGTACACCAAAATGGATAAATAGTAACAGCAAACCTACACCTTTGCAAACACCTTTAGGAGTTCTTGCATGGTAAAAGTAGACATTTATTTATGGACTAATATTCACCAATAAAATGTGTAAGTAGTATATAGTGCTGAATTAAGCCTAAACAACACCTTTAATTTAACTGCAAGTAAACACTCCATGTCTGTAATGCCAATTATTAGTTACTAGTAATATAATATAATATCTCTCTTTGACCCAAAAAAAAAAAGAACTGAATGCATGTAATTAAACACTCATACATACGTGATCTATAGCTAGTTTTATATCCAAATAGCATTAGCCTTAATGAGCAAATCCTTCAACTTGCCCTTGACATTGAGACTCATCACCTCATCAGACCCACCAACAAACTCCTTCCCTATAAATATAGCTGGTGTGCTCGGATTGCAACCCATCTCAATCAAAGCTTTCTCCATTTTCTTCCCTTTTGGAAGTTCATCAAGCTTATACACCGTTGGATTCGCCCCGAAATTACGAATTAGGGTTTCAATACTGTGGGACATGCAACAATTGCTCTTGCTGAATATCACCACGGGACTTTCTTCTCCTAATCTATTCACTGCATCCATCTTTTTAGTTTATATAGCAAAAAAGAAACAATTTTAATAAATTACAACTAAAGTTTAGAACTTTTGGAAGTAATTTAAGGCTTTAGCAATATGAGGAAACCTGAACTTCCATGAAGTTATATAATAGTCTTGAACATGAAAAGTAAGGGGTATCTAAATTATTCTTGAGATTTGAGATTATAAAAGCATATTGATCTTGTTTTGTCTATCTGATAAGAGAGGGGGATTTGTTTATCTTTAAATATTCCTCAAAGATTTGTTGCTTTAAATTTGCTAATAGATCTTGCAAGAACCAAATAACTATGGATTATTGTAGCATAATATTTTGTTGGGTGCGCGTTAACGATCTAGATAGAAAATGGATAAGAAAGAAACCACACATGAGGTGTAGGATACTTTTAAACGATCTACATTGAGAGTGGCTAAATTGAGGTGCTTTATCCTCGTAATACTAATTCCCATATAAGTTATTGCATGTAAGATTTGGTATAAAATAACTTTTTTTTTGGTTTCCTATCCGGTGTCTGGTACCCACATTGGAGCCCGACTATATCCTGATTCGCGCCGTGTAGTGCCCCGTTCGAGGGGAAGTGCTCCCTACGAAGGATTTTTCCATACTCGGGGCTCGAACCCGAGACCTCCGTTTAAGGGAAGAGTGGTCCCATCCACTACACCACATCCTTCGGTGGTGGTATAAAATAATCTTATCAGAATTGTGTCGTATTAAATTGCTTATACCAAAATTAAGCCAAAGGCCAAACACACATAGTAATACTCTCCCCGTTCCAATTTATGTGATGGTGTTTCACTATGTATGAAATTTAATAAAAAGGAAGAATTCTAAAATTTGTGGTTTAAAACAAGCCATAGAAATTTATACGACTCTAAATCATCTCATTAAAGGTAATTAAATTGATAAGTTAAAAGTTGCATTGTTTTTAAATAAGAAAGTATGACATTCTTTGTGGTACGACTAAAAAGGAAAGTATGAAACCTGAATTGGGACAGAGGAAGTAATAAATTTTATACTCAGATAATTTGAAGTTGAACATAGAGTTCAAAGGCAATATGGACTTGAATGAAAGTTGGGCTGAAGTATGCACTAGCTAGTTGAGAAATTCAAAACTCCTATCGTATCGCCATACCACTTATAGGGAGGGCAGCCCGGTGTGTTAAGCTCCCGATATGTGCGAGTACAGGGAAAGGTCGGACCACAAGGGTCTATTATGCGTAGCGTTATCTTGCATTTCTGTAAGAGGCTGTTTCCATGGCTCGAACCCGTGACCTCTTGGTCACATGGCAGCAACTTTACCAGTTACGCCAAAACTCCCCTTCATACCACCTACAGGGAGATTGAAAATAAATTCAGAAGGGAGTAGTAACAACAGCTTGAATACAACATGCATTGGAGGAATTGTTAGAAATAAAAATGGAGTATTAGCCATAGCTTATCGTAAAAAACTCCAGCATTGCACTAACAATTTTGCAACTAAAGCAGCTTTTTTTGGTCTGTTGGTGTAAATTTCAGAAAAGATCAAATGCTATTATTCTTGAAATGGATTCGTTGAAAAATGATAACATGTTAGAAGGGCATGTCAACACCCCCATGGGAACTTATAAGGAAGACATTCTGAAGATGGGACAAATTATCTAGCAGGCAGCAGCACCAAACTGAAGTCTAACATTGTTTCAGAGAAAAAAATATTGTAGCTGATGCACTTCGGATCATCCCCACGCTTACTTATATCTTTCTACTTTATATGTGAGACTTTGTTCACACTCCCAACAATCTCTCCCTTGAACTAAGTTCCACATGACCCATCATCGTTTATGGGCTAATTTGGAGATTAACTGTGTGCCACACCCACATGATCCGAGTATTACGGTCACAGAAGCCCAAGGAGAGGCTGTGTATGCGTATTTGAAACTACGGGTAAATAGGTCGTAAACCCCGTAGACGGGCAAAGGCACTACTAAGCCGGGCCCCCACGCCACACTCCGCCATCTCCATAGTCCTGCCAAATCATTAGCTGTGATACCAGTTGTTGGACAAAAATAGCCCAAAATACTCTTGATACGTTGTGATATTGTCCGCTTTGGGCCAAACCCGTACGATTTTTCCTAAAAGATCTCACACTATTAAGAGTATCCAACTCTTTATAAGTAGCTTGTTTTTCTTTTCTACTTTCTATGTGAGACTTTGTTCCAGGGCCGGCTCTAGCATAAAGCAGTTAAAGCAAATGCCTTATGCCCCACAATTATGAAGGCCCCATTTTTTACTAGTTACTAAATGTGAATTAATCTTTAAAAATTTGAGCACTTTAAATGAAATAGCACAATACAATATTTTGATAAAAAGGGAAAATAAATTTAGTTTTAATGATTTATTCCAACTTGAGTATTATTTTAGGGAATAGGAATAGACTTTTGGTAAAAGAAAACCATATGAAAGTGAATTTCTTTTTCTACTATTTGGCAAGGGACTCATATTTTCACTTCTTTTTGGCTCTCTCGTCAAAATAAACTTTTTGCTCTTTCCCTTCCAAAAACAAGAAGAGACGAGAGCCACTTAAACTTTTAACTTCATGTGTCCAAAATAAGGATGAAGAATCAATCAAGAACAAAGTAAATTGCAATTCTTTTTTGTTTCTCTTCGAACTTTCAAGTATTGCATCAAATATCAATTGAAAAAGAATTATTAAAATAAATTAGTTATCGTTTTGCATCTACAAAATCTACCTAAGAAAATAAGTATATATATATATATAATAACTAAGGCCTCGTCAAAATTTGGCATTAGACCCCACATATCGTTGAGCCGCTCCTGCTTTGTTCACACACTCCCAACATCTATCTGTCCATGAAAAAATTCACTTACTTCAAGACTGATTCTGAATGCCCGCATAACATTATCTTCAACCAACCTTCATTGTATTTTCGGTGCGACCCCTAAAAAATTGCTTATAAGGAGCTTATAGGATGGACAAAGCCCACATATATGGTTTTAGGATTACACATTGTAGATTGAAGAACTACTAGGTCAATTGTACATGATTAGCCATATAGTACCGTGGATAGTTTATTCTTTTCTAAAAGCATACACAGGTCACTTTGTTTACCGCTAAATGACTATAAGAATGTCCAAAGTCATTCTTCTTGTTGTATCGGAGATCAAGGTTTATGTCCTCCTCCTTGTGTTGACATTTTTTTTAATCTATGGAACATGTAGGGTCAAGCCTAACTCCTTATCATCATGATGGACTTTTGAAGAAAAAGATTTGATAATCTAATGACCCTTTGATAGTGTGAAGCCTTTTGGAATAATGGGTGAATTATCTTGACAAAATCAAGCAATATCACATCATATTAAGAATGTCTTTGAACTGGCTTGGACCGTAAATTTGTCTGGTCATATTTCTGAATTGTAGCCTTCATTAAAGATTTTCCTTATTAGTAATTTCAAACGTACAACCATTAAAATAAAAGAAGAATTAACTCAAATAGTTGTACACCCAACCACTTAAACTAATTAAAAATAATCGTGTATATATATATAAATCTAAAAAATAATATGAGTATAATCGTCTATAACTAATGTATAATTTATATATATCAATTAAAAAAAGTGTCACGACCCAAACTGGAGGGCCATGACTAGCACCCGACCATACTTGCCGAGCACCAACGTACATTTTATCTAACCTTTTTTTAATTATCTTTTAGGGTTGACGAGATCAATATAAATGGTAGACATGGATCATGGACAACCAACAATAAAATATGATGACATGAACATACATAGCAGGGGATGACCAGACAATCAAGAAACTACATATAAGGTACGAGCTACCACGCTACCATGAAAGACTATACAACAAAAACTAGCCGACAAGGCATACCAAACTATACATGAGTCGACACTTGTCTATGAGCCTCTAAATGAACATAAGTGCTGCAACATAGCCGGAACAGGGCCCCGACATACCCATAATGTTTATAACAAAAATGCATACCAAGACCACGACAAGTCCGGAGAAGGGACCTCGCCAATCACTGCTGAACTGGACAACCTACTGTGGTGGGGGAGTTGCACCTGCCTGTCTATTAGGGCCTGCAGCACGACATGCAGCGTCCACAAACAAAAGGACGTCAGTACGAATAAAGTACTAAGTATGTAAGGCAGGGAACCATAAATACGAATAGTAATGTAAGCAGGGATATAGAATATACAACCTGGAACATCTGAGTACCTCTGAGGGCTACTGACATGAAATGCATGATACATATGTATGTATACATAAACTTTTAAAACATACGCCTCTGTGGGCATCATCATCATCATATCGTACCCAGCCATAATAGGCTCGGTAAAAACGTAACCGGCCGTCATAAGGCTCGGTAGAATCGTACCCGACCACGTGGAGCTCGGTAAAACCCAACTGATCAGTGGTTGCACAATAGGTGCCGTACCCGGCCGACTATAGCGCGGCTCGGTAGAGTAAAATAGATACATATATATAATGCATGCTCGACTCATGGAATCACATTCTAAACCTTTCGGAGTGACGTAAGGTCGGTATCCTCTGTACATGTTATTAGGACTAACTCTTCACTATGAACCTTATAAGAATCAGGAAGTACCAACAACATTGATAACATAAGAATAAGAGAAGCAACATTAACATCAATCGTTCCATAAGAGGGAAAACAATGTAAGTACTGCTAGCTTCTAAGAGTAAAGTATCTTTGGAAGCTCGTTCATTACATTATGTACAATCGGAGTCGTGCAAAAGAAGGAAAAGGATAGCCTCACATACCTTGTATATACTGCCCCAATCACAAGCTATGCAATTGTCACAACTCCTTAGTCTACAATAAGAGAAACGATACTATCGTTATCATTTAAGCGTCATAACTATTATGTATCGACCACAACCTATTTTACGTTGAAACGGACAGCACCTCCCCTATATATATGACTTCACACCATTCAAAACAATCACCAAACAGCCCAAACAACATCAATAATAAACATATTGAGCCTCCCAAAACAGTCCACGCACAACCTAATTACATCATACATACGACGACCACCGTAGTTGTATCAAACGACCCGGAAATGTTACGAATAACTATCAACCCACAAACCTACATATATATGGTGTTTCTCCACACCCTTCCACCTCCAAAACTCCACAAAATAGTAGTAAAATATGCAGCCCAATAGCAACACAAAACAGTCCGCTACAAGTAAATAACTCGAACTCACGGCTTCCGATCACCGTCCCGTGAGTTCTTACATGTATAGAACGAATTACCATGAATTCACAGCAGAGAAAAATGTATGAAATATGGCAGTAACTTACCTTACTTGTTGGATAACTCAGCCCTTCTCTTGGTTCTTCAAACTCTAGGTTTTACCTTCAAATAGAACTTGAAAGAGAGGGAAAATCGATTAAGGTTTGTGTGGGATTTTTGGGGAGGAGTTGCAGGGGTTAACTTTGGTTTTGAGGGTCTGAAATATGGATGAAATAACTGAGCTCATAACCCCTTAAAAGTCCTCTCTTGGTTGACTTAGGTCTTTTAATTTTGTCCTATCATTTTGGCAAGTAGGTGATGCACCTACTTTTCATCTACCAATCTGCGCAGGCTTGCGAAAATATGAATATATCTATACTCCGAAATTGTATTGACAAACGGTTTAATGAGTTGGAAACTAGACTCATAGATCTTTAATTTGGTAGGTAGATCACCCCGTAATTCCTTGTAAATTAGGAGAAAAGCTTAGAAACATTTAACCTAATGTTTAAGTAAAATTATGAACCTAAGTTGCGACAACGTTTGTCGACTTTTGTTTCATAACTCGTTTGACTTCAAGACTTATGATAAGGATATTATATGATTCAAATACGTTAATACATGACCTCTTGAGTGTATTAAGAACCTCTAGGTTTACCTGAAAATACGAGTTACAACATCCTTGATTCGTTTAACTTCTAATACTTGTTAATCACCCTTATACATCCTTGTATCACTTAAGACCAATAGGATTAACTTCTTATCATCTCAAAGGTAATTCCTTCTTGGATTTATGTTAACTAATATATGACATGAACTAACGCGTGTGGATATGGGTTGTAACACCCTTCCCCCCTTAGGAACATTCGTCCTCGAATGTAAGGGTTCATGGGGAGTTTAAATCATCGTGGATTCCGACCAAGTTTCTCTCATAAATAGAGGAAAAACTTGCAAGCGGTTAACTCAACGTATGGCCTTACAAGAGTATGCAAAGCATTATGGACATGTACATTATCTGCATATCGCCATTTTGTATTAAGGAAGAGTATTCTCAAGTTATTGCTTACCTCATAAAGCCATTTCACCTTCCAATGTATCATGTGTTCCACCAGCATCCTTGTTATCTTCATTCTGGAATAGGTACGGGTATTTAGACTTCATCTCCTCTTCTGCTTCCCATGTTATTTCTTCCATATTCTTGTTCCTCCACAATACTTTGATGGAAGCTACATCTTTTGTTCTCAGCTTGCGGACTTGTCGATATAATATAGGCATTGGCACTTCTTCATACGATAGGTCCTCTGTAACCTGCACATCTTTGATAGGGACGACTCGATAAGGGTCTCCAATATATTTCCTCAACATAGATACATGGAATACCGGGTGGACAAATTCCAATTCGGATGGCAATTCTAACTCATAAGCAACCTGTCCAATCCGTCGAAGAATTTTATACGGCCTGATATACCTTGGTCTCAGCTTACCTTTCTTCCCAAAATGCATAATACCCTTCATTGGTGAGATCCTCAGGAAAACCCAATCACCAACCTCAAACTCCAGATCATGACGTCAGACATCAGAATAAAATTTTTGCCTGCTTTGTGCCGTCCTCAATCACTCCTGTATCACTTTCACCTTCTCAATAGCTTGGTGAATCAAATCTGGCCCATATAATTCTGTTTCACCGACTTCGAACCATCCAACTGGTGATCTACATCTTCTCCCATATAGTGCCTCGTATGGGGCCATTTTAATACTGGAATGGTAGCTATTATTGTAGGCGAATTCTATGAGTGGAAGATGGTCATCCCAGTTTCCCTTAAAATCTAGAACACATGCTCGTAGCATATCTTCCAGTGTCTGAATGGTACGTTCAGCCTGTCCGTCAGTCTGCGGATGAAATGCAATGCTGAGATTCACTTGTATGCCTAAACCCTTCTGAAAAGACCTCCAAAAGTTAGCTGTAAATTGAGTTCCTCGGTCTGATATAATAGATACCGGCACACCATAAAGCCTAACAATCTCCTTGATATACAACTTCGCATAATCTTCAGCCGTGTAAGTTGTCTTAACTGGCAGAAAATGGGCACATCTTGTAAGTCGATCAATTATCACCCAGATGGAGTCAAACTTATGATAAGAGCGAGGTAATCCAATAATGAAGTCCATAGTAATCACCTCCTATTTCTAGGTCAGAATCTCTATATTCTGAAGCAATCCACCGAGGTTCTGATATTCTATCTTTACTTGTTGACAATTGGGACACTGGGCTACAAATTCTGCAATAGACTTCTTCATGTTATCCTACCAATAATGCTCCTTGACATCATGATACATCTTTGTCGAGCCGGGATGGATGGAATATCGGGATTGCTGAATCTCATTCATAATCTTCTCTCGCAACCCTGCCATATTAGGCACACATAATCGGCCCTGATATCTCAGTGCCCCATCTCTTCCGATCTCAAAAGCCATACTTTTACACTGCTGAATGCTCTCTCTTAATCGTACTAAGAAAGGATCTTCATATCGCCATGCTTTTACCTCGGCTACCAAAGATGATTCTGATGTATTATGTACAGTAACACCTCCGTCATCAGAGTCTAACAATCTGATTCTCATATTGGCTAGCTGATGAAGCTCTTTAGTCAACCCCCATCTACCTGCCTCAATATGTACTAAGCTTCCCATTGATTTACGGCTGAGAGCGTCTGCCACAACATTGGCTTTACCGGGATGATACAATATCTCGACGTCGTAGTCTTTCAGTAATTCAAGCCACCTACGCTGCCTCAAATTCAACTCTTTCTGCTTGAAGATGTATTGTAAACTCTTGTGATCTGTGTAGATGTCAACATGGACGCCGTATAAGTAGTGCCGCCATATCTTCAAAGCATATATTACTGCAGCCAATTCCAAATCATGGGTTGGATAATTCTTTTCACGCTTCTTCAATTGTCTTGATGCATAAGCAATCACCTTCCCACACTGCATCAATACGCACCCCAAACCTATACCTGAGGCATCACAATATACCACATAACCTTCTGTTCCTTCAGGGAGAGTGATCACTGGTGCGGATGTCAATCGATTCTTTAGCTCCTGAAAACTACGTTCACAAGTGTCAGACCACTGGAACTTAGTAGCTTTCTGTGTTAACTTAGTCAATGGTGATGATATAGAGGAAAACCCTTCTACAAACCGCCTATAATATCCTGCTAGCCCTAGGAAACTGCAGACTTCTGATGGTGTTGTAGGTCTCGGCCAATTCTTTACTGCATCGATCTTCTGAGTGTCGATACTAATACCCTCGTCAGATATCACATGGCCAAGGAACGCTACTGAGTTCAGCCAAAATTCATATTTGGAGAGCTTAGCATATAACTTACGATCCTGAAGCGTCTGTAATACTATCCGTAAGTGGCCCGCATGTTCCGCCTCCGAACGAGAATATACTAGAATGTCATCAATGAACACAATCACGAACACATCAAGATAGGGCCTAAATATAGTATTCATAAGATCCATAAAAGCTGCTGGGGCATTTGTTAGCCCGAACGACATCACCAAGAACTCATAGTGCCCGTATCTTGTCCGGAAGGCCGTCTTTGGAATATCCTTCTCCTTAACCCTCACCTGATGATACCCTAAACGTAAATCAATCTTGGAGAAATACTTGGCACCCTGGAGTTGGTCAAACAGGTCATCAATTCTTGGAAGTGGATACTTGTTCTTTATAGTAAACTTATTCAACTATCGATAGTCGATACACATCCGTAACGACCCGTCTTTCTTCCGCACGAATAGGACTGGTGCACCCCAAGGTGAAGTGCTAGGTCTAGTGAAGCCCTTATCCAGCAAGTCCTGCACTTTCAACTCTCGCAACTCTGCCGGGGCCATTCTGTATGGAGGGATAGAGATCGGTTGAGTGTCAGGCAACACATCAATGCTAAACTCAATCTCCCTTTCAGGAGGAAGGCCTGAGAGTTCATCTAGGAAAACATCTAGGAATTCGTTGACCACGGGGATTGATTGTAAAGTAGGCGATTTCGCCTTCGTATCCCTAACGCGAACGAAATGATAAATGTAACCTTTTGAGATCATTTTCCTTGCCTTAAGATAGGAAATAAACCTACCTTTTGGTGTAGCAATATTCCCTTTCCATTCAATGATGGGTTCACCAGGAAATTGAAACCTAACCATCTTCGTACGACAGTCAACATTTGCATAGCATGAGGCTAACCAGTCCATTCCCATTATCACATCAAAATCAACCATTTCTAACTCAAATAAATTTGCCGAGGTTTGACGACTACAAATCATCACAGTGCAACCTCTATATACCCTTCTAGCAATCACAGAATCTCCTATCGGAGTAGATACCACAAGGGGTTTACTTATCAATTCAGGTTCAATGCCAAACTTATTAGCCACAAAGGGTGTAACATATGATAATGTAGATCCCGGATCAATCAGCGCATATACATCATAAGAAAACACAGATAATATGCCTGTAACAACATCTGGAGACGACTCGAGATCCTGTCGACCTACTAGAGCATAGGTTCGATTTTGAGCACCACTCGAACTCAGCACTGCACCTCTACCCCTACCACGACCTGTCGACTGCTGAAAACCCCGTGCTGGAGGTTGAACTGATGAGGAAGAACCAGACACAGATCCAGTCGGCTGAGCCATACCATCACCTCCTCTATTAGGACAATCCCGCATCATATGGCCAGGCTGCCCGCACGAATAGCATGCATCAGAACCTCGACGACACAGTTCAAAGTAGGCCTTGCCGCACTGATCACAACGTGGTGTTGTGGGTCTCGTCTGACTAGTATCCCTGTGTTGTTGTGAGCCTAATGCTTGCGAACTCTGACCTGAACCAGAATGGGTAAATCGATCATATCGAGGCCTCTGAAACTATGGAGGAGCACTAGCTACAGGTGGCACCGAACTCCTCGAAGACTGGGGCCTGACGCTGCCTCTGAAGTCATTAGAATACCTTGCAAATCTCGCCCTCTTATGTTGGCCCCTATCCTGCTCCCTATCTGCCCTCTGCTGGCGCTTACGATCCTCTAGGGTCTGGGCATAAGCCTGAATACGGGAAATATCCATGCCCTCCACCAAGGAGGCTGTCGTGCACTCATTTATCAGATGTGGTCCCAATCCGTTCACGAACAAATGCACCCTATCACTCATCTCGACCACCATATGGGGAGCATACCTTGCTAAAGAATCGAACTGTATACTGTACTCTCGCACACTCATATTATCTTGTCTATGATTTAAGAACTTATCAGCTCTAGCTCGTCGTATCTCAACTGGCAAGTAGTGACGAAGAAAGGCCTCAGAAAATTCCTTCCACACAGTTGGAGGAGCGTTCGGACCCCTGGATCTCTCCCAACTATCATACCAGAGAACCACTAAATCCCGTAGCCGATAAGAACCCAACTCTACTGCCTCTGTATCACTAACATGCATAACCCGCAGTGTACGATGAACCTGGTCAATAAAAGTCTGGGGGTCCTCCTTGGGGTCTGATCCGGTAAACACTGGAGGGTCTAAATTAATAAAATCACGAACTCTCGTACTAACTGGTTTATCAGCAGCACCTGTATTCTGCCTCTGAGCCTGAGCAACTACCAAGCTAGTCAATAACTGCAAAACACTCCGCATATCCTGGTCTGTAGTGCCAGACGGAGGAACTGGAGGTGCTGGGTGCCTCCTAATATCCTCTGGAGAAGACGGGGTAGATGAGGTATGAGACGACATCTTACTCTGAGCCTCACTTTGGCCTGCTCTGGCTTGGGGCACCTGACTGGTACCCTCTCCCGTAGCTGTATCAAGCCGTCTACTAATTGTTTGCTTCCTAGTCGAAGGCATCGCTGAAAAAAAACAAGGTGAATATTAGAGTCGAACACTTACGACTCAACTCTATGCACGATCTAGATTCAGGAAGAAGGTAACAACCCTAGATGTCATGTAGCCTCCTGATTATAAATGTGGCGCGCTACACATCCATAATCAAAACTCTACTAGACACGGCTCATAGACAATCCCTAGGACAGACTTGCTCTGATACCAAGTTTGTCACGACCCAAACTGGAGGGCCATGACTAGCACCCGACCATACTTGCCGAGCACCAACGTACATTTTATCTAACCTTTTTTTAATTATCTTTTAGGGTTGACGAGATCAATATAAATGGTAGACATGGATCATGGACAACCAACAATAAAATATGATGGCATGAACATACATAGCAGGGGATGACCAGACAATCAAGAA
The DNA here is from genome assembly GCF_000715075.1 of Nicotiana tabacum. Classification (NCBI taxonomy): domain Eukaryota; kingdom Viridiplantae; phylum Streptophyta; class Magnoliopsida; order Solanales; family Solanaceae; genus Nicotiana; species Nicotiana tabacum. The sequence goes on along the minus strand of NC_134090.1, from coordinate 42,062,077 downwards.
ACTACATATAAGGTACGAGCTACCACGCTGCCATGAAAGACTATACAACAAAAACCAGCCGACAAGGCATACCAAACTATACATGAGTCGACACTTGTCTATGAGCCTCTAAATGAACATAAGTGCTGCAACATAGCCGGAACAGGGCCCCGACATACCCATAATGTCTATAACAAAAATGCATACCAAGACCACGGCAAGTCCGGAGAAGGGATCTCGCCAATCACTGCTGAACTGGACAACCTACTGTGGTGGGGGAGTTGCACCTACCTGTCTATTAGGGCCTGTAGCACGACATGCAGCGTCCACAAACAAAAGGACGTCAGTACGAATAAAGTACTGAGTATGTAAGGCAGGGAACCATAAATACGAACAGTAATGTAAGCAGGGATAGAGAATATACAACCTGGAACATCTGAGTACCTCTGAGGGCTACTGACATGAAATGCATGATACATATGTATGTATACATAAACTTTTAAAACATACGCCTCTGTGGGCATCATCATCATCATATCGTACCCAGCCATAATAGGCTCGGTAAAAATGTACCCGGCCGTCATAAAGCTCGGTAGAATCGTACCCGACCACGTGGAGCTCGGTAAAACCCAACTGATCAGTGGTTGCACAATAGGTGCAGTACCCGGCCGACTATAGTGTGGCTCGGTAGAGTAAAATAGATACATATATATAATGCATGCTCGACTCATGGAATCACATTCTAAAACTTTTGGAGTGACGTAAGGTCGGTATCCTCTGTACACGTTATTAGGACTAACTCTTCACTATGAACCTTACAAGAATCAGGAAGTACCAACAACATTGATAACATAAGAATAAGAGAAGCAACATTAACATCAATCGTTCCATAAGAGGGAAAGCAATGTAAGTACTGCTAGCTTCTAAGAGTAGAGTATCTTTGGAAGCTCGTTCATTACATTATGTACAATCGGAGTCGTGCAAAAGAAGGAAAGGGATAGCCTCACATACCTTGTATATACTGCCCCAATCTCAAGCTATGCAATTGTCACAACTCCTTAGTCTACAATAAGAGAAAAGATACTATCGTTATCATTTAAGCGTCATAACTATTATGTATCGACCACAACCTATTTTACGTTGAAACAGACAGCACCTCCCCTATATATATGACTTCACACCATTCAAAACAATCACCAAACATCCCAAACAACATCAATAATAAACATATTGAGCCTCCCAAAACAGTCCACGCACAGCTTAATTACATCATACATACGACGACCACCCTAGTCGTGTCAAACAACCCGGAAATATTACGAATAACTATCAGCCCACAACCCTACATATATATGGTGTTTCTCCACACCCTTCCACCTCCAAAACTCCACAAAACAGTAGTAAAACACGCAACCCAATAGCAACACAAAACAATCCACAAAACAGTCCGCTACAAGTGAATAACTCGAACTCACGGCTTCTGATCACCGTCCTGTGAGTTCTTACATGTATAAAACGAATTACCATGAATTCACAGCAGAGAAAAATGTATGAAAGATGGCAGTAACTTACCTTACTTGTTGGATAACTCAGCCCTTCTCTTGGTTCTTCAAACTCTAGATTTTACCTTCAAATAGAACTTGAAAGAGAGGAAAAATCGATTAGGGTTTGTGTGGGATTTTTGGGGAGGAGTTGCAGGGGTTAACTTTAGTTTTGAGGGTCTGAAATATGGATGAAATAACTGAGTTCATAACCCCTTAAAAGTCCTCTCTTGGACGACTTAGGTCTTTTAATTTTGTCCTATCATTTTGGCAAGTAGGTGATGCACCTACTTGTCATCTACCAATCTGCGCAGGCTTGCGAAAATATGAATATCTCTATACTCCGAGATCGTATTGACAAACGGTTTAATGCGTTGGCAACTAGACTCATAGATCTTTAATTTGGTGGGTAGATCACTCCGTAATTCCTTGTAAATTAGGAGAAAAGCTTAGAAACATTTAACCTAATGTTTAAGTAAAATTATGAACCTAAGTTGCGACAACGTTTGTCGACTTTTGTTTCATAACTCGTTTGACTTCAAGACTTATGATACGGTCTTTATATGATTCAAATACCTTAATACGTGACCTCTTGAGTGTATTAAAAACCTCTAGGTTTACCTGAAAATACGAGTTACAACATCCTTGATTCGTTTAACTTCTAATACTTGTTAATCACCCTTATACACCCTTGTATCACTTAAGACCAATAGGATTAATTTCTTATCATCTCAAAGGTAATTCCTTCTTGGATTTATGTTAACTAATATATGACATGAACTAACGCGTGGATATGGATTGTAACAAAAAGTAAATAATAAATTCAACCGACTATTTATTTTCTTTTTTGATATCTCCTCTTACTGCTTCTTAATTAAACAGCATGTACATAAGGATATCTTCTATGCCTTTCATTTTCCCAAATAAAAAAATTGTTGTGCGCATCTTCTCTCCAGCTGGATATATACGTCTTCATTTGGCAGATGCTCCAACATACTCCTATTTCGAGAAAAAAGATTTATGGTTGGTTAATATTAACGAATTTCTAGTGCAAGTTTAATAAATGATGCATAAATTCAAGAATTCCCCATAAGACTAAATATTGGCCACAACATTCTTTCTATCTATGCAAGACCACGTGCCATACTGTGTGCTGTTTCTATCTACTAAAGTTTGAGAAATAAGCGAATATTTTCCTATCTATCCGTATAATTCTCTCCTTTTCACTTTTTGCAATGGCAAGGGGAATATGATTGGAGAGAGTAAAGGCATTTTCATGTTTGGAACGCTAGGACGCAACGTTGCTTCTTCTTATATGCATGAATTTAATTTTTAATTATACCTACTTAACAATTGCTTATGGTGACGACGTGCAATCACTACTAGAAATTCGAGAAAAAGCGAACGCAAAAAGCGACCAGAATTGATTGCTATTGGGCTAAAAAGCGACCAAAAAGCGACCAAAAGGACCTGGTAGCTATATTGATGGTCCCTTTTATTTAGGGACCAAAGTTGGTCGCTAATTAGCGACCAACTTTGGTCTCTAAGCTAAATGGACAAATTTTCCCGGATATTGACTATAGAGACCAACTTTGGTCGCTTTATTAATTTAATAATATAAATTTGGCGACCAAAGTTGGTCTTTAAATATAAAATACGTTATTTATTTATTTATTATTAATCATTAAAAAGCGACCAACTTTGATCTCTAAAATATTATATTTTAAAATCTGGAAACTAGAGACCAATGTTGGTCGCTTTCTTATTCAATTATTTATTTATTTTATTAAACTAGCGACCAACTTTGGTCCCTAAATACATGAATTTAATTTATTTTTTAAATATTAGCGACCAACTTTGGTCGCTATATCACCAGAAATTTTATATTTTTTAATGAAATAGCGACCAAGTTTGGTGCTTTTTGTAGAAATCTGGGTAAATAGCGACCAACGTTGGTCGCTATTCTCCAGAAAATTATTTTTTTTAACATGAAAAACGACCAAATAGAGACCAACTTTGGTCGCTTTTCTGTGTATTATTTTGGCAGAAACTGCCTGTTTTGGCAGCTACACCACCTTCCAGTCATGCCAAAACCCTAACAAGCAACAACATCAACAATTCAAACAACAATTCCTATAACAATACCAAACAACAACCTAACAACAACAACAACACAAAAACAACATTAAAAGCTACATTAAAACCAAGAAAGTGTAAATTTCGATAGAACTACCAAACTAAGTTAACTCTTATTACAACCCAATAGAAAACAAATTGTATTTGTCTAGTTGAAATTGTCTAAAATTCATTCATTGTTTGGTACATCATTATCATCACCGTCTGATGAAGTTTCATCATCATCACGGTATTGAGAAGGGTCTACTTGTCGATGACGGGAAGAATGATCACGGGGAGGATGGGAAGAACGACCACTTGGAGGACGGGACGAACGAGCACGGGGACGGGCAACCTCTAGCGATGATGGCCGAGACCGGGGAATCGAAAAAGATCCAGCTAGGAGATTTTTGATCTGCTCTTGCATGCTCTGGCACTGAGCGACCACGCCGATATACTGAGCATCTCTAAGCTTTTCTCTTTCCTTGGACGCTTCTAGCTCGGATGTGAGCTTTGTTACAGTCTCCCGCATAGCGGAGAGGCTCTCCCCATCAAGTTGCTCGGCTTGCGAGGAAGTCCCTATTCCTTGCATTCCACACCTATAGCGATGGAATGTCTTAGTAGGAAGGACGTATACCTTCCCCCATTTTGGACCGCCTGCAGCCCGCGTCCATAGGCTTTCAACATCCTCGGCCGAAAGTTGGAATAGCGCGCTCGACTCATTAGGTGGCTGGCTGCGTATGAATTCCTCAACTTCAACTCTGAGGCGATCCTATAAGAAAAAGTAAATTGAATTAGTATTTCAAAATTAATATAAAAGTAAATGAAAATACTTAATGAAAAATGAAAACTTACATGTATAGTCGAGGCACGTCTCTCAACCCACCTTTCTTGATCCGTCTCTTTCTTCTTCTTCACAATATGAGTCTCCCTGAATAGCTTATCTTGGTTCATCGGATGACCCAACTTCTTTTCCTGAAAACTCATAAATTTTAATTAATAAATAGAATAGATATACTTTTAAAATTAAAATAAATTAAGCAATTACGTACCATTCTTCTTTTTATTGTCCCCTGGCTGACCGCACCTCCAGTGTGCAATGATCCTCCCTTCTCAGATGCGCGAGCTTTCTTTCCCTTTTCGCTCTTCTGTAAGAACTCTGCAGTAAGCCATTGCCTTTGCAAATCATCCCAAAACTCCTGAAGCAACCAGCCAGGCTTCTGGTTCAGCTGTCTAGCTATGGAGAAAGAATGCGACAACCGCTTGCGAGCTTTGAGATTAAAATTTGCAGCCACGTCCGCGCTATACTGGTGTTCCCATACACACTTGCTCTGTATTTCAAAAGTTAAATATTATATGGAAATATCATAAATATAAATAATTATACTAAGAACATTTATACCTTAAATTCATTGAAAATTGCCTCCTTCAGTGAGAATGGGAATTCACGCCAAGACGCATAAGGGGCATCATAAAGCTTTCTGATTGCTTTGGTGATTATCTTCGTAGTAATATTACTCGGGAGGAACCTGCAATTTAATAATAAAACAAATTAATATCTTAGTAAAAATTGTACAAAAAAATAAACATAAAAATAACAAATAACTCTTACCCATCACCCTCAGGGACTATGATGATCCTGCCATACTGATCATAATGCACCTCCTCGTCAGCAGCAGTAGCAGCATCAACATCATCGTCCAAAACATGTGTATCAGAGGCATGTGTGGAAGGAGTAGGGGGTCAGAGCTACTATCCCGCAAGCGAAGGCCTCCAATAGGTGGAGTCGCTGATGACGATAGATGTGATCCCTGTGACTGCGACATAGCTGCACGGATCGCAAGTGGCTGTGATACTGACTGCTGTGACCCGAGTGGCTGTGACCTGACTGGCTGTGATCCATGTGGCTGTGACATGGATCGATGCGATCCATGTGATGCTGCTGGGTGGGATCCACGTGGTAGTGAGGCAGGTGGACTGTATGTCGGACGCACAGTCCGATGGCCCTGTAAAGAAACACCCAGGGTCTGCACGAAGGTGTAGGGCTGGTGATGCTGTGGCAGCTCAGTATAGCCATGGGGTAGAGGCTGTGGCATATTGATAGGCAAATCAGAAGATGGTGGAAAAGATTGATGAGTAGTATCTTCTACCCTCCTCTTTTGCTTCCTTGCCTTTTCTCGACCCCGAGAACCACTACCTTCATTGTTACCTCGACCCTTGCCTGTCATCTGCATAATATAATACATATTTAGATTGAAACATATAAGGAAACTATCTATAAACGAGAGTTATCGAAGAAACCAACTTTTTAAAGCTCATCGACGTATTCTTGCTCGTCAGAGAATTCTTCTTCCTCACTAGTTTGAGCTTCATCAGTTGATTCTTCTTCCTCGTTTTCTATAATTCTTACTTTATTTATATCAACTTCTTCCAATATGTGTTCAGGATGTTCCAAATCATTTTCTAAAAGTTCGTCCACTATTTGGTGAACACTGGAGATATCGTTTTGATATGCAACATCCAACACATTCTCGACTTCAACCCTACCTACAGGCTTAGTTTTGATTACAACCCACCAATCGGACTTATTCCGCCGAAATGGATAAGGAGCATAATACACTTGCCTAACATTATGTGCAATTATGAAAGGATCATAGCGATCATACTCCCTTGTATGATTAACCTCAATTATGTTGTATTGATTGTGTACTCTCGTACCTCTTATTAGATTTGGGTCAAACACTTGCATCTAAAGAGAATAATTTTCTTAAATGGCCTACCTGAATATTCTAGTTCTATTATTTCTTTGAGCACACCATAATAATCAATATCTCCAACTTGGTTGCCATCACCACCTTGAACCCACACCCCACTGTTGTTGCTTTTTTTATTTTTAGAGCAACCCTCTGTATGAAACTTATAACCATTCACAACGTACTTGGAATATGTTGTGACCTCAACCCCAGTTCCCTAAGATATATCTTTCAAAAATTGATTTACACCATTATTTGGATCATTTACCTACATATTGTTAACAAAATTCATAAGTTAGCATAACTTCCAAACATTGTTTACCTACATAGTGTTAGAATATTTTAAGGATATACTTACAAATTGTTTGAACCACCTATGAAATGCCGTATATACAACATCTTGGCCAAATTGACCCACGAAGTGACTGTGACACATCAAATATTTTTAGTAGTTGCATTGAGATGTAATCACAGTAAATTTTATATTTTGATAACTATTAAATCAATACTTACTTGAGAAATGGTACTACTTCGGGACAATTTAGCAACACATGAAGTGTAGCTGACTTGAACTCCATATCACTCAAATTTCTCTTTCTACCATCCTTAGAACATCGGCCTGGTTGATTGAATATGGACATAGGCGGATATAATGGATCATTCGTAAGGTCGACCGTGTGCCTGTTGGGCCTATTCCTAGCACATGGCACGTTGCTCTCAAAATAATAAGAACAAAAATGAGCAGTTTCCTTTGCAAGATAAGCTTCGCATATAGATCCTTCAATTCTATTTCTCTGCTTAACAAATTGTTTGCATTTGCCAATTGTCCTACATAATTTCAGGTTAGCCAAGAATATTCAAATAAAACAGAAAATTATATATAGACTATAATATTACCTCTCATATCCTATAATATATGGACTAAAAGTCCAATTCATATCCTATTATTGTTGCTTCATAAAATGAAATTTAACCCCATATATAAATTAGTCTACCTAAATAGTTAATTTATTTGAACCCTAAAAGTATTAATAAGAACCCTAAAAATTGCAAAATAATAGGACATGAGAAATTGAACCCTAACATGGAGAAAATGAACCCTAACATGGAGAAATTAAACCTTAACATGGAATTAACTTTGAACTAAACATAGTTGAACAAATAATATATAACTTTGAACCCTAATACATTGGAATTGAACCCCTAAAATCACTGTTTTTCGGAAAAATAAAAGAAAGGAGAGAGAAACTAACCTTGGGAGTGGAGGTCGCCGGAATTTGCTGCTACCGTCAGGGGTCGCCGGTGGCGGGGGCGTCGCTGCTGCTGGAAGTCGGAGGGGGAAGGGGTTTTGAGTGTTAGAGGAGAAAGATTTTAATTTGGGGAATAATTTTGAAAGAATGGACCTGAAACCCGTTTTGGCTCCTGTTAAAAAAAATAGCGACCAAACTTGGTCGCTATTTTAGTAGCCAAATTATTTTTGACTGTTTGACCAAAATGGCGACCAACTTTGGTCGCTATATTTGAAAATAAATAAATAAAATAATTATTTTCCTCTTTATATATATATATTTATATCTTACAAAAGCGACCAACTTTGGTTGCCTTTTGGTCAAACGGTCAAAAATGGCGACCAATGTTGGTCGCTATTTTGGTCAAACAGTCTATACTTAGTGCATAGTATAGAGTAAGTATGTATATTATATATATATAAGCTATATTCGATACGGTATTACCTAATACACTTATACTTAGTGCATAGTATAGCGTAAGTACATATATTATATATATATATATATATATATATATATATAAGCTGTATTCGATACAGTATTACCTAATACACTTATACTTAGTGCATAGTATAGCGTAAGTACATATATTATATATATAAGCTATATTCGATACAGTATTACCTAATACACTTATACTTAGTGCATAGTATATAGCGTAAGTATATATATATTATATATATAGACACACACGCCCGCTTCGTAGTACTATTCATCCCTTGTATTACAAAAGTATTAACGACTTACATTTATATTATTTACATAGTAAATACAATACAGTATTACCTAATGCACTTATACTTAGTGCATAGTATAGCGTAAGTACATATATATATATATATATATATATATATATATATATATATATATATATATATATATATATATATATATATATATATATATATAAGCTATATTCGATACAGTATTACCTAATACACTTATACTTAGTGCATAGTATAGCGTAAGTACATATATTATATATATATAAGCTATATTCGATACAGTATTACCTAATACACTTATACTTAGTGCATAGTATAGCGTAAGTACATATATTATATATATAAGCTATATTCGATACAATATTACCTAATACACTTATACTTAGTGCATAGTATATAGCGTAAGTATATATATATTATATATATAGACACACACGCCCGCTTCGTAGTACTATTCATCCCTTGTATTACAAAAGTGTTAACGACTTACATTTATATTATTTACATAGTAAATACAAAAGTGATTTTTAATTTTGACCATATAGAGACCAACTTTGGTCGCTAACTGTAAATGAATTTAATTTAGCGACCAAAGTTGGTCACTAACAGTACATGAATTTAATTTAGCGACCAAATTTGGTCACTAAATTTTAATCAGATTTATTTATATTTTATATAATATTTAAATTAATAATAAAAATTATTAAACGTTAGAACTGGGTCCCACATTGGCGACCAACGTTGGTCTCTATTTCATTAAGCGACCAACTTTGGTCGCTAGCTTTTGAATTATATTTATTTATATTTTAATTTTTTTTAAATAAATATATATTTATTAAAATATTATAACTGGGTCCCATGTTAGCGACCAATGTTGGTCGCTATCAACTTATCCTTCAATTAGCGACCAACGTTGGTCGCAAGTTTTAAATTATATATATTTATATTTTATAAGTTTTATAAAGTAATAATAAAATTATTAACAAATTTAATGTGGGTCCCACTTTAGCGACCAATATTGGTCGCTAATCTCAGTATATATTTGACCAAGCAAGTCTGACCAGTCCAGTTAACAATTTGACTAAATTTGCGGCCAAATAGCGACCAACTTTGGTCGCTAAAGTATTTCAAATATTTTTTTTAATTATTTTCGGCAGTTTGGCGACCAACTTTGGTCGCTTTTCTTGACAGACCAAATTTGATCGCTAATGTTTGGTCGCTATTTATAGGAATTCTAGTAGTGAATTCAGAGTTAATATCCTAAACCCCCTAAACTATCATATTTTTGTCAATTTTCTACTTAAACTACTCGGTGTCCCCAAAATCTCCATGAACTATATATTGCCCTTCATAATAAAACGCTCTCATTGCATTCTTATAGGTGTGTCTACGCTACACGCTCCTAATTATCTAAAAACGTACCATGTCGCCCTACAAGTGGTATTTAACTCAACCTAAAACCTCCGTAAATTATTATTTTATTATTAGTTACCTACTTAAACAATCTAGTTTCCTCAAAATCCCCCGAAGTTTTTTCCTATATATTAAAATTATATGTTCATTTCTTAGAGGTGGGTCTGTCTAATTATATCCTTATGGTATGTATTAAGTTTTTTTGTGTAGTTTACTCATGATGTATTTTTCTCGGATGACTGATTAATTCTAGGAGTTTTGGCCAAAGTAGTATCTAATGTAATGTATTAATTTTAGGTTTAATTGTGATTATGTTTTATGTTCTACTCTAATTAAATAAGTCCTTATTTACATTTACTATGCAACACAATAAAAATAAAAATAAATGAAGGCATATAGTTTTGCATTTTTGAAAAGTCATCTTATATTACATAAATAAGATTACACAAAATAAAATTTTGCAAGTAAGAAACCAATTAGCTAGCAATTACATTCTCTAATTCTTGATCACACAAACAAGGTTCAAGAGATTCAACTTTGTTCTCTATAAGGTGTTATATTTAAAAAAAGATTTAAATAAGTATTCTTTCAACAATATGAAAGACGACTAATATAATAAACAGAATAAATCAGTTCAAAGGAAACAAGAGAGGGAGGAATTTTTCAGAGGGAACCCATATGGAGAACTGAAGAAAAAAGGTGAAAAATCAAGAAGAAGGTGAAAATAAAGAAGAAAGATGAAATAAATAAGGAAGAATGGTGAAAAAATGAGGAAGAAAGTTGGATATAAAGGAAATAAGGAGAAAAATAAAAAAAAATTGAAAGTGGGTTAGGCTAATTAGCCATTATATTCTGCCAGACGGGCCATTTGATGGCTTTTTTCAGCTATCACGTGCTCTCAAGCGAGTTATTACACATATTATTCCATGTAAGCAATGATGTAGTTTAAATATGAAGGGCAATATAGTTCAGGGGGTTTTGAGAACACCGAATAGTTTAAGAAGGAAACTGACAAAAATGTGATAGTTTAAGGGAATTTTAGGATATAACTCTAGAATTTAGTATAAACGGTCTCAACCTATTGTCACTACTTAGTTGTATGTAAGTGTCACGATCCAAAATTCACTTGTCTTGATGGCACCTACCCAACCCACTAGGTAAGCCAACTAATAACTATCTAATTTCAATAATATTTAATAAGACAATTAAGTAAAAGAAATATCTGAATCTTATACATTTTTCAAGGACTAGTAGTACAAATTATGAGCTTTTAAGATTAGAATATACAAAGTTGGTATGAAATAATACATCTGTTCGAAATGTACATAAACAGAGTTTTATGAATCTAAGGCTACCATGATCAAGAGGCAGCTATAATTGGAACGCAAGTATATCTTCAAATCCAGCTCCCGTCGAACACAGCAACGTCAGCATCCAACATTTGCACGTAAGGTGCAGAAGTGCAGTATGAATAAAACCGACTCTATGTACTTAATAAGTAACAAACCTAACCTTAGGTTGAAAGTAATGACGAGCTGGAGCAAAGGTCGGGTCCAATACCAATAGCCAACAACAGCCCATAACAACGTAGAATAAGTAATAAAAGAAGCAACTCAAAGATAAAATGCTCAGCTTAACCATGGTTTCCGAAAACAGTTCTTCCTTTCAAGTATATCACTGAAAACCCATTTCATTTACCGAAGTTGCCAAGAATATGAGTAAGTTTGAAAACAGTAATTTTCTCAAAAATCCTTTCAATAATAAATAAGATATCTCATTTTCTTTCCAGATAGCCAGTATAAAATGCATCATTATGACCATATGCCAATATGCGTGAGAAGTCATGAATGACGTAATACCATACAACATGAGAAAAATTCATCTCTTTGCCTGTATATCATGTGTGCATGTCAATGCAATGTATCTCAGAGATGAACTCATGTACTCACACTCTCAGAGTACTCACTCTCACTGGCTTACACTTTCCACTCATCATGCTCAATCACTCAGTACTGTATATGACCAATCCGGCCCAGGGAAGATCCATCCCGGAATATATATCAACTGACCATCAGTCACTCAGTACTGAGTAGGGCCAACCCAGCCAGTGGGGAAGATCCATCCCCAGGTATAAATGTTTTGGACAAGATCCATGTCCAGGGAAGATCCTTTCCTCAATATAAATGCATTGGACAAGATCCATGTCCAGGGAAGATCCATCCCTTTATATAAATCAACCGCACTCACTAGGGGTGTGTACAGACTTCGGAGGGGCTCTTTAAGCCCAATTGCTATTATAAATCAATATAACCTACCGCGGTGTGTAGCCCGATCCCATAAATATCACTCATAATCAGGCCCATGACCTCACTCAGTCATCGATCTCTCCAGTCTCTCTGTCACGGGCTCACAATGTCATGAAACTAGCTCGAAAATGATGATATGATGTATCGATAAATAATAACAGAGACTGCGATATGATATGCATATGAATGCGTATGCTGAGTATGTAATGCAGTAAAAGTAGATAACTCAACAACGGAAATGGCCTCAGTGGGTCCCAACAGGATAAACATGTAGCACAGACATGGTTTCTAACATGGGTCACAGCTCAATAGCTCAAGTACATAGAAATTTCATAATTTTAGGTAAGGTCAGGTAGCTACACAGTACCACAAAATTAACGAATCATAACTTACACAGTGCATGCCCACACACCCGTCACCTAGCATACGCGTCACCTCAATACCAATCACATATCACGTAATTTGGGGTTTTATATCCTCAGCACTAAGTTTAGAAGTATTACTTACCTTGAACAAATCAATTCAAATATCAAGCAAGCCAAGCGATGCTCCAAAAACAACTCAAATACATCAAAAAATGCCCAAGGAAACAATTCCAAATAATAAAGATCGAATCCTTAATCAAAATCCAAAACCGGCCAAAAGTCCAACCTGGGCCCGCACCTTGGAACCCGACATAACTCATACAATCCGACAACCCATTCAATTATGGGTCCAACCATACTAGTTTCACTCAAATCCGACTCCAAATCGGTGTTCAAAACTCGAAAATTCATATTATGAAACTTTAGGCCAAAACCTCCAATTTCCTCTTTGAAATTCATCAACCAAAAACTAGAATCCGAGGTAAATTTATGAAATATAATCAAAATCGAGTAGAGAACACTTACCCCAATTCACACGGTGAAAATTGCTTAAGGAATCACCTCAATCTGAGCTCTGTAGCTCTAAAAACGTGAAAATGGCTGAAACCCCCGAAATGGAGTACTTTCATAATCACCGGGCAAATTAATGAACCACAATCGCGGAATTAACCTCGCGATCGCAAAGAAGGAAGAGCACTGCCCCAGAAAATACACAATGCAATCGCGAACGAGGTTCCGCTAACGTGAAGAACAAACTCAGCAGCCTCCCCAAAGTACCCTACGCGTTCGCGAAACATAGCATGCGAACGCGATGAACACATGAATCTGCAATACGCGATCGCGACAAGGTCAATGCGAACACGAAGAAGAATCAGCCACTGCCAAGCTCAGTCCAAACTACTACGCGAACGCGTGCACACTGGCGCAAACGTGATGCTCACTCCGTAGCAACCTACGCGAACACTATGCTCACTCCACAGCTACCTATGCGAACGCGTCTGATAACCTGTGAACGCATAGAACAATTTGACCCTATCCATCAGACAACCTTATGCGATCGTGATCCTTGCTCCACGATTGGGATTAATAAAACTAGATACCCTGAGCTCTGCAGAACCAACAATGAAAAATGAAGGAAAAATAGTCCAAAATTAATCTGAAACATGCCCGAGCCCTTCGGGTCCCTGTACGAACATACCAACAAGTACCATAACATAATTCGAACCTACTCGAGGCCTTAAATTAGGCATAACAACATCGAAACGACGAATCGCACCTCAAATCGAGCTTAATGAACTTTGAACTTATCAACTTCCATAACTCGTGCCGAAACATAGCAAACCAACCCGGAATGAACTCAAATTTTGCACACAAGTCCCAAATGACATAACGAAGCTATTCCAAATCCCAGAACTATAATCCGATCCCGATATCCACAAAGTCAACTCTCGGTCAAACTTTTGAACTTTCCAAACCTTCAAATTTCCAATTTTCGCCAATTTGTGCCGAAACCTTCTAGAAACATCCAAATGAAAATCCGGGCATACGCCGGGCATACGCCCGAGTTCGAAATCACCATACGGACCTAACGGAACCATCAAAACTCCATTCTGAGGTCAAATTCACAAAAACTCAAACTTGGTCGATTCTTTCAACTTAAAGCTTCAACAATAAAATTTATTCTTCCATATCGATTCCAAATAACCTGAAAATTAAAAACCAACGATTCACATAAGTCATAATACATCATATGGAGCTACTCATGCCCATAAACTATCGAGCGAAGTGCAATTGCTCAAAACGACCGGTCGGGTCGTTACAGTAAGTTGGAGTCTATTATCCTTTGAAAAAATTTATTTACATATATTAAGTAGTGAAATATTTTGATCTGACCCACAGAAAGAGTTGGAGGCGGCTGTGTATGGTAACATTACTTGTATGGTAAATTTTTTTTACAGATCATAAGAGCTTAAGGTACTTGATGACATAGAAGAAGTTGAACTTTCGCCATGATGACACACTTTTATTCCGAGAACGAGTATGTGTTCCTCAAGACACTAACATGTGCTATGCCATCTTGGAGGATCCCGTTTTCCAACTACAACACTTAATATTTTCTTATTAATGTTAAATATCATAATAGTATAACTATTTTAGTACTACTAAACAAGGAGGTATCCTTGGCACAAATTGTCTTCGATCACTGGTTGTCTATAGAGGTGAGCTGCATGCACTAGTCCGGGGTAGCTTGGAGTTGTCTTTTGGTTATTCAGTTGTATTGGTTGTTTTGTTTCGACTAGATTTTCAGACTTTATCTATGTTATTTATATGCTTTAGACTTTTACCATGTCTTTTCGGTTTGCACTTTAAGAGATTATCGTGTTTTGGTTTGTCTGACATATGAGTTAAGTTAGGTGTCATCGCGATTTATTTAAATTTTTTCGTGATATTTTATATTCTTAAACTTCACAACCCGAGACACATAAAATAAAATGGAGGGAGTAATATTATTCGTTACAGCAAAGAAAAGAACATACAAAATAATAGTATCCTGTAAGCTCAATAGACTCTATACCTATAGTTGGTATTTCATATCCATATAGCATTAGCTTTGATGAGCAAATCCTTTAACTTCCCCCTAATATTGAGACTAATGACTTCATTAGATCCACCAACAAGTTCCTTTCCAATGAATGTAGTTGGTGTACTTGGCTTGCGTCCCATTTCAAGCAAAGCTCTCTCTACCTTTTTACCATTCGGAAGTTCATCAATCTTGTACACTGTTGGATTTGCACCAAAACCTCTGATTAGGATTTCAATACTGTAAGAAATGCAACAAGTGTCTTTGCTGAATATCACAACCGGGCTTTCGGACGCCAATGTCATCAGTGTATCCATTGTTGCAAATCCTGATTAGCCCAACAGTGAGTTTTAGATTCTGAATGGTTGTGAAGAAAATAGAAGCAAGAGTTATATACGGTTCTTGAAATAAAGCTTTTGGAAAGAGTAGCTATAAGTTTGAATTTCAAGAAGCTTGACTTTATATAGTTATATAGTTATAAATTTACCAAACAGTGGAAAAGATTGAGTATCCACTCCAAATTATTCTTGATTTTGGATATATAATTATAAAGATGTGATTTGTTTGTCTAACTGGAACCACGGGCTGCTGGAAATTAAAATTTCCCCATGTTGAAAGTACTTAGAGAGGATTTCTTTACCTTTAAAATATGGGAAAATTTCACATAAAAACAATTGGGCTCCCTACTTTTCAATTTTATAGCCTATATTTCAATTTATAACCAACTAGCCCAAAAATAATAGGCTAATACTTAACTTTCAACTCCGATAGGTTCTGAAAATTACTATTTAATTTTTAAAAAAGATTGCTCAAGCTTTTAAGTTAACTTTCGAATAGTATCTGTGACTCAAATATTAGTTCAACAAACTAAATTCACTTGGGTAGTAAAAATTAAAATTTTAACAAGCTTAAATACATGTGTTTAAATTTCAAATTTGATTTCGTGAGAATTTTGGAGTGTGTATCATTTAAACTTGTTAGAAATAGTATAAGAGGTTGTATATAAAATTTGAAGTCATTTAATGGAGACTTAGACTGCTTTTGAACAAGAATTGCAACTGAAAATCATGGAAGAAATTCGTCTACAAACGTTTGTATAAAGGTGTATAAGATGTGTTTATACACTCATATATACTATTATACAAGATTATAATAGTTCGTCTACAAGCATATGTAGAAAATGTGAGGAGAAGAGAGAGTGAAAGCAATGGCTGTGAGAATACATATTTAACTTCATAACTTTTAGAAGCAATGGTTGTAAGAACATAGATTTTGAATTTGCTAGTACTTTCAAAATATGTACAATATGGGCTATGTAGGGTAAAACTTAAAAACATGGGCCATTTTTTATTATGATGTGAAGTTATGTGTATTTTTTTGTAATTCTTTCTCAAAATATTCCAGAAAACGATTAAAAGCACATAGGATTAAATGAAAAAATCTAGTCTCAATCTTGAGATGAAAGGAACGGCCAGTGGTCAGAATTACAAGTTGTAAAATTTGTTAAATTTGATTGACTATATTTAGTATTAAACTAACTCATGCATCTGGTTTAAACGTACAGAATATGATTTTATTTATAAGGGACAAAAATTATGTATATAGTAACCGAAGTGAAGCATTAAAGTACTAAATTAATCAACAAAATAATGCCTAATTCTTAAATAAATACGGCAAAGAGGATTAGTGGGGAGTACTGAGGTCCAAGGCAAATTGGAAGCCAAGAAAGCAGCATATCTGAAGCTTCTGGATAGTGTGGACGAGGAGGAGAAGATTACGAATAGGGAGCGGTATAAGATGGCTAAGAAGGACGCCAAATTAGCGGTTACAGTGGCCAAGACTACTGCGTTTGAACGCTTGTGTGACGAACTTGGAGGCAAAGGAGGGGATAAGAAGTTGTACAGGCTAGCCAAAGGTACGAGAAAGGAAAGCTCGCGACCTGGACCAAGTGAAGTACATCAAGGACGAGGAAGGAGAGAGTTTTGTTAGATGAGGAACTTATTCGACGAAGATGGCAGGATTACTTTCATAAATTCTTGAACAAAGAGGGGGATAGGAACAATGAGCTAGGTTACTTAGAGCACTCCGAGAGTCGTCGGGACATTGGATATTATATGCGTATAAGAGTCGAGGAGGTTGAGGAGGCTATACGTAAGATGAGTAGGTTGAGAGAGACCGGTCCATACGAAATCCCGGTGGAATTTTGGAAGAGCGTGGGTAGGGAGGGCTTGGAGTGTTTCACTGGATTATTTAATATCATTTTTAGGACGAAGAAGATGCTCGAAGAATGGAGATAGAGTACGATGATCCAATTGTATAAGAATAAGGGTGATATTCACCGTTGCAACAACTATCGGGGCATCAAGTTATTAAGTCATACTATGAAAGTTTGGGAGAAAGTGGTGTAGCTGAGGTTGCAGATTGTGACTATTTCTGAAACTTGTTCGCATTTGTCGGGACGTTCGACTATGGAAGCTATTCATCTTGTTAGGAGGTTGATGGAGCAGTATATAGGGGAAGAAGGATTTACATATGATATTCATCTACTTAGAGAAGGCTTACGATAAAGTACCAAGGGAGGTTCTATGGAGATATTTGCAGGCTTGAGGCGTTCTTGTTGCATACATTAGGGCTATTAATGACATGTACGATAGATCTAAAACTCGAGTGAGGACAGTGAGAGGGGACTTAGAACACTTCCCAGTTATGATGGGGTTGCACTAGGGGTCAGCCCTCAGCCCATTTCTATTTGCCTTGGCGATCGACGCACTGACACGCCACATTCATGGGGAGGTGCCATGGTGCATGTTATTTGTAGATGACATTGTACTGATTGACGAGATGCGAGACGGTGTTAACGAGAGGTTAGATGTTTGGAGGAAGACCCTGAAGTATAACGGTTTCAAGTTGAGTAGGACCAAGACATAATACTTGGAGTGCAAGTTTAGTGGCGCGACTCAGGTAGTTGACGAAGATGTGAGGCTTGATTCTCAAGTCATCCTTAGGAGAGAAAATTTTAAATACCTTGGGTCACTGGTATTTTGTGTGATAAGAATGTGTCACCAAATCTTAAAGGTAAGTTCTATAGAGTGGTGGTCAGATCGACTATATTGTGTGAAGCAGAGTGTTGGCTGGTCAAGAATTCCCATGTCCAAAAGATGAAGGTGGCTAAAATAAGGATGTTGAAATGGATGTGCAAGCATACCAGACTAAATAGAATTAGAAATGAAGTTATTCGGGACAAGGTAAGTGTGGCCCTGTGGAGGGCAAGATGCGGGAGGCGAGACTTGGATGGTTTGGTCATGTGAAGAGAAGAGGCATAGATGCACTGGTGAGGAGGTGTGAGAGGTTGGTCCTGGAGGGCCTAAGGAGAGGTAGAGGCAGGCCGAAGAAGTATTGAGGAGAGGTGATTAGGCAAGATATGACGTTTCTCCCGCTTACTGAGGACATGACTATGGAGAGGAAGCAGTGGCGCAAGTAGGATCTTCGTTAAACGGGTTTAAAAAGAAAAAAGTTAAAAAATTATAAGAAATTGTGGCTAGTGGGAATTGAACTAGTGACCTCGCAAAAGTTTTTAACCCCTTTACCATTGAGATATGCCTTAGGCCTATGTCAAGGGGATTCAAAACATAATAGATATAGATAAAAAACAGATTTTGCTTTATATATACGGTATAATATTTTGGCGAAGGAACCCCCTTCCGCCCCCTAAACTCGCCCCTGATAGGAAGATATGGAGGTTGAGAATAAATGTAAGGTTAGGTAGCCGAGCGTTGTCCTTGTTTGTAACAGTAGCTTTAGTACATGACTTAGTGTCATGTATGTACTTTCGTATTCCTTGACTTCTATTATTACTTGTTGTTGCTTTCGTTTCGGCTTTTTGATTGCATTACCTAGTGTTGGTTTTGTATTTTTTGCTTTGGTTTTCTGATTGATGTGCTTGTTGTTGCCCTTTCTTTTACATTTCCTAAGCCGATGGTCTACCGGAAACAACTTCTCTACCTTCTTGAAGGTAGGGAAAAGATTTGCGTACACACTATCCTTCCCAGATGCCACGTATGAAATTACACTGGGTTTATTGTTGTTGTCTTAAATGAATACTGCTACATGTATTTGTTCTAATATTAAGTGGAGTACCTTGGAAATTATGGATATTACGGTAGAGATTGATTCTCGGTTGTGCTAAATAGACAAATTACAATTCTCAAGATAATCAAACAACATATTAAAAAGGCAATTAACTTGTAATGGAAAGATTAATAGATTAATCTATAAAAAGACGTGTCACTTGCTAACAGGTCTATCTATTGAATCATCTGATAGATTATGTAGAGTTTTTGATTCCATTGAAGATATTCCAAATGCAGTTTTCCTTATTGGAATTTAAAAGAATAAAAAGCCATGCGACTTTTCAGTAGATGAAATCACATTTTCTAGTACAATTCTCCCGTACAAGAAGAAGGATGTACCCAGAAGAATATTAGATCTGAAATGCCTATATTTATAGATATCCATATCAATTAATCTTATTGCGAAGAATATTATGCATTTTCTTAAAAGAATATTATGATAACTTTATATGTTACCTTTACAAACCCAAATGATTCTTACTCAAAGATAAAGCTGGAGACACACTGTAAAAGGGCTTATTACTACTTCGAAAAGCCGCATTTATCATGGTTTGATTCGCACTAAATGTAAGGATTTTTTTTTGGAACTTATATTTTTAAACACGCAATTGTTTGGCCAAAAAGTGTTCAACTTTTTGCTAAACTAATTAATGAGAAAATAGATGATAAATTTTAACCAAGAATAATTAACTCTAGATCTAAGCACATTGAATAAGAGAATAATATATAATCAAGCTTATAAACTTTCTGGGATCATAGAAGATATCAAATATAAATGATAGAAATACATTCTTGACATATTATCCCGTGATGTATTGATAAAGACGGAAAAGAAGGAATGCCATTTGACAGTAACAGGATCTATCTTTGTTGATTCGATAATCTCAATTACGGAGATTTGTATTTACTATCTAAACCTTTTCTTGGTTTTCTTCACCTCTTCTCTCTCTAGGAGAGGAAGCTCTCTCTTTCTTGTCTTCTTACTTCCTATATATATATATATTATCAGTATTCCCTTTGGTCCAACGGTTCTTAGCCAAAATACCTTCATCCCTTGATCGTACTTTACATCGCTCCCTCTAAGTATCACGACATTTACTTTGCCGTACAAGCTTTCCGATGGCTCGATCTCGGCAGCGGCCAAGATACTCGTCGTTATTATGACTTGTGGGTATAACCACGGCTTAGTTAATCCCTTACTATTCCTTTAAGTGCTAATCCACATGTGGTCAGATTTTGACCCATACAGTTAGTCCCTCCGCCCGTTGGGGTCGCCTCTTGGCGAGCTCGATAGGCAGACTCTATTGATTCGAAAATTGGGAGAAATCTGAATGCTTTATGCGAAGGGCGAGAACCTCATGGCGAGATAGAGACGTGACGCTTCGAAAATTGCGTCGGACCGTTACGTCAGTTCAAAATTGAACCGTCACGTCAGTTCAGGATGTCATCAGTATTCCCCATGCGTCATTATGACGCACGTTTTCTAGGTATTGTGTCGTTTCCTGTGCCCTTTTCATTTTCTAACTGGTGGCTCTTGGTTTTTCCGCTCAGGGCATTTATATTCCTATAAATAGGGGGGAGCCTCTCATTTGAATGTTACGCTTTTCAATTGCTTAAGAAAGAACTTCACAAATCTTCTCCTCCTTTAGTCTCTTATACTTCTGCTTCTGCTAAGATTTGTTGTGACCATTGTCTTTTTCCTTCATCATTTCCGTTTCTTTCGATAAAAAAAACAAATGGCTAGTGCTTCTTCCCACTCTAATAAAGCTGTAGGTGCTCCGGTTCCGGAAAATGACATATCCCTACTCGAAGAGGGAGCGAAAAGGTTGGAAGACGAGGGGTTCCCGACGGTGGATGAGGTGGTTCCCCGCCCGGGGAAGGCGATGACTGATTTTAACAGCCCTATCGGAGATGAAACGAAGCCCGTTCCTTCCACGATGAATGCTGCGGCGATCACGGCATTCAAAGACAAATGGGGGATCCCCGATCACATTGAAATGGTGCCGGCGGATCAGGACATAGTGCATTTACACTGCCCAGGCTACTGCGCATTTTACGCGTATCCCTTTGTCATCGGGTACACGCTTCCCATTCTTTCCTTGGTAGCGGATTTCTGCCGCTTCTATGAGGTGTGCCCGGCTCAACTCTCTCCGTATGCGTACAAGCTCGTCCTCATGCTCATCAAGTATGCGGAGCTGGCCGGCCGAGGGATTTCTCTAGGGAACATGCACCACCTCTTCGCCCCCCATTTTCTTCGGGGTACATTGATTCATATGCGTCATCGAGGAACCAAGAGTTTGGTGGTGAAGATGGACGATAAGGCCAATCGCCGCTTTTGAGAGAGATTTTTCTATGTCCGATCAGAGCATGTTGTGTCGAACCCAGCAGGGTTTCCTGAGACATGGAATTTCGCTCGTGAGTTTTCTTCCCTTTACTTTATGCAATTTTTCTTAAGACGGTCTTCTGTCGTCTCCTTTTAATGACTTCGCTGAGGATTTGTTTTTGTTTTTGTAGCCGAGAGAATGCCTCCCCCGCTAGTTGTCGATATCCGCGAGTGGGTGAGCGCAATTCTCGCCCACTCGATGGGGATTTGTGAATGAGGGCCTTTCCATGAGAAGTTTGGGCACAAGCCTCTTATCGGTGAGTTGGCTCGTTGTTGTATTGCTTTGTTCTCTGCTCCGTAGTTTCTTTAACCTTGTCGTTATATGATCAAATCCCTTCTTATTGACAGGTCGGAGGGGAGTGAGAAGGATGAGGGCTCTTGCGCTCGCATTCCGTCAACCGGCTCCCTCCGCCCGATCCGTACCAAGAGCTACTGCGGGCGATGTCGTAGAGAGTCTGGCCACTCATCGGACAGCGCCCGCGGCCAAAACCATACGCTTGGAGGTCACTTCTTAACTGGAGACTCCAGTCCCTGCGATCCGTTCAACGGGCGAATCTTCTCGTGTCGGTAGTGGAGAGGCCTTGTCAAAGGGACAAAGGGTAGTTGATAACTAGGGATTTTGACACATTTTATACTCCTTCTTGCTTACACTTTGATTATAAATTCATACAAAATAGTCCCAAAAGGCTCATAAGTTGTGCTTGATTGCAGGTTTGATCAATAAAGTGACAAGATGTCAAAGATCATCTCAAAAGAAGTGAAACTTGCACACGTACCAAAGACAAGACAAACTCAGGAAAAACAGGCCTAGTGCGGCCGCACTACACTTTGTGCGGTCCGCACTAGGGAGATTCAGAGAGCTGGTACTTCAGGCATTAAGGTAGTGCGGCCGCAGAAGGTTTTGTGCGGTCCGCACTAAAGGCAATGCGGCCGCACTACCATTCTGTGTGGTCCGCAGAGTCAAGATTCAGAGAGGGTGAATTTGGAGCTTTCAAGCATGTGCAGTCCGCAGTCCAGTTTGTGCGGACTGCACTAGAAGCCTCCGCGACCGCAGTCCATTCTGTGCGGTCCGCAGAGCCTGAGTTCAGAGAGCCAAGTTTTCAAGTTCAATAGCCTAGTGCGGCTGCACTAACCCCGCAGGGGCATTTTTGTCCAGTTTTTTCAGCTTAGTATAAATAGATCCTTTTTTCCATTTTTAGGGCATCATACATTTTAGAATAGCTGTTGCGCTCGTGGGAACGAATCTTGTAGCCATTTTGGGCATTTTTACTTACTTTTTATCATTTAATCTTTGTATTTAGCTTAGCAATTAATTAATATGTGTTTATCTTCATCTATTTCTCTGTTTTTCTCTTCAAATATGAGTAGCTAGACCCATTAGCTAGGGTTTTGGCTCAACCCTAGTGTGGGCAATTGATGGGTATTGCACTTTAGGGCTAGATTGACTATGGGTGTTTGCTATTTGGGTCAATTTCATGGTTTAATTACTGAATTAGTGGTTGCAAACACTAGTTTGTGCTAGGTTGACTTGGGCTCTTCTTGAGAAAGAGAGCCGAAGTCTCCGAAATTGATCCAACAAGGAATTGGGATGGACTCGAGAGAATTAATAGTCCCAATTAAAGGGTTAAACCTCGAGAGAGGAATAGCCGACTTGAACCCTAGTTGCTTGAGCAAATATGCATACCCAATTGGTCTTGAGAAAGTCAATTGGGCAAAATCATTCTTTCTACCGAGAGGTGTGAGAGTGGGTAATATCGAGCAATGGTTATACCATATTCCCCAATCATGTCAATCGTGTCTTAGACGCAATTACCCGTCAATTGGCCACCTAGGTGAAGTCACTACCCTAGTGCCTTTTAGAATATTTGAACAACTTGTAGCATTTTACTCTTAGCTTAATATAGTTGCAATTATAATTTGTAGTTTGATAATAGTAGAATTATAAAAGAAAACACCAAAAATGAATAGAAGTGCAATTTGGAACGTTATGCAATCCTAGGCTAAATAGACACTCAATTCTAATTCTAGCTCTTTGTGGATATCGATCCCGACCCAAAATCGAGTAAAAGCTATTGCGATCCTCTCTCGCTACTTATTAGTGGTGCAGAGTTGGCTACTATCAGTAGTGTTGGAAGGGGCTTCTTTAGCCGAAACGCCCTTGAGGGGCGACCTTGTTTCGACAGTACCCGAAACCGGCGGTGGTGCTAGCCTAGACGCGGAGGCGACACCCATTTAGAGCATTCAAGAGGCTATTGTAGCAGAGGGATGGAGTTCTGAGGCTGCCATTACTATTTCGGGCGGCCCATCGACATCTTGCCAGAACCGCACCCTTTCTTCGGCCAATGAGAAGGGGAAGGGCATCATGGTTGATGATTATGAATCCGACTCTGACATTGACCCTAAGGACATGGGGATGTTCAAGGAGGGCTTTACTAGGACTGAGGTAAGAGAAGAAGGCCCTTCCTACATACTCGAAATTCCATCGGATTTCAACCTGTTGCAGGAGACAGTGGATTTGGTGCCACAGTTCGATCTTCTATGCTCCGCCGCTGAAAGCGGATCTCTTCAGGAGGTTAGTGACTCTGGGTTGTCACGTAGTGTGGCCACGATGAGCCTAAGGGTGAGTTCCCTTTTGTTTTCTTTGTTTTGTGACCTTTGTCTTTACTGACTCTGAATTTTGGTAATAAAAGTATGGCTTTTGCATTTCGTTTTCTACCCGGTCAATATAAATTTCTACTTAAAGAGTGTTGCGCTCGGGTTAACCAAGCCCTCAAGTGCCGTAAATTATCCCTGGGGACATTGGGTTTGTTGGCATTATAGGCAGCTTTGCTGCTGAAGCGGTCAATAATGATTTCCTCCCCTCTCTCTTTTTTTAGACTTACGTGCTAGAGATCGAGAGCGCTCGTAGGACTGAGACACGGGCCGAGAATTTTCTAAAAATGGCCGAGAAGTATCAGCAATATCGCAACAGGTGCCGTGAGATGCACGAGACTCTTAGAGTGGGCGCTAGTACCCGGTCCGCCAGGGAGGAGTTGGAGAAAAGATATGAGGAACTGATGCGATCTATCCGCAGATGCAGTGAGCTTGAGGAGCTAATTCACGCCAAAGACGAGGAGCTCGAGGTGGGTAAAGGGGTTGCCATAGAGTGCGATGACCTTCGGGCGAAGGTGCTGTCTTTACGAGCTGAGCTTGAGCAAAATTCTACTAGAGTCAATGCTCTTAGTGTAGAATGGGCGAAGAAGGTGGCCGAGCTAGAAAGGAAAGTGGCCAAGTTGGAGAGAGCCGAGGGTGCTCGAGTGTCAGCTTTGGCAAGGGCGGCGGCGCTAGAAGACACTATCCGTGTCCTCAAGTCCGAGCAGGAATATGAGAGGGAGACGACCATGCTGAGGGAGGCACGACTCGAGTAGCGGATTGGTGAACTTGATTGGGATGCTTCGAGCTTGGGAGGCCGAGTTGCGGATCTTAAAGCCGAGAAGGCGCAGTTATTGGCTCAATCTCCCCTTCAAGAGTCTGTATCGGCTACTATTCCCTGCCCCCTGTATGAGCTATAGATCCATGCTGAGTCCCAATGTGATATATACAAGGGTTTGTGCGAGGCGGGGAGCGTTCCTGAGGCCGCCTTTGAAGATGCTCGTGTGAAGGCGTGCGACGCTCGTCTCGCCTGTGGCTATGACCCTGTGACACCAGGGCTGGTGAGGGTGCTGAGACTGAAGATGAGCTTCCTTCAGATGATGATGATGCTGGGGAGAATGCGGTGGAGATGATGCCGAGTGAAAAAAATTCTTTGTAGCTTCTGTACTTAGTTTTTGTTGTTGTTGTTTGTTTTCACCTTTTTCTTTAGGGCCCGCTTTTGGCCTTTTGTAAGGGTAGAAATGTTGTGTATGTATATCTGAATAAAATAGTCGCTTCGCCTTCGGTTACGTAACCTTTGGCTTTCTCTCTCCTTTCCTTTTTTTGAAAAAAGACCTTCATATTTCCCGATAATGAGTCCCTGATTTTTAATTGGGAATTCGAACGAGGTTGGGCTTCTAGTTTGCTAATTTGGGCGAAATCAATTTTGACTTGTATATTCGAGCAAGGTTGAACTTAAAGTTTCCAACTTGGGCGAAGTCAATTTTGACTTATATATTCGAGCGAGGTCGAACTTAGATTTGCCAACTTGGGCGAAATTAATTTTGCATGGCAAGTTTAGTGATGGCAGGGGGAGAGCTCATGTGAGATTGAACTGTGACCCATTATGAGTTCGACGGGGTCGAACTTTGATTTGGTGGGCGAATTTTTATTTCCACTTGGCGATGGCCGATGGCCGTAACGGTGTGAATTCGAGAAAGATCGAAATTATAACCCCTTGTAAGTTCGAGCGAGGTCAAACTTTCCTTTCATTTGGCGATGGCCGAAAGGGTGTTAACTCGAGCGGTCCAAATTGTAACCCGTTTGGCGATGTGCGGGTTTGGAGGGATGGTGAGATTTGTCCATTGCATTACTTTTATTGGAGAACATTTCTCGTTACCGCATTGTTTGTGCGTGCATCGGGGTGAGTCCCGATTTGCTTAATTTTGCTTTCATTGGCGATTACTGTGCGTCGGGGTGAGTCCTGGTTTGCTTAATTTTTCTTTTATTGGAGAGTACCGCGCGTCGTTGCATATTTCATATGCGTTGGTGGAGTCCCGATTTATCTGGCCCCTTCGTTGCGCAGCTTGGAGAGGCCGTTGGTGAGACAGACAATGAACTTATTGCTCAGGTTACTGGGCAGAGCGCTTTTTGAGCCCATGCTTTGCCGGTGTTGGGGAGGCTATGTGTTTCATGGACCCATTGCTTAGTCCCCGGTTTCGGAGATTGTTTCTTAATAATGTCGGCCCGTTCTGAGCCATTGTTGTTATTTGTAATACGGTATGGCACAGAGGGCTTTGCTCGATCATTGCTTGCGAGATGTTGCAATACAGAATGTTTTCCTGGTGTGTTTGGTGGAATTCGTTCCGTGTTCGTACTAGTGAGAATGCTCGTGTTCCTGTTTTGAGCAAAAAAGAGAGTATGATAAGTTAAATCCAGACGCAATTTCCTGTTACCTTGGCCTGGTAAGTCGGTGGGGGGGGGGAGGCACTGTAGGGTTACTTGCTTTGCCCCGTGCTCGAATTGCGATTTCAGATTTAGCGGCCATGTTTGGCTTCGTCGTTAGTCGCATCTAGGCTTATCGTGGGCTGAACTTACTTTGCCTGTTGGGATCTTGAGACCGAGTCCCAATCCGATCCCGTCTGATATGCACAAACAATAAGGGAAACATATCATACTTTGTTCATAAATCACATAGTGCATGTGGGTACGGAAATAAGGCAGGATACGCCCGTTATTTCAAAGAATCACATAGTAGGCTATCGTCCCTTCCTAAGAGGTGGGAGTACATGCCGATATATAAAGTAAATACGTCAAATAGGATTGCGGTCATGCTAAGTGCGTAGTGACAGTGATCCTACTTTGAACATGCATATGACATACTAAAGCCCATCGCTACAGATGAGGCGTGGGTTTTGCATAGACATCGGACATAATTTCAATTTTGCGCAAAGATCTGACCTTGGTTGGTTTGGTCATTTCAAAAGCTTACCTAAAACTTTCTCAAGTTCGTGTTTACACAAAGGGCGGGGCTATGGCTACCGGGAAGCGGAGCTCTGGCTATTAGATCCAGAGGGAACTTAAAATTTGGCTAAAAAATCTCCCCAGACGGCGCCAAATTGTTTGACCAAAAAGTGTTAAGCTTTTTGCTAAACAATTAATGAAGAAAACAGAAGATAAATCTTAGCCAAGGATAATTAACTCAAGATATAAGCACATTGAATAAGAGAATAATATATAATCAAGCTTATAAACTTTCTAAGATCATAGAAGATATCAAATATAAATGATAAGATTACATTCTTGACATATTATCCCGTGATGTAATGATAAAGACGAAAAAGAGGGAATGCCATTTGACAGTAATGGGATCTATCTTTGTTGATTCGATAATCTCAATTACAGAGATTTGTATTTACTATCTAAACGTTTTCTTGGTTTTCTTTACCTCTTCTCTCTCTAGGAGAGGAAGCTATCTCTTTCTTGTCTTCTTACTTCCTATATATGTATTATCAGTATTCCCTTTGGTTCAACTGTCCTTAGCCAGAATACCTTCATCCCGTGATCGTAGTTTACATCGCTCCCTCTAAGTATCACGACGTTTACTTTGCCGTACAAGCTTTATGATGGCTCGATCTCGGCAGCGACCAAGATACTCATCCTTATTACGCCTTGTGGGTACGACCACACTTAGTCGACCCCTTACCATTCATATTAGCGCTAATCCACATGTGGTCAGATTTTGACCCATACATCAATGAGATTTATATAGCTATAAAACATGCGATTACGAATAAAATAACAAGTTTAGAGTTAAATTATTTTAAAAGCATAAAAATATGTTATTCTTTTTGAAACTAACTCCTTACTTAGTGCCGCAATGGAGTCCTTACACCTGTCTTTAGAAGAGAAAGCCTTCATACTATATTCGACTTGTAGCCCATTACTCCAGCAATTTTATCACATTCAATCGACTTTCAATTCAATCTCTCAGGAAGAGAAGGATATAGTTTATATATAGAAGAAACCTAGTTTTGAGTTCTATTAAGGACCCGAAGAAGACAGGAGAACTGGGCATTCACAAGACTGCTTTGATTCTCATCATGATACATTCATGTAGTAAGCGGGTGGTTGATAAATATGTATTATTGGGAGGGGGCAACAACCAATGGATACCGTTCTCGCACCCGAGCCTGCAGTTGGTAGGTCAAATCCCTCTATCCAAGTGATTGAGTTGAAGCTTTGGGCATAGAGCGGAGCGAGCCCGGGGAGAGGAATAGAGTTCAGCAACAGTGAACCCCAAAATAGAGTTTCTATTCAAATCCCTACTCAACACGGTGCCTTAAGGAGAATCCGAAGCTTATTGCTAGCGGAGGTAGCGCGATGATAACTAGGGATTCTAGTCTAGTTTATGCTTCTTTTTGCTTAAGTTTTGGACTAAAATGTGTATAAGTATTACCCAAAAGCTAACTTGGTGTGCAGTGTTTGGTCAAAAGGAGACAAGGATATCATAACCAGCTCAAAAGGAGTGAAACCTGCACAAGTTCAAACCAAGTCAAAGTAGTGCTACAACGGAAAATCCACCATGGTCGCAGAAGACTCACTGCGACCGCGGTCCTTTTATTGCGGTCCGCGATGGAAAGGTTCAGAGAGATACCAGTTGAGGCATTTCAAGTTACCGCGGTCCGTGATGATTTTATGCGATCGTGGTACCCCTACCGCGACAGCGGTCCTTTTATTGTGATCCGCGGAGGAGAGATTCAGAGACCCTTGAGTTTGAGCAAAAGCTGAAGACCGCGGTCCGCGGTTGATTTACCATGGCCGTGGTAGCCTCACAGCTGCATCGACCCATTTTCTGCGGTTCGCGGTACCTCCGCCGGGGGCATTTTTGTCCGAAAAATTTAGCTGTATATAAATACTTTCTTTTCAAATTATTAGGTCATCTTATATTAGCTGAGCATGTGAACGACAACTTTTGATCCATTTTGAGTAATTTTGTAGCTTACTTAGCAATTAATCTTAGTCTATTATCTTGTAATTACAATTTATAGATTATTCTTCATCTCAATCTATAATTTCTTCTTCAATTATGAGTAGCTAAACCTATTAGCTAGGGTTGTGGCTCAACCCTAGTGTGAGTATTTAATGGGTATCTTGTTTTAGGGCTTAGATGTTTATGGGTGATGGATATTTGGCCTGATTTATGCTTTCTATGTTGAATTAGTGGTTGCAAACACTAACTTGTGCCTTTTGACTTAGGCTCTTCTTGAGAAAGAGAGACTAAGTCTAGGAATTTCAGGCCAACAAGAAATTGGGGTATATTCAAGAGATTGATAGCCCCAATTAAAGGGTTAAACCTAGAGATAGTAATACCCGACTTGAGCCAACATTGCTTGCACAAATTGAACACCCAATTGGGCTTGAAAAAGCCAATTAGGGAAAAGTCATTCTTACTACTGAGAGGTGTAGAGTGAGTAGCTTCGTGCACTGCTATATCATGATCCCAGCTATAACATTATTGCCCTAAGTTTGAGATCCCGTTAGATACTCACCTAGGAGAAAGTCACTTCCCTAGTGCCTCTTTAACCATTTAGAAAATCCTACAAAACATCTTCTTAGTTTAAATTTTGTGCATATTAGTATAAAATTAGAAGTAACAAACAAACAAGAATGATTGGAAGTGCAATTAAAAGCACTACACATTGCTAGATTGGATAGGAATCCAACTCCAAATATATCTAGCTTCCTGTGGATTTGATCCCGACCTTCTCGGGTAAAAGCTGCATTGACCGCTCTTGCCACTCTGTAGTAGTGTAGGGTTGGACCCGATCACTTTTTGGCGCCGTTACCGGGGAGTTAAACAGTTTTGGCTATCTATCTAACTAGTATTGTGTTCTGTTTTCTTTCCTTCTGGGTTACTAATTTGTGTGTGTCATAAATTCAGGTACAAAATGGCGAACAACGATAATCTTGGAAATGCTATTTCGGGGGAGGAGGTTGATGACAATATTGATGATGAGGTACCTATAGTGCCTCAAGCTCAAAGGAGAGGCCGATAGACCAATGATAATGTTCCAGACCCTCCCCCGCCTCCTCCAAGAATCGCTCCTCGGGTGCTTCCAAACGAAGGATATGCTAGTGCAATTGTCCCACCCCAGATCCGGGCAGACAATTTACAAATTACAAATGTGATGTTGACTTTGTTGGAGCAGCGAGGGTATTTCACAGGTTCTCCCCATCAAAATGCATATAAACATCTTAAGGGCTTTGTGGATACGTGTTGGGGAAGCAAACAAACAAATGTGTCAGAGGATGCATTGCAGTTGAGATTATTCCCTTTCACACTTAGAGGAAAAGATTTGGACTGGCTCGAGAGGCTTCCCAACCATTCTATCACTACATGGGATGAGTTGGTCGATAAGTTCATAGCCAAGTTTTTCTCACAGGAACATATGGCGGCATTGAGGGATGAAATCTTAGCATTCAAACAGGAACCAAATAGCCCCTTCATGAAATCTGGGATCGATATAGAACTATGGTCAAGGAATGCCCCAACAATGATATGACTGAGGCAATGATTCAACAGACATTTTATCAGGGTATAAACACGACCAATTAGTGTGTGGTGAACCGGTTAGCAGGGGTAATTTCGTGAAGCTACCTTATGCTGGAGCTTGTGATATTCTTGATGAGATGGCAGATACTTCTTCAGCTTGGCAAAGTCGAGCTAATGTGCCACAGGGTGACCCCACTGTTATTCACTTGCATAAAGAGCTCCATGACCATGGTCAAGCAATAGCAGAGTTGACTACCATAATGAACCAGTTGGCAAAAGCTCAGTTACAACAAGTTCAAGCCCCTAGACAAGTTAATATTATGGAAGGTGTCAACATGTTGGTCAACAAGAGGCGACAAAGAGGTTAACAAGGTCAAAGTAGTCCGGATCAATATGACCAAGGTAGTGGTGATTTCAATCAAGATGAGGGCTATGATGAGCAGAATGAAAAAGTGCAGTATGTGAACAATTACCAAGGATAAAGGGGCAATGCTCCTAACCAACAACAACAATGGAGATCCCAAGGAAATTGGGGGAATCAAAACCAATAAGGCAATAGCAACTGGGGGAAAAACAATCAAAATTGGGGCAACTAGAACAATCAGGGCAACTGGAGTGGCAACAATAACAATTGGGGAGGAAACAACAACCAAGGGGGTTGGAACAATGACAATTAAGGGAATCGAGGGCAAGGCTTTCAAACGTCTCCGATGTATCAACAACCAAACAACCCACCTTCATTTCCGTCCCAAGGTCCTAGCTCGTAAACAATGAGATGGGAAGGATCGAGATGATGTTCGAACAAATGATGAAGAAGAAAGCCGACTCTAATGCCCAGTTGGCATCCCACAATACTTCAATCCGGAATTTGGAGGTTCAACTTGGCCAGATTTCACAGTCTTTGAATACTCACCCTAAGGGGGCTCTACCTAGTGATACGGTAGTAAACCCGGAGGGTGGGAACAATACTGGGCACACAATGGCGGTGATTACTAGAAGTGGTCGAGGTGGTGATGTGAATACCTCCAAGAAAAAGGAAATTGTGAGTGATGAGATTCAAGTGCAAGATGATGATGTTCCTTTAGTTGATGAGTAAGTGAGAGAAGACAATGTGAGTGCGGAAGTGAGGATTGATATTCATGATGATGAGGTGGAGACCCAAGCTGATGTGAACCCATCTAGGGAACACGTAATAGGCATACCAGAAATGGTAGTGCCCAAGGCTAAGGCTTCCGTGCCAAGGCCTCCTCCACCTTACCCTCAAAGGCTTGTGAAGCAAAAGAATGATAACCAACTTAAGAAGTTCATAGAGATGATGAAAAGCTTTTCAATCTATGTTCCATTAGTGGAAGCTCTTGAACAAATGCCGAGTTACGCCAAGTTCATGAAAGACTTGGTGACTAAAAAGAGATCCATGGGTTGTGAGACCATCAAAATGACTCACCAAGTAAGTGCAATTGTGCACTCAATGGCTCCAAAGCTTGAAGATCCCGACGCTTTCACTATTCCATGCACCATTGGGAGTGTAGATTTCGCAAAGGCATTGTGTGACTTGGGAGCGGGCATCAATTTGATGCCTTACTCCGTTTTCAAAACTTTGGGTATTGGTCAACTATGACCTACTTCAATGAGTTTATAAATGGCAGATAGAATAATGAATAGGCCGCTTGGTATTATTGATGATATTCTTATTCGGGTGGACAAGTTCATTTTGCCTGCTGACTTTGTGATTTTGGACTGTGAGGTTGATTATGAGGTTCCGATCATATTGGGAAGACCTTTCCTTACAACTGGGAAGGCTTTAGTTGATGTGGAAGCAAGTGAACTCACCTTCTGGGTGGGTGATGAAAAAGTGGTCTTTCATGTGTGCAAGTCAATGAAGCAGCCCAATAGTACTGAAGTGTGCTCTTTCGTGGATCTTGTCACGGAAGTGATAGTTGATGATACTAGTACAATGATCAATGTGGAGGACTTCTAGAAGCAGTATTGTTGAACCTGGATGTTAATGAGGATGAAGGCCAGGTGGAGTGTGTCAATGTTTTGCATGGAATGGGCTCTTACTCTTATGAGCCTCAGAAGCTCTCTTTTGATCTTGAGAATAGAAAGACTCCACTAACAAAGTCCCCAATCGAGG
Source organism: Nicotiana tabacum (assembly GCF_000715075.1). NCBI lineage: Eukaryota > Viridiplantae > Streptophyta > Magnoliopsida > Solanales > Solanaceae > Nicotiana > Nicotiana tabacum. Next base: position 42,029,197 of record NC_134090.1, on the reverse strand, counting down.
AACCTCCCGTGTTGGAGTTGAAGCCGTTGCCTCCACACCTCAAGTATGCATTCTTAGTCCCTGGTTAAACTTTTCCAGTTATACTTTCCTCTTGTCTTACTAACATGCAGGTAGATGCCACATTGGCGGTGCTCTAAAAACGGAAAAAGGCAATTGGATGGACTCTAGCTGATATCTGGGGATAAGCCCCGCATTTTGCATGAACAAGATTATTCTTGAAGATGATGCCAAGTCCTCCATAGAACATCAAAGGAGGTTGAATGAAGCTATGCAAGAGCTTGTCAAAAAAGAGGTGATCAAGTGGTTGGATGCTGATTGTTGCCAACTCAACGCTACACTAAGGTAGGAAGAGCGGGTCGCAATAGCTTTTACCCGATATGAGGGTCGGGATCAATTTCCTCAGGGAGCTAGTAATGGAGTTGGATTGTCTGTCTAGCCTAGAGATGTGTTTGTACTCCTAATGTCACTTCAAACATTTTTGGGTTTTCGAATTATAACTATTTTTATAAAACTATTGATTAACACTAAATTATGCTACGAGAATATTGTTAAGTTGTATCTAATGAGAAGAAGGGCATTAGGATCGTGACACTACCTAGGTGGCTAATTGACGGGTAGATGTTACTAAGGTTTGATTGACATAATTGGGGCTTATGCTATAACCGTTGCACAATTTTACTCACTCTCACACCTCTCGGTAGAGAGAGTAATTTTGCCCAATTGACTCTCTTGAGACCAAATGGGTAGGCAAATTAGAACAAGCAACTAGGGTTCAAGTAGGGTAATTCCTCTCTCGAGGTTTAACCCGTTAATTGAGACTATCATTTCTCATGAGTCCATCCCAATTCCTTGTTGGGTCAATTTTGGGGTCATAGACTCTCTTTCTCAATAAGAGTTAAACCCACAAAGCTTGAATCAGTGTTTGCAACCACCAATTCTAGATTAAAACATAAAATCAACCCAAATAGCAAACACCCATAGTCAATCTAACACTAGATGGTAATACCCATCAATTACCTACAGTAGGGTTGAGCCACAACCCTAGCTAATGGGTTTAGCTACTCATGCTAGATAAAGAAATTAAAGAAATAGATGAATAACTGAACATATTAATTAATTGCTAAAACTAAACTACTAGAATCTATCGTAAATGTAAAGCAAAAGTACCAAAAATGGCGACAAATATCGTTCTCAGGAGCGCAACTCACGTCTGAATACAAAAGATGACCTAAAAATGGTAAAATGTTCTATTAATACTAGGCTGGAAAAACTGGACAAAAATACCCCAGCAGGGTCAGTGCGGGCCGCACTAAATGGACCGCGACCACACTGGGCTCCTTGACTTTGACTTTTGCTTCTCTGAACTTGGACTCCGCGGACCGCGTAGAATGGACCGCGGCCGCGGAGGGAGCTGGCGCGGTCCGCGCAATCACGACCGCGAACCGCATGGCATTGGCATTGCAAACTTTCATCTCTCTGAATCTCATGCCCGCAGACCGCACAAAAGAATAGTGCGGCCGTGGAGCCTTCATTGCGGACCACGAGATGTGTACCGCGACTGCGTTGCCTTTAGCCTGGTTTACCAACTCTCTGAAACACCTAGTGCGGCCGCATTCAACTTTGCACGATCCGCACTAGGCCTTCTTTCTTTAGATTTCTTGGTCTTTGATACTTGAGCAGGTTTCACTCCTTTTTAGCCGATCTTTAACATTTCGTCACTTTATCGATCAAACCTGCATTCAAGCACAACTTGTGAGCCTTTTAGGACTATTTTGTAATAATATATAATCAAAGCATAGGCAAGTAGGGGCATAAAACATGTTAGAATCCTAACTTATCAACTCCCCCAAACTTAAACCTTTGTTTGTCCTCAAGCAAACAAAATAAGATCCACCCCTTAAAGGAAAATACAAGTAATTCCAGCTGTCCTAAAGTAACCTCAACAAGCATCAATTGGGGCTAACAATTGCCCTCAATACGAATGAATCATTAACAAAATTTAAACTTTGAAAAACTATGGATCAAGTGTGACACAAGAGCATCAAGAATTGACTCATTACATCAAAGAACTCTCTCAATTACTTTGGTCGCTGTGGACCCCAAACTCACACATCCTCAACTCTACCTAAGCAAACCTCACCTTTTTAGAGTATAAGCACGCAAACCAAGATTAATGGGAAGTCACTCATCTCTCTCAAGGAAAGGTCACAATTCCGGCTCTAAGTACCATATGCTTGACCCTTATGTAAGTATCCACTAATGCGAGCGTCATCCAACTCAAGATCATATAGGGCTTTTTTGAAGTCAATGTGAAGGCTTTTGGTTCAGGGTAGGAAAAGTTGTTGGTCTATATGGGTTCCATCTTCCCTTAAGCATTTCTTTTGATTCATTTTGGCACAATTCTCTTTGACTCTTTGAGTATTTCACTTCTTTTCAAGGGGTTAGAGAGACACATTGTCACTCTTTCTTATGCAATTCAAAGCATTTCTCCTTTTTCTACTTTTTCCACACCTTTTTCACTTTTGTTTTTCTTGAATCCCGTTTTATTCTTTGCACATTGGGCTTTCTTTTTGTCTTTTTCTTTTCTTTCTTTTTCATCACCTTCCTTTCCTTTTGCTTTTGTACCTTTTACCACTTTGTTTCCTTTCTTGTATCTCTCCCCCAAACCTAGACTTTTGCCATTACTCAAGGGACGATTTGAGTGCCAAGAGAGGGTATAATTTAGAACGGGTATAGGCTTGTAGCATTGGTTCTTGAAAGAAAAAGGTTTAAGGCTCAAAAGGGTTAGCTAGGGATTATATCATTGGTAGGCTATGAAATTGTTCGATTATTATTTGGATCAAGGAGAGCCTATAATCACTTCTCAAGTCGAATTTCACTCAAACTGTCGCCTCAACAAACATTCAGGGCAAGTTCTAGACCATTGGCTCGGGACTTGGACTCACAATTCGATTTCTTACCACACACACTCAAGGATTGCTAAAGACATAGAGTCGGAGGCCTACAACAACCTTAGACACGATTGAGTACACAATAGTCCCGAAAGACCGCATGATGTTTGTTTGGTCAAAACAAGAGTCTCAAGGTCACTACTTTCACCATCCTAAACACAACCACTTATCTTTGACCATGGGATCAAAGACAAATGTGTTAGGCCCAAGTGAAGCTTTGCTTGAGGTACCCTTAACTATAAACTACTAAAAACAAAAAATAAAAATAAAAAACGGACTCGAAACCTTAAGAAGGTTGTCACGCCATCCATCATCGGGAAGAGCCACCCGGTTTACACAATACTCCACCCGTGGAAAGAACCGTGGCATTAAAAAAACCAAGGGCTTATTGAAAGCGCCAAAAACGAAACAAAAAGGTTGCGAGCCTATCTACTAAGCTAAAAATGAAAATTTTGTACGAAAATAGAAAATAGAATGAATATTTACAATAGGGGATTAGAATATACAACGGGGGATGAATATATACAAAAATGTAACTTTATATACAAACCAAAGAGAAGATAAAAGTGCGATAAAAGTAACTAAATGTAAAGTTATATACAAACCAAATAGAAAATCAACTAAAACATAAACTAAGTCAATTAATATATACAATCATCCGGATAAAAAGTAGGGCGCACCCCCACAAATGAAAGCTGGCATTGTCCCCAATGCCAACTAAACAAATAAGCATCAAAAATCAAGATGAAAAGATATAGGAGCTCCCTAAGCCTCGTCTGTATGCATGGGAACATGAGTGGTCCCCGGGTCCTCTGTATGTACGGGAACCTCAGACTGGTTCCCGGTCTCCTGCTGCTCAGCTGCTGGGACTGGCGCCTGGACCTGTACGGACTGAATATCTCGAGCAACATGTGGCTGACTGGAGGAGACCTCCTATGGGTCTGCCAATCGGATGACCGCCTCGTCGGCACTAGGGAGCTTCCTCTTCTTCCTAGGAAGCCTCTGAGTCTGCTCCTGATGTGGCTCTGCTACTGGTGCTGCTGCTGGGGATGGATCCCCGAATAATAAGTCAAGAGGCATCTGGTCTGCCATCAGCTTGTCCATATCTGCTCTCAGCTCTTTCACCAACTCCTTGGAAGCCCTTGTCTTTCGCAACTTCTTGTGCTCCCGAGCAAGCTCCTTCAGGGCCTTGCCATGTGAATCCACTACCTTAGCCAAGGCACCCTGAGTACTGATGATCTTTTCCTGGTTCTCCAGGATCTTCTTCAATGTATCCTCAATGCCCTGTGGAAACTGTGCTGGCTGCGGTGCCGACTGAGCCGCAATGGTAGAAGTCAAGATGGACAACTTGGATGACGCAACTGACATCCAGTTGTTCAAGCTATGAAGTGTCTGACTCAGCTAGTGGGTAGTGATAGGATAGGCCCGGGAAGATAGAATCCCCGGGCCAGCTGAAGTAGAGGGACCAGCAGTAGTGGAAGGTCCGGGAGGCATGTCAGCGACTGTGAAAGCAGGCTCAGTGGAGGGCTCTACCGCAACTGGCTCTTCAGACTGGCCGATTAGAGCAGAAGTAGGTGGCTTGTAATTTTTGTCCTTGGGTTTGTTTGACCCCTTCAGACTGTACCATGAAAACGGAGCCACAGGTTTGACCTTGATGTCAAAAGGTCTCTTCTCCACCTCCAGGTCCCTGAAATACATAGTGAGGGTGCTGGGAAAAGGGTAGTTCCGGTCATGCTCAACCCCCACTGCAGAAATGACGCGGGACATCACATTGCCCACGTTGATAGGGTATCCCGCCATAATAGATGCAACAAGAATAGCCCAGGCAAGCGGAACAGTCTGATCATGGGTAGTGGGATCGAGCCGATTGCACACAAAAGTCAACCATCCCCTAGCCTCAAAGTTAAAAGTCCTCCGAAGTATTTTGACCCCTACTTGCAACCACTCTGGAACCGTACCCAGGACTACCAGGTATGAGGCTAACCACAGACGAACCTCCTCGCCCATTGCCAACTTTTCATTGTAAAGGGACTCATCTTCTTCGTTGAACCCCAGGTATTTATTTAGTGCCTTCCCGGTAAATACCACATTTTTGTTTCGCACTTTGGTCACTTTAGTGCCCTTCAAGATGTGGGCCACATTGCTATAAAATTCCTTGACTATGTGCTCATTCGCCTTCACCCAATTATCTTTGAAGTTCTCCCAACCATTCGAGCTTGAAACTGTCTATGTACATTAGGGCGTAGGGGTAGAAGGTCTCTGTCAATGAAGCTCATCTCAAGAATCAACTTTCGTGCCGACCACCATTCCCAGAACTTGTGGAACGCCACCTGGCTGACGAATCTATCTTCCCAAGCAACGGGATTTTTAGTCCGGTCAACACCCCCAACTTGAGGCACACCACCCCCAGGTAACTCCCCATCTCCCTCATCACCTCTAGCACCCTCTCCAGATATTGACGCTGTGGGAGAGGTAGAGTATTCATCCCCACTACCTGCCGCTAAGCCCTCAGATGACCCAGAAGAAATGTTGATTAAAACTTGAGCATCAGGGGAAGAGGGGGGGGGGGGAGTGTCTCTATGTATGTCCCTCTCCGGATACGGGATGTAAAGTGGGACTGAATCTGAAGAGTTCTCCCGGGAGGGCTCGTACTCACTTCCCGAGTTGTCAATGGCTCTGTCAACCGCTTTGATTGCTTTCCTCATGTCCTTTGTGTTTTTTCTAGCCTGCGGAGTGAGTTTTACCATCCTTTGCTTCCCTCCCCAGGAGGAATCACCTCGGTCGAGTTGTTTCGAGCCTTTGCCTCTTTGTTTGACCATTATCTGCAAGCATACACATCTAACATGGTTAGTATCAGCACAGACAGTGAAACAAGTGTTGAAATTGAATTGCATACAACAGATTAAATGTTGCAGACACAGTTGCAGAACAAAGCACCGCGGCCCGCACAAACAGGAGTGCGGCCGCACTGGGGGCACCGCGGACTGCGGACTGCGCAAAGGCGACCGCAATACGCATTGGGACAAGGCCCTGGAAAACATCTCTCTGAATCTCCCACTGCGGTTCGCACAAAGTGGGATGGCGGCCGCGGTGGGCTTGTGCGGACCGCATAAAGTGCAATGCGGCCGCGCTGGGCATAGGTTCAATTTCAGTCACTTGGGCACTGCGGTCCGCGCAAAATGGCAATACGGACCGCGTCAGGGCACCGCGTACCGCACAAAGGCGACTGCGGGCTGCAGAGAGTATTTTGCACATGCACTAAGTTAGGGTTTAAGTTTTTGCTATTTTTGTTCAATTTTTACACCTAACTTGTCCCTACTCAATTTCCCAATCACTAAGCATATTCAACACACAAACCCAACATTTAAAACTACCCTACGCTAACAGTTAAATAAAGAAGAAAAAAAATTACGAGAAGAAACAAAAGAAGCTAAGACTACTGGGCATGAAAATAAAAGGCAAGTATAAAATTAATCGATGAAATATGGATGAAATGTTACCAGATTGTGAAGATGGAATGCAACTAATCAATGCAAACAAGAATTACAATCAAATGAGAGTGTGAACAGTGCTTTTAGGCTTCTGAGTGTTAAGAGTTCGAAAAGGGTAAAGGGTGACCCTTGGGGTCTATTTATAGAGAAGCAATGGGACCCATCCTCACCTACCAGCGCGGCCGCACAAAACCAACTACGGACCGCGCTGGGTTTCTTCACTTGAAGCTTGAGAAGGCAACCTTTGCGGACCGCACAAAAGCATACCACGGCCGCGGAGGTCCACCGCGGACCGCACTAAATGGAATGCGGTCGTGGTGGCAAACTTCAGAGAGCACCACTTTTGACCATCACCAGTGCGGACCGCACAAAGTGCAATACGGCCGCACTGGCAAACTTCAGAGACTGTTCAACTTTTTTCAAACTATTTTGCACTGCATCAACTCAATCCTTACAACACCTCACAATCAGTTAGCTCAAAAATCAAACCTACACTACCAAGAAAAACACAGAAAACAATAAAAAGAAAAAGACATGGGTTGCCTCCCAAGCAGCGCCTGATTTAACGTCGCGGCGCAACACATGTTACCAGCACATCATTTTAGATGTAGAAGTGCCACCACGTGGGTATCATCAAATTTCCCAAGATAATGCTTGACCCGATGTCCATTGACTCTGAATACTTCATCATTCTTGTTCCTTAGATCAAGAGCACCAAATGGGGTCACGAACACAACTTCAAAAGGCCTACTCCACTTTGACTTGAGCTTACCCGGAAACAGACGTAACCGGGAATTGAACAAGAGAACCATATCTCCAACCTTGAACTCCTTGCCCTGAGCATATTTGTCGTGAAGGTACTTCATTTTGTCCTTGTACAAGGACGAGCTGGAGTAGGTATGGAATCTAAACTCATCGAGCTCATTAAGTTGTTCAACCCAAAGATTTGCCACAACATCCCATTCTAAGTTCAACTTCCTCAAAGCCCACATGACCTTGTGCTCTAATTCCACCAGAAGATGGAAAGCTTTCCCAAACACCAACTGATATGGAGACATACTAATCGGAGTTTTGTAAGCCGTCCGATAAGCCCAAAGAGCGTCATCCAACTTTTTCGACCAATCGGTCCTATTAGCATTGACAGTTTTAGACAAGATACTCTTAATTTCTCTGTTGGAGACTTCCACTTGGCCACTAGCTTGAGGATGATAGGGGGTCGAAACCTTATGATTGACACCGTACTTAGAAAGCAACGTGTCGAAAGCCTTGTTGCAAAAGTGAGACCCCCATCACTAATGATAGCACGAGGAGAGCCAAACCTTGTGAAGATACTCTTTTCAAAAATACCACAACACTCCGAGCTTCATTGTTGGGAAAAGCCACGGCTTCAACCCACTTTGAGACATAGTCCACCGCTACGAGAATGTAAGTGTTCCCACAAGAGCTCACAAAAGGACCCATGAAATCGATGCCCCAAACATCAAAAATATCCACTTTGAGAATTGTATTGAGGGGCATCTCATCCCTTTTAGAAATTCCGCCGACTCTTTGGCATTCATCATATCTCTTGACCACATCACCCGCATCTTTAAACAAGGTAGGCCAATAAAATCCGCAATTAAGCACTTTAGAAGCTGTTCTCGCCCCGCCATGATGGACACCATAGGGAGAGGAATAGCAAGCCTCCAAAATACCCAATTGTTCCTCCTCCGAGATACATCGCCAAATCACACCATCGGTGCAAATCTTAAACAAATATGGCTCGTCCAAATAAAAATCCAAGCTATACTGCTTGAGCTTCTTCTTTTGGTTGGAAGAGATCTCACACGGGATGATTCTGGTAACAAGATAATTTGCGACATCGGCGAACCACGACATTCTATTCATTGACACCACAAGGAGTTGCTCGTCGGGAAATGCATCGTTTATCTCAAGGCCGTCACAAGGCCTCCCCTCCTCTTCCAAACGGGACAAGTGGTCCACCACTTGATTCTCACTCCCTTTTCGGTCAACAATTTCCAAATCAAACTCTTGGAGAAGCAATACCCATCTCATCAATCTTACCTTTAAGTCCTTCTTGGTCATCAAATACCTAAGGGCGGCATGGTCGGTATGCACTATCACTTTGGACCCCATAAGGTAAGGTCAGAACTTTTCCATAGAAAAAACAATAGCCAATAACTACTTCTCGATGACTGTGTAGTTCCTTTGAGCCTCATTCATGGTCTTTCTTGCGTAGTACACCGGATGGAACATTTTGTTGATCCTTTGGCCCAAAAAATCCCCAACCGCAATGTCACTAGCATCGCACATGAGCTCAAAAGGCAAGCTCCAATTTGGTGCGGTAATGATGGGGGTAGAAGTCAACTTGAGCTTAAGAAGCTCGAATGCTTGCATACAACTCTCATCAAACAAGAACATTGCATCTTTCTCTAGCAACTTGCACAACGAATGTACCACTTTAGAAAAATTCTTTATGAACCTCCGGTAGAAACCCGCGTGCCTAAGGAAACTCTTCACCCCTTTGATAGAAGTAGGGGAGGGAGCCTTGAAATAACCTCAATCTTGGCCTTATCAACTTCAATTTCTCATTTCGAGATCTTGTGACCCAACACTATACCTTATTCTACTATAAAATGGCACTTTTCCCAATTGAGAACAAGGTTGGTGTCTTCACATCGAGCCAACACTCTATCCAAGTTTACCAAGAACTCCTCAAAAGAATCCCCAACCATGCTGAAATCATCCATGAAGACCTCCAAGATATCCTCCACCATGTCGGTAAAAATAGCCATCATGCAATGTTTGAAGGTAGCCGGAGCATTACACAATCCAAATGGCATTCTAGAGAAAGCGAATGTGCCATAAGGACATGTAAAGGTGGTATTCTCTTGGTCCTCCGGGGCAATTAGAATTTGATTGTACCCCGAGTAACAATCCAGAAAGCAATAGAAGCCCATCCCGCAAGATGATCAAGCATTTGGTCAAGGAATAGCAATGGGAAATGATCTTTTATAGTCACCTTGTTCAGCTTCCGGTAATCCATACAAACTCTCCACCCGATGATCGTTCTAGTGGGAATGAGCTCATTGTTGTCATTGGTCACCACGGTCATACCACCCTTCTTCGGCACACATTGCACCGGAGAAGTCCACGAACTGTCAGAAATAGGATAAACCACCCCAGCATCTAGCCACTTGATAACCTCTTTCTTCACCACCTCTTGCATCGCCTCATTTAGTCTTCTTTGATGCTCCAAGGAAGTCCTTGCATCCTCCTCCAAAATGATCTTATGCATGCAAAATGCGGGGATTATACCCCGAATGTCAGCCAATGTCCATCCAATCACCTTTTTCCGCTTTTGAAGTACCGCCAAAGTGGCGTCAACCTGCATGTTAGTTAAGCAAGACGAAAGAATAACATGTAAAATAGAATTTGAACCCAAGAATTCATACCTGAGGTGTGGAGGAAGTGGCTTCAACTCACACCGGTGGCTCCTCAATCGATGACTTTGTTGGTGGTGTTTTGCGGTTTTCAATATCCAAAGATAGCTTCCTAGGCTCATATGAATAAGAGCCCATCCCATGTAGGGAATTGACACATTCCACTCTACTAGCATCATCATTGACATCCATGTTCAAGAGCACTGCTTCAAGAGGATTTTCCACGTTGATCATAGCACTGGTATCATCCACAATCACTGTTGTGACAAGGTCTACAAATGAGCACACCTCTGTGCTATTAGGTTGCTTCATAGATTTGCAAACGTGGAAAACGACCTTTTCATCTCCCACTCGAAAAGTGAGCTCACCCGCTTCAACATCAACCAATGCCTTCCCCATTGCAAGAAAAGGTCTGCCCAAGATAATCGGAACCTCATAATCCAAAATCACAAAATTGGCCGGCAATATGAATTTGTCCACCCGGACAAGCACATCATCAATAATGACCAAAGGTCGCTTCATCGATCGATCCGCCATTTGAAGTCTCATTGAAGTTGGCCTAGGTTGCCCAATACCCAGAGTTTTGAAAACCAAGTAGGGCATCAAATTGATACTACCTCCTAAGTCATAAAGAGCTTTAGCAAAATCCGCACTCCCAATGGTGCAAGGAATGGTGAAAGCACCGGGATCTTCAAGCTTCATGGCCATTGAATGCACTATAGCACTAACTTGGTGAGTCATCTTTATAGTTTCACAATCCATAGAATGCTTCTTTGTGACCAAGTCTTTCATGAATTTTGCATAGCCCAGCATTTGTTTAAGTGCCTCCACCAATGGCACATTAATAGATAAGCTCTTCATCATATCAATGAACTTTTTAAACTGATTATCATTCTTCTACTTCGCAAGCCTCTGAGGATAAGGTGGAGGTGGCCTTGGCAAAGGAGCCTTGGCTCTTGGTACAACCGGCTCGGGCATGTCAATCACGTGTTCCCTAGACGGGTTCACGGCATCTTGAGTTTCTACCTCGGCCTCATCAATATCAATCCTCACATCATTGTTAACATTCTCTTCAACCACATCTTCAACAACCAAAGTTACATTATCATCACTCAACTCAACATCTTCATCCACAACTTGCTTTTGCTTTGAGGCATTCACATTACCGCCTCTCCCACTTCTTATTGTAACCGCCATCACATGATTGTTATTCCCACCCTTCGGGTTCACTACTGTATCACTTGGTAGAGCACCCTTGGGACGAGTATTCAATGCTTGAGAGATTTGGTGTAATTGCACCTCTAAGTTCCGGATAGATGTATTATGAGAAGCTAATTGGGCATCGAAATCTTGGTTCTTTTTCATCATTTACTCGAACATGCTTTCAATTCTTCCCATATCACCTCCAGAAGAACTAGGACCTTGAGAAGGGAAAGGGGTGGATTGATCGGTTGTTGGTACATTGGGGGCCTTTGAAAGCCCATCCCCCTGTTGCCTTGGTTTCCATTGTTGTTCCACCGGCCTTGATTGTTGTTGTTGGCCCAATTGTTGTTATTACCATTCCAATTCCTTTGGTTGCCTTGATTACCCCAATTGTTGTTTTGGTTGTTGTTATTCCAATTGCCACCACCTTGTTGTTGATTATTGTTATTCCAATTACCTCCGCCTTGTTGTTGATTACCCCCATTTCCTTGAGGTCGCCATTGTTGGTTGGAAGAGTTGCTTCTATTGCCTTGATAGTTGTTGACATATTGAACCTCTTCACTTTGGTCATCATAACACTCATTTGAAAACCCACTACCATCATTGTCATATTGTTCACAATTCCCTTGAGATTGTTGCCCTCTTTGCCTTCTCTTAAGCATAGTGACACCTTCCATTGCGTTGACTTGGCACGGATTTTGGATTTGTTGTAACTATGCCTTCACTAGTTGGTTCATAGTAGTAGTAAGCTCGGCAATATCTTGACCATGATCGTGCAATTCCTTGTGCAAATGGATGACCGTGGGGTCACCTTGGGGCACATTTGCTCGGCTTTGCCATGCCGAAGAGGTGTCGGCCATTTCATCAAGTACATCACATGCCTCTTAGTAAGAAAGTTTCATAAAGTTCCCTCTATCCAATTGGTTCACAATGCATTGATTCGTGGTGTTGATGCCCCGATAAAACGTTTGTTGAATCATAGCCACAGTCATGTCGTTATTAGGGCACTCTTTCACCATTGTTCAATATCTTTCCCATATCTCGTGCAAAGATTCTGTTGGCTCTTGCTTGAAGGCTAGAATTTCTTCCCGAAGAGCTGCCATATGACTTGGAGAAAAGAACTTGGCAATAAATTTGTCCACCAATTCATCCCATGTTGTAATAAAATGATTGAGGGGCCTTTCTAACCAATCCAATGCTTTACCCCGAAGAGAGAATGGGAAAAGCCTCAATCTCAATGCACCCTCGGACACGTTTGTCTGCTTGCTACCCCAGCATGTATCCACGAACCCCTTCAAGTGCTTGTAGGCATTTTGATAGGAGGTGCCCATGAAATACCCTCTTTGCTCGAGCAAGGTCAACATAATATTTGTGATTTGAAAGTTCCCCTCCCGGATTCGGGGAGGAACAATAGCACTGGCGTATCCTTGATTTGGTAAAACTCTGGGAGCCACTCTCGGCGGTAATGGAGGAGGGTCTGGAATATTGTTGTTCTCATTTGCATTTACATTGGCATTTCGGCCTCTCCTTGGAACTTGAGGTAAGACCTCATCTTGTTCTAGATCCTCTACCTCCTCCCCCGCTATCACATTGCCGAGAGGGTCATTTGCATTAAGAGCCATTTGTACCTGATTGATCGACAAAAACAAAATTAGTAAACAAGAAGGAAAGAGAAGCAAAACACAAAACTAAATAAACAGATAGTCAACACCGTAAGCTCCCCGGCAACGGCGCCAAAAAGTGAGTGTTGCCAACTCGACGCTACACTAAGGTAGGAAGAGCGGGTCGCAATAGCTTTTACCCAATATGAGGGTCGGGATCGATTTCCTCAGGGAGCTAGTAGTGGAGTTGGATTGTCTGTCTAGCCTAGATATGTGTTTGTACTCCTAATATCACTTCAAACATTTTTGGGTTTTCGAATTATAACTATTTTTATAAAACTATTGATTAACACTAAATTATGCTACGAGAATATTGCTAAGTTGTATCTAATGGGAAGAAGGGCACTAGGGTCGTGACACTACCTAGGTGGCTAATTGACGGGTAGATGTTACTAAGGTTTGATTGACATAATTGGGGCTTATGCTATAACCATTGCACAATTTTACCCACTCTCACACCTCTCGGTAGAGAGAGTGATTTTGCCCAATTGACTCTCTCGAGACCAAATGGGTAGGCAAATTAGACCAAGCAACTAGGGTTCAAGTAGGGTAATTACTCTCTCGAGGTTTAACCCGTTAATTGGGACTATCATTTCTCATGAGTCCATCCCAATTCCTTGTTGGGTCAATTTTGGGGTCATAAACACTCTTTCTCAAGAAGAGTTAAACCCACAAAGCTTGAATCAGTGTTTGCAACCACAATTCTTGATTAAAACATAAAATCAACCCAAATAACAAACACCCATAGTCAATCTAACACTAGATGGCAACACCCATCAATTACCACACTAGGGTTGGGCCACAACCCTAGCTAATGGGTTTAGCTACTCATGCTAGATAAAGAAATTGAAGAAATAGATGAATAACTGAACATATTAATTAATTGCTAAAATTAAACTACTAGAATCTATCGTAAATGTAAAGCAAAAGTGCCAAAAATGGCTACAAATATCGTTCTCAGGAGCGCAGCTCACGTCTGAATACAAAAGATGACCTAAAAATGGTAAAATGTTCTATTAATACTAGGCTGGAAAAACTAGACAAAAATACCCCTACGGAGTCTGTGCGGGCCGCACTAAATGGACCGCGGCCGCACTGGGCTCTTTGACTTTGACTTTTGCTTCTCTGAACTTGGATTCCGCGGACCGCGTAGAATGGACCGCAACCACGGAGGGAGCTGGCGCGGTCCGCGCAATCACGACTGCGGACCGCATGGCATTGACTTTGCAAACTTTCATCTCTCTGAATCTCATGACCGCGGACCACACAAAAGAGTAGTGCGGCCGCGGAGCCTTCACCGCGGATCGCGAGATGTTTGCCGCTGCCGCGTTACCTTTAGCCTGGTTTACCAACTCTCTGAACCACCTAGTGCGGCCACATTCAACTTTGCGCGGTCCGCACTAGGCCTTCTTTCCTTAGATTTCTTGGTCTTTGATACTTGAGCAGGTTTCACTCATTTTTGAGCCGATCTTTGACATTTCATCACTTTGTCGATCAAACCTGCAATCAAGCACAACTTGTAAGCCTTTAGGACTATTTAGTAACAATATATGATCAAAGCATAGGCAAGTAGGGGCATAAAACATGTTAAAATCCTAACTTATCAGATGCAGGGGTTGTGTACCCCATCTCAGATAGTTCTTTGACTTTGCTGGTGCAATGTGTCCCGAAGAAGGGTGGTATGACAGTGGTTACTAATGTGCAAAATGAGTTGATTCCCACCAGGACTGTCACCGGATGGAGGGTGTGCATGGAATACCGCAAGCTGAATAAAGTGACCTGCAAGGATCACTTTCCATTGCCTTTTCTTAACCGGATGCTAAACAGAATTGCTGGGTGGGCCTTCTATTGTTTCTTGGATGGGTACTCCGGGTACAACCAGATTTTGATTGCTCCGAAAGATCAGGAGAAAACAACCTTCACTTGTCTGTATGTCACCTTTGCCTTTTTTAGGATGCCATCTGGTTTGTGTAATGCACCGGCTACATTCCAGCGGTGTATAATGGGCATATTTATCGACATGGTGGAGGACATTTTGGAGGTGTTCATGGAAGACTTCAGTGTTGTGGGTGACTCGTTTGATGAATGTTTGAAAAATCTTGACAAGGTGTTGGCCCGGTGTGAAGAGACCAATCTTGTGCTTCATTGGGAAAAATACCACTTTATGGTCGAGGAAGGCATTGTCCTCGGCCATAAGATTTCAAAGCATGGTATAGAGGTGGACAAAGCTAAAATTAAAGTGATCTCAAAGCTTCCTCCTCCTACTTCATTCAAGGGGGTTAGAAGTTTTCTTGGGCATGCGGGGTTCTATCGAAGATTCATCAAAGACTTTTCTAAGGTAGTGAACCCTTTGTGCAAGTTATTGGAAAAGGATGTCAAGTTCGTGTTTAATGAGGAATATATGCAAGCTTTTAAACTTCTCAAGTACAAATTGACAACCACTCCCATTATTACCACACCCAATTGGAGCTTATCTTTTGAGCTCATGTGTGATTCAAGTGACGTTGCGGTTGGAGCGGTCTTTGGTCAAAGAGTCAACAAGATGTTTCACCCGGTGTATTATGTAAGCAAGACAATGAATGATGCTCAAGTGAATTACACGGTGACGGAAAAAGAGTTGTTGGCTATTGTGTTAGCAATGGAGAAGTTTAGGCCTCATCTCATCGGTGCCAAGGTGATAGTACATATCAACCATGCCGCACTCCGCTACTTGATGACGAAGAAGGATTCGAAAGCTCGGTTGATGAGATGGGTATTATTGCTTCAAGAGTTTGATTTGGAGATTGTGGACCGGAAAGGGTGTGAAAACCAAGTGGCGGACCACTTGTCCCGTTTGGAGGAGGAGGGGAGGACTTGTGATGGCCTTGAAATTAATGATTCATTCCTTGATGAGAAACTTCTCTCCGTATCTGTGAATAGCATGCCTTGGTTTGTGGATATTGCCAACTTTCTTATGACCGGTATTGTTCCGTGTGAGCTCTCATCTAACCAAAGGAAGAAGCTCAAACGAGATAGTTTGGACTACTATTGGGATGAGCCTTATTTGTTCAAAATTTGCAATGATGGTGTGATCCGAAGATGTATTCCGGAAGAGGAGAAACTGAGTATTCTTGATGCTTGTCATTCCTCTCCTTACAGTAGTCACCATGGTGAGGCAAGGATGGCTTCAAAGGTGCTTAGTTGTAAATTCTATTGGCCTACATTGTACAAGGATGTGGGTGATCTTGTGAAGAGATGTGATAAGTGCTAGAGAGCTGGCGAAATTTCAAAGAAGGATGAAATGCCTCTCACCACTATTCTTGAGGTTGACATATTTGATGTGTGGGGCATCGACTTCATGGGATCTTTTGTAAGTTCATGTGGCAACACGTACATTCTTATGGCCGTTGATTATGTTTCAAAGTGGGTTGAGGCCATGGCTTTACCCAACAACGAGGCCCGGAGTGTTGTGACTTTTCTCAAGAAGAGTATCTTTACTCGGTTTGGCACTCCTAGAGCAATCATTAGTGATGGAATGTCTCATTTTTGCAATAAGACATTTGACACTTCGCTTGCAAAGTATGGTGTCAATCACAAGGTTTCTACCCCTTACCATCCTCAAGATAGTGGACAAGTTGAAGTCTCCAACCGGGAGATCAAGAGTATATTGTCAAAGACGGTCAATGCAAATAGGACCGATTGGTTAAATAAATTGGATGATGCTCTTTGGGCTTATAGGAACAAGACTCCGATTGGTATGTCTCCGTACCGGTTGGTGTTTGGGAAAGCTTTCCATCTACCGGTTGAGTTAGAGCACAAGGTCATGTGGGCTTTGAGGAAGTTAAATCTTGAATGGGATGTTGCAGCAAATCTTCGGGTGGAGCAACTTAATGAGCTTGATGAGTTCCGGTTCTATGCCTATTCCAGCTCGTCCTTGTATAAGGACAAGATGAAGTACTTACATGACAAATATGCTTGTGACAATGAGTTCAAAGTAGGTGATTTAGTTCTCTTGTTCAATTCCCGGTTACGACTGTTTCCGGGAAAGCTTAAATCAAAATGGATTGAACCTCTTGAGGTGGTGCTTATAACTCCATTTGGTGCTCTTGATTTGTAAAACAAAAATGGTAAGATCTTCAAAGTTAATGGGCACAGAGTCAAGCACTATCTTGGCAAGTTTGATGACAGCCACGTGGTGGCAATGATCTGTCTCAAGTGATTGATGGTAACCTGCATCGTGCCGCGACATTAAATCAGGCGCTTTTTGGAAGACAACCCATGTGTCTTTCTTTTTGTTTTTCTTTGATTTTCTTCCTAGTGTAGAATTTGCTTTTGAACTAACTGGTTGTGAGATGTGTATAGGGTTGTTTGATGCAGTGCAGGATTAATCTAGAAAAAATGGGCACTCTATGAAGTTTTGACCGCGGCCGCGCTTCATTTTTCGCGGTCCGCAGTGGCCTTATCGCGGGGGCGGAAATTGTTCGCGGTCAGTGGTGCTAAAAGGTCAAAAGTGGAGGCTCTTTGAAGTTTTAACCGCTGTTGTGGTACATTTTTCGCGGTCAGTGGTGGTTTACCGCTGTCGCAAAGGGTTTTTCGTGGTCCGCGGTGGTCTCAAAACAATAGCCTTTTTGAGTTTCACAACCGCGGTCCGTGGTGCATTTACCGTGGCTGCGGTAGGTAAGAATAAGTGGGTCCCAGGGCTTGCCTATAAATAGACGCTCAGGGCCCCCTTTTACACTTTTCGCTCTTTGCTCTCTCAAACACCATACGCTATTGTTCACTCTCGCCCTAACTTGCACAAACACAAGAACTGAGTTGAATTTGTTTCCCATTTCACATATGGTAATTCTAAGCAACCCTTAATCTTTAATTTTGTTCTTATTCTCTTTTAAATTGATAGTTATTATTTCT
Organism: Nicotiana tabacum; assembly: GCF_000715075.1. Classification (NCBI taxonomy): domain Eukaryota; kingdom Viridiplantae; phylum Streptophyta; class Magnoliopsida; order Solanales; family Solanaceae; genus Nicotiana; species Nicotiana tabacum. The sequence goes on along the minus strand of NC_134090.1, from coordinate 42,011,558 downwards.
TCTTCTTCTTTTTTCTTTTAATTTTGACTTAGGGCTCCATAGTATTAATTAGATTAGGTTTTAATTAGTCAGAAATGGTGATTAACTACTTAGTGGGTTGATAATGTGTTGATTAATGCTCAATTGCACGAAAATTTGAAACCCTATGTGCTGAGCCCAAATTTGACCTTCGCGGTTCGTGGTTGTTTTTTCGATGTCCACGGTCATCTATCTTTTAAGAGAATTTTAAGTCTTGATTAGCGCGGCCGCACTCCATTTTCCGCGGTCCGCGGTGCCATTTAATCAGAGAGTAGGTAGTTTGAATCCTACATCTCCGCGGCCGTGATTGATTTTTCGTGGTCCGCGGTGCACTTACCGCGGTTGCTCTCCATTTTTTGCGGTCCGCAGAGCCATTTAATTAGAGAGCGGGTAGTCTGAGTCCCACCTCTTCGCGGTTTGCAGTTGATTTTTCATGGTCCGCGTTGCAGCCTTCACGGCCGCAATGCATTTTTCGCGTTCCGCGGTCTGTAGTTTTGTTTTGCACTGTCAATTTTTTTCTACACTGCTTTCTCTAGTCTTTGCACGAACAAGTTTCTACTGATTGTACTTGCAGACAATGGTTAAATCTAGAGGAGCCGGTGATAAACAAAATGGTAGAGTAGAGTCCTCCCGGGGTAGGGGATAGAGTTGGGGAAACCAGAAAAATCATCAGAGCTGCAGATAGAGTTGTTTCCCACTCTGAGGGAAGTGAGTGATATTTGGTGGAGGGTGGATGGTACTGCTCTCATGTAGGAGGCATCAGAGTCTGATTCAGTGCCCGAATATGTACCCGACTTCATAGAGACACACAGCTTGATAGATGTACCTACACCTCCAGACTCCCCTACTGCTCGTGCTCCAGTTCATGTATCTTCTGAGTCATCTGAGGGCTCAACAGAGAGCAGTGATAGTTTATCCTCAACCTCACCTACACCTTCGTCACCTGGACATGATGTAGATGGCGGGATACCGGATGAAGAGGGGGGGGGGGTGTGCCTCAAACTGGGGGTGTGAAGAAAACTAGAAACCTTGAAGTGTGGAAAAAGCGATTCGTCAATAAGCTAGCTTATCACAAGTTCCGGGAGTGGTGACCTTTAAGGTTGCTTATTCATGAGCGCCAATACATTGAGAGAGATCTCTTGCCACACAACCACAATGTGAAACAACAATTCAATGAATGAATGGGGTGGGATTACTTCACCAGCAGTGTGTTGGAGGCAAACGAGCACTTAGTCAAAGAGATTTACGCCAATGCTTCCCATATCAAGAAGGATACCAAAGTGACTAAAGTGCGGAACTTGAAAGTGAAGTTTGATGGGAAGACAATAAATGAATACTTGGGCTTTAATGAGGAAGATGAAATATTGTACTTGGAGAAGTTGGCATCAATGAGGAAGCCTGTCCATGGTTGGCATCATTTCTAGCTCTTCCAGGCACCACCCCAACATGGTTGATAGCAGGGGTTCCTATCTTGAGGAAAACCCTAAACTTTGAGACAAAGGGGTGAGAGACTTTCGTATGTAGCAGGCTGGACCCTACTACCGATGAAAACTCCATGCCGGTCTCCAGGGCAATACTAGTGGCAGCTATTATGGCAGGGTTCCCAATCAATATCGGGAATGTCATGTCTAGGGTGATCACCAGGGTGGTCAATAAGGGTGACATGTTGTATCCCTTCCCGAACTTTCTCACAATATATTTCGAAGATCAGGAAGTGGAGAAAAGAATCTTCGATGTGAAGGTGAAACCCAAAATGGCCTTCTCATGGTATAACCTCAAGTGTCCGGACAACCCCAAAGCCAAAGATTCCAAGGGCAAGGCTACTACTTCTACTGGCCAGTCTGAAGAGCCAGTAGTCGTAGTCACTCCTTAACTGCCTCCCATTTCGATACTAGAGCTTGCCCACAGACCATCTATTTCTACTCCTCCAGATATTCCATCCTCTCAGCATACCTATTGACTGCCCACTGATTAAGCCAAACACTCTCCAATATCAATAACTAGATGCAGGCAACAACTTCTAAGCTGTAGTGCAGTAGCACCTCAGTCAGTGCCCTCACAGCCACATGTGCTAGCTTCGGTTGAGGAGACTCTCAAGGAGCTTCTGGACAACCAGAAGAAGCTCCTTGATAACTAAAAGCTGATAATGGATGCTCTTGCTGATTAAGGGAAAACACTTAAGGAGCTGAGCAAATACACAAAGAAGCTAAAGCATACACAGGCATCGAAGGAGTCGGTTAAGGAATTGAGGGGAGAAATGGAGAAGATGAAGGCAGCTGACCATTTGCCTTTGGAGCTACTATTGCATGATCAGCCTCCAGTAGCTCAGACATAGCAGCAGATTAAGAGAGCTCCAAAGAGGAGGAGGATGATCCCCCAGGTGGATGATGTTGAGATTGAGTTGGAGGAGACAGAGGGTGCTATTTCTGGCCAGCCATAGACCCCCAGGATAGATGATCCAGGTGCCCAGCCATAGGATACCATGCTACCACAGGACCCCACTCAGTCACAGGAGCCCATGCTACCACAGGACCCCATATAGACGGAGGATCTATAAGGAGTTTTCTTCACCCTCTATCTTTGTTTTTTGAGCTTATTCTTTGTTAGTTAGCATTGAGTACAATGCTAGCTTTCATTTGAGGGGTGGCCCTAACTATGATTTTTGATTTGGTAGTTTGATTCAATAGTTGGACTGTAATTATGACAATATTTTCTTTCTTTATGCTTATTTTTCACTTTTGGTAAGTATATAACTTTACTTTTTATTTTACTTTCAGTTATTGTTCTAGTTTAGTCTGTATATAAAGTTACTCTCATGTATATATTCATCCCTTTTTATGTATATTCATCTAAACCCCCCTTTTTGTACATATTCAGTTTACTTTCCGCATTTTTCTTCATAATGTCTTTTGCAATTTCCTTAATAGTATAGCTTCTTATTTCATTTAATAGCTTCTTTTTTGATTTGTAGCTTCTTATTTTTCAAGTTTCAATAATCAATAAGCCTTTGGTTTTCTTAATACCACGGTTCTTTCCAAAGGTAGAGTTTGTGCGAACCGGGTGGCTCTTCCCGATGATGTATGGTATGACAACCTTCTTAAGGGTTTGAGTCTGTTTTTCTTTTTGTTTTTGTGTAAATAGTAGTTAGTAAGCAATGGTGCCTCAGGCAAAGCTTCACTTGGGCCTAACACATTTACCTTTGACCTTATGGTTAAAAATAAATTATTGTGTATATGATGGTGATAGTTGTGACCTTGAGACTCTTGTGTTGGCTAAACAATCATCGAGTGGTTTCTCAAAACCATTTGTGTTGCTCAAATCTTAGCTAAGGTTGTTGTGGGCCCCAGATTCAGTTTCTTTAGAAATCCTATAGCTTGTGTGGTGAGGTATTGATTTGCAAGTCCAAGAATCGTGCCAATGAATCTAGAACTTGCCCTGAATGTTTATCTAGGCGAAATCCTAAGTGTAGCTCAGCTTGAGAAGTGATTATAGGCTCTCCTTGATCCCAATTGAAACTTGAAAACATCCATAGCCTACCAATGATGATGTCCCTAGTCAACCCCGTTGAGCCTTAGCCCTTATTCTTTCAATAACCATGATACAAACCTTTATCCATTCTAAAATGAACCTCTCTTGGCACCCTATCTTTCCTTAGCACAAGGCAAAAGCATAAGTTTGGGGGCGAGACGAGGAATGCAAAAGTGATAAAAGGTAAAAAATAAAGAAAAGGAAAGGCAAAGAAAAAGAAAAAGAAAGAAAAGCCAAAGATTCAAAAAAGAAAATGTACAATGTAGAAGAAATGATGGGATTCAATGAAAGCAAAATATGAAAGGCATGAAAAGATTATAAAGAAGAAAAATAATTGAAATGAACAAGAAAGAGTGATAGTGTGTCTCTCTAGCCCCGAAAGAAGAAGCAAATGACTCAAAGAGTCGAGAAAATGTGTGTCAAAATGAAGCAAATGAAGTGTTTAAGAGAAGATGAAACCTTCTTAGACCAATATATCCTACCCTGAACCAAAAGCCTTCATTACATTCCCAAAAAAGCCCTATATGATCTTGAGTTGGGTGAGCTTACATTAGTGGTGACTCACATAAGGGGCAAGCTTATGGTACTTAGAGCCGGACTTGTGACCTTCCTTTGAGAGAGATGAGTGTGTTTTCTACAATCCTCATTCTAAGCGCTAAAATCTAAAAGTGAGGTTTGCTTATGGAGAGTTGAGGAGTATGAGTTTGGGTTCTACAGCGACCAACGTAACAGAAAGAGTTTCCTTGATGAGCTGAGTCAACTATTGATGCTTTTGTGTCGCACTATAGCCATGGTGCTAAAAGGTTGTGTAGTGTTGATAATACATTTGAGTTGAGGGTAATTGTTAGTCCCAATTGATTCTTGATGAGGCTACTATAGAAGAACTAAATTTTCCTTTATATTATCTTGAGGAGGTGGGAATTACTTTGTTTGCTTGAGGACAAGCAAAAGCTTAAGTTTGGGGGAGTTGATAACTAAGGATTCTAGTCTAGTTTATGCTCCTTTTTGCTTACGTTTTGGACTAAAATGTGTATAAGTATTCCCCAAAAGCTAACTTGTTGTGATTATTTGCAGTGTTTGGTCAAAAGGAGACAAGAATGTCATAACCAACTCAAAAAGGAGTAAAACCTGCACAAGTTCAAAACCAAGTCAAAGCAGTGCTACAGCGGAAAATCCACCCCGGTCGCAGAAGACTCACCACGACCGCGATCCTTTTATTGCGGTTCGTGGTGGCAATGTCCAGAGAGATGACAATTAAGGCATTTCAAGTTACCGCGGTCCGCGATGATTTTATGCGACCGCGGTACCCCTACCGCGACAATGGTCCTTTTACTACAATCTGCGGAGGAGAGATTCATAGAGCCTTAAGTTTGAGCAAAAGCTGAAGACCGTAGTCCGCGGTTGATTTACCGCGGCTACGGTAGACTCACCGCTGTAGCGGTCCATTTTTCGCTGTCCTCGGTACCTCTGTCAGGGGCATTTTTGTCCAGAAAATTTAGCTGTGTATAAATACTTTCTTTTCAGATTTTTAGGTCATCTTGTCTTAGCTGAGCACGTAAACGATGACTTCTGTCCATTTTGAGTAATTTTGTAGCTTATTTAGCAATTAATCTTAGTCTCTTATCTTGTAATTACAATTTATGGATTATTCTTCATCTCAATCTATGATTTCTTTTTCAATTATGAGTAGCTAAACCCATTAGCTAGGGTTGTGGCTCAACCCTAGTGTGAGTATTTAATGGGTCTCTTGTTTTAGGGCTTAGATGTTTATGGGTGATAGATATTTGGCCTGATTTATGTTTTCTATGTTGAATTAGTGGTTGCAAACACTAACTTGTGCCTTTTTTACTTAGGCTCTTCTTGAGAAAGAGAGGTCTAGGAATTTCAGGCCAACAACGAATTGGGGTGTATTCAAGAGATTGATAGCCCCAATTAAAGGGTTAAACCTAGAGATAGTAATACCCGACTTGAGCCAACATTGCTTGCACAAATTGAACACCCAATTGGGCTTGAGAAAGTCAATTAGGGCAAAGTCATTCTTACTACCGAGAGATGTAGAGTGAGTAATTTCGTGCACTAGCTATATCATGATCCTAGCTATAACATTATTGCCCTAAGTTTGAGATCACGTTAGATACTCACCTAGGAGAAAGTCACTTCCCTAGTGCCTCTTTAACCATTTAGAAAATCCTACAAAAACATCTTCTTAGTTTAAATTTTGTGCACATTAATATAAAATTAGAAGTAACAAACAAGCAAGAATGATTGGAAGTGCAATTAAAAGCACTACACATTGCTAGATTAGATAGGAATCTAACTCCAAATATATCTAGCTCCATGTGGATTCTATCCGACCTTCTCGGGTAAAAGCTGCATCGACCACTCTTGCCACTCTATAGTAGTGTAGGGTTGGACTCGATCATGCGACAAAGAGCAAAGCAGAGCATTCACAAAGAAATGGTGTAAGCAAATGGGAAGGCGCAACGGTTAGCGACTGCCCAAGGAGTGATCCCTCCCTTATTTCCCCTTTTTTAAGATAAGAAAGGAGACAATAAGCCCGTCAACATTGAAGCTTCTGTTTTTGGCAGCTGTTAGGCAAGTGATACTGTACGCAAGTCCGCACCTATATAGTGAGGGTGCGTTAAGGTGAGTTGATGAGCTAATACGGCTCACTTACTTTTCATATGTATTTGGAGGGTACCTGACATTAAGCACTGGGGCCAACCACAAAGGAATAGGTTTGAATGTTGATATATACTGTCTTTTAGGTGACCTTTCCGAACCATGCTTCACAATCAAGCTAGAAAAAGACTAAGCAAGTGATGTGCTAATGAAATGGCGGACAATTTAATATAACATTCATTCCTGACCGTCGCTGCCTGCTTAAGACTAAAAGCTAGTAGTGAGACTTCTATTCTGTCAAGTCACAAGTGATCTTTCTAATTAATGCTACCACATGGCTTTCTGCTCCCATATTAATTCCTGTCAAATGGGTCGGGTCGACCCACGAACTGGCCCACATAACCCATTAAAATTGACCCTTTAACGGGTCCAAAACCCACGAAACCATAACCGGACCAACTATTAATTTAAGGGGCCTGGCCGAGCTATAATATTTTGACACACTGAACCGCACCGGACCGAACTGGTAGCTGACCCATGGGTCAATCGTCCTAGACTAGCTCTTTCTCTCTCTCTCACACACATACATACACACACACACACACATATATATATATATATATATATATATATATATATATATATATATATAAAGACAGGTGGTAAAAAATTAAATCCAAACATTGAAGAAAAAATATAGTACCAAATACTATGAGACGTCTTGTCAAATTAGTAGAATTCCATATATTTTAAATTATTAGTTATAGAAATAGTCGAATTTCAATACATGGGATCCTAATAGTTTTTCGATTTTGTATATGACCTATGTATTCAAAGGTTTCCGCTAATTAGTAACAGAGTACAACATAAGCAAATGAAGATAAAACTAACTGCGAAGATGATCAATACATGGGATCTTTACACAAATACTCGTTAGTTTACTTTTTCTAGTAAATATACATAAATTATACATGATTAATCTATTAAAGACGTGTCACTTGTTAAGAGATCTATCTATTGGAGCATCTGCTAGATTTTGTAGAGTTTTCGACTCCATTGAAGATATTCCAAATGCAGTTTTCCTTGTTGTAAAATTAAAAGATTAAAAAGCCATGCGACTTTTCAATAGATGAAATCACATTTTTAGTACAATTCCCCCGTACTAGAAGAAGAAACTGGATGTACTCAGAAGAATAATAGAGATAAAATGCCTATATTTAGGATATCCAAATCAATTTCATCACAGAGAATATTTTCTAAAGAATACTATGATAACTATATGTTACTTTTACAGCCAAATGATTCTCCCTCAAAAGAGAAAAAATTCCACTACACCATAAATACTTATTGCCACTTCGAAGAGCCACATATATTAGTTAATGGTACTTGAAATGACTTGGCCTTAAGTTTCACTTCTTTTTCTTTTCATTTTTGTTTTTTATCAACCCTAACTTGAAGATCTTCGTTTGATATGTAGATTCTTTGTAAAAGACTGTAAGACTGCGAAATATCAATATCTTTGAAACGACCTAAAACACAAAGTATTGGTAAGTAATTCTTAGCTATTAGGAGTCCAATTTAATTCTCTTTCCACAGCAGATGTGGGACTCAATAGTACCCTCCATCCCATGTGACCATGGAGGACTCAACATCCTTCTTCCCACGCGCCCATGGGAGGACTCAACACCCTTCCCGCATTAGGACTAGACATTTGAAATGTGAACAATATAATATGGGGACCTTATATGTGAAGAATATAAAATGGGTACCTAATATAAGGAACACAATAAATCGAGAAGAGCCTGACTCTAATACCATAATAAAATAATAGACCTAGGGGCTAGTTCAATCCCAAAAGCTAAGCTCATAAGGTGAGGATTGCCAAAAAAAATAATGAGTCCAATTCCTCTTTCCACATTCGATATGGGACTCAACAAGAATAAAAAAACAATTTCTGTGAATTCTACATGTTTACTAGGCTATGTACATTAGTGATTAGACCAAAGGGGAGTCTAGGTTTGATGTGAGGCTAATATGTTATATTTTATACAATCATTTCCCTATGCTTTACTAGTAAATATTAGCGATTTATGTTATGTTTGCACTTAATTGAGTTGTTTTTATGTGTAGGCTCACGTGAGAGTGAAGTGAAAAGAAAATTGGACAAAGAGACATCAAAAATAACAAAATAGAGTACGAAAGGAAGTACGGTGCAAAGCCACGAAAGCACCACACCCCAGAGGGTGCTAGAGGAGGGAAAGGCGAGCTCCAGAGCGAGGTAGCAAGTGAAAGTACAAGAGGAGGGGGGGGGGGTGTGAATTGCCTATTTTTAATTTTGTATTATAAGTAGTTGACTAGTTTACCAATTAGTCGACTAGAGATAAGAACAGAATAATAGTAATGCAGAAATAAAATGCAAGAAATGAAGACACCTGAATTTTATACTGGTTCTAATTCAATGTGAATCCTACTCAAGTTCCCTTGGGTTTTAAGGGTGTTCTCTTTCAGTGATTGAAGTTTCTTGAGTACAGAATGGTTGATGTAGTTTAACACTGACAGTTTAATCTCTATGTCGCTCAAGTGTTTGTCTCCTTTTCTTCTCTTACTAATTACACAACAGAGCTAAAAGAACTACAATGTTTGTTTGGAGTAGAATAAAAGGAGTGATAGTGGTTCGTTTAAAGTATGTATTCTTCAAGTTTGGAACATATATATATACTTTGTGAGGCCTTCTTTACTCTTGAATGACGTGAATCTTGAGAGATTGCAAACTCAAGGGATTTGATCCTTGAAAGGAATCATAAATTGATTTTTTCTAAGAGTAAAGTCAAGTTTCGGTTGATCTTCCTTGATTTGGAATCTTGATAGGCTTTTCATCCGCTAGGAATATCTTTTCCGTTACTTGAGTGGTTTGCGATAGATCCCTTAATTTCCGGCTTCAACTATCCCCGCTGCAGCCCTTTGCGATCTTGTTTCCCTTTGATTTGGGACCTTCCTGTAATAGCTTCCATCAATTATTTATCGAATCATTGATTGATTCTTCTTCCGAATCTCCACTGCTTCTTCTTTTTTCATCTCTAATCATTGATTCGTTTCCTTGCATTGCTTTTAGAGCTCATGTTAATAGATTGTTTCCTTAATATATTCTTGAATGGTATTGCTTCTTGATTCCTTTATTTTATTCCTTGTGATCCCGCACCGAATGTGATATATCATTTTTCATCATTGAAACTCATAATTAACAATATCCTCTTTTTGATGATGATAAAAATAATATATATAAACAACAGTTTACTTCCCTGTAGTCGACTCCCCCTCAACAGGTGTTGCATATACTTCAATCGACTCCCCCTCAATAGGTGCTGCATATACTTCAGTTGGCTCCCTCTCAACAAGAGTTGCTACCTGCAATGTACAACTTCTTTCTCCCCTTTTTGACATGAGCAAAGAGGGGATATGCATATATACAGTTGAAATTAAGTAGAAGAAGACATAACATAGGCAATTATTTGCAAATTATACGCATGCAGAGTTTAGAAAAAATAAAGAAAAATATCTAGCGACTGGTTATCCAGTCCAAAATAGCAAAATAGAAAAAAGAGATTGTTTGAAACTTCCACAACTAATGACCCAAGAAAATATATTGCAAATCGCCTCCTTCAGACGTTCAAAGCTGGCATGAGCTGAAACTGTCATCCCATTAATCCTGTCATGTACTTCCTTGAAGTCTTTGACTGCATTTTCTCCAAGTTTTAGAATTTTAACCCTCATCTATGAAACATCATACCCAGTCTCTTTGGAGATTGCATGAATGTCCCCAACCATGGATTGAGTTGCAGCAAGAAGGTCCTTGATGATGGCAAACTTGTTGTCAATAGCAGTCAGTTTCTCTATAAGGTCAAGATCACCTACACTATGATGGAAAACAGAGGCTTTGATTTTGGGATCAGGCTGAAAGTTCTTGACTTCACCTTCCTATTTCTTCACCCAAGAATACTTAGCACACACATACCCCATACTAGCGAAGGCTCTAGAGTTGTAGGACGTTGAAATAGAGATAAAGGGGTATTCTGAGATAGAGATGTTGCGAGCTTCCAAAATATGGGTGATAGTCATACCATAGGGTAAACTGGTGGGATCATCAACACTCTCAATCATGAAATTTATGACCCATGAGGATAGTTTAACCTTAAGTTTGGTCACAAGACAGTAGACAAGAAAGGTGTCTCGTTGAGAGAAGGTGGAGAATGATCCAGTACGAGGAAGAAGAGTAGTTTCAAAAATGTGGGCCAGAACTCGGGTTTCAAAACTAACATCACTGGGGCCTAACTGGTTAGGAAAGAAATTAGATGGACGCTCAACAATACAATAGTTTGCTTGATCGAAAGAAATTTCAAAATCATCCAAGTATTCTTGAAAAGCATAGGAAAATCGAAGCACTTATACTGAAAAATTAAGTCAAACATGGCACAATCAAGGAAAATGTGTTTTCCTAGAACTAGAGATTCTAACTTATCAGGCTTGCTAGAGTGAAGACCAGCATAAAACATTCTCACTATAGGTTCATAAACTTTGGGAGGGGGTACAGAGAGGAATTTAGACCATCCTTGAAAAACAAACAGATCATTTACCTTACAATTGTGTGCCTCCATGTCATCAAGGTCGATTCCTCTGCCGTGAGCAATGGGCTTGTCTTTTAGAGCAACGAAGAAATCCCTATTTGGGGTATCCCAGAAATTGAGGTCAGACTCTAGAGAACTCGAGAGGTCTACTTTGGATTTCCTGGGGGTAAAAGATTCATGGGGGGTCTTCCATAGGCCTTTTTCCAAGAGCTTTTCCTTCTATTTGGTGAAAGTGGTCTGATAGTTCTGCCAGAGAAAAGACAAACCCTGAGTGGTCAGACCCTAGGTCTACTTATTCTGGAGGCTGAGAAGAGGGTTTCCCTTGGAACGAGTACTCTTTCTAGTGGAGGCAGATGGATTATTGGAGTGTTTAGCCATTGTAAGATTTTGAGGAAGGGTTTGAAGGATTTTTTAGAAGGGTTTCTAAGCGATAGGAACAATAAAGACAGAGAAGAATGGTTCAGAGGATTAAAAAGAAGGGCTTTTGATGGTTGAGTGGGAAAGGAAAGAGTGTCAGTGAAGGGTCATGATGTTTGATTTTCCTTTCTTGAAAGCTGCGACTGATGGGAAAAGAGAGGAAAATCGGAGGCGCTAAATTAATGCATACTTATAGATAAAATAAAATTAAAGACATTAGACACACAATAATTAAAACTAACACATAGGTCCTAATTTTTATGATCAAGTGAAATAATACCAGTAGTTCTTTTAGGGAGCAAAATCTATCTTCAAGTAAAGGCTTAGTGAAAATGTCTGCTAATTGATCAGTGGAGCCAACAAATGATAATTCTATATCTCCCTTGAGAATATGATCTCTAATGAAATGATGTTTGATGTCTATATGCTTAGTCTTAGAATGATGCACAAGATTCTTTGAGAGACATATAGCACTAGAGTTATCACAAAATATTTGAATAGGTTTAAAAAATAGTTCACAGTCACCTAGTTGATGAGACATCCGTAGTAACTGTGCACAGCATTGCCCAATGGCAATATATTCTGCCTCCATTGTGGATAATGCAACTGAGTCTTGTTTCTTACTATTCCGTGATATTAATGCTTTTCCCAGTAACTGACATATTCTGCTAGTGCTTTTTCTGTCTTCCTTATCACCTGCAAGATCAGCATCTGAAAAACCTTCCAGCTTAATATTGTTAGAACATGTGTACAATAATCCATAAGAAATAGTTCCGATGAGATAACTAATTATTCTCTTTACTGCAGTCAGATGCGATTCCTTAGGAGCTGACTAAAACCTGGCATATTTATACACACTAAATGTAATATTTGGTCGACTGGCAGTCGAGTAAAGCAAAGAGCCGATCATTCCACGATATTTAGTTTCATCAACTAGATTTCCTTTTTCGTCCTTGTCGAGACTTGTTGACGAGCTCATTGGTGTACCAATTGCTTTAGCATTGCTCATGCCAAACTTTTGAATTAATTCCTTTGAATATTTCTTCTGGCACAAAAACGTTCCTTCTTCAGATTGTTTAATTTGAAGTCCAAGGAAAAACGTAAGCTCTCCCATCATGCTTATTTCAAACTCACTTTGCATAAGACTAGCGAATTCTTTGCACAAAAGAGGGTTAGCACTTTCAAAGATAATATCATCAACATAAACTTGAATAATAAGATTACCTCCTGATGATCTTTTTATAAATAATGTATTATCTACTTTACCTCTTGTAAAGCCATGATCAAGTGAAAATGAACTAAGCCTTTCGTACCAGGTTCGTGGAGCTTGTTTGAGTCCATATAGAGCTTTAGTCAACTTATACACATGGTAAGGGAATTTTGAGTCTTCAAAACCAGGAGGTTGTTTTACATATACCTCCTTATCAATAAAGCCATTTAAAAAAGAACTTTTGACATCCATCTAAAAAAGTCTAAATCGTTTGAAAGATGCATATGCAAGAAGAATCTATATAGACTCTAGTCGAGCTACTGGTGCAAAGGTTTCATTGTAGTCGACTCCTTTCTGCTGTGAGTAGCCTTGGGCTACTAATCTGGCTCTATTTCTCACAACCTTTCCATTTTCATTAAGCTTATTTTTGAAAATCCATTTTGTTCCAACTACAGTAGCATTTGCAGGCTTAGGTAGCAATTTCCAGACTTGATTTTATAAAACTGATCGAGTTCTTCATGCATTGCTAGTACCTAGCTGGAGTCTTTTAAGGCTTCCTCAACCTTCTTTAGTTCAATTTGAGAGATGAGTGCGACATTTGCCTTTTTTTGAGAGCTCTCCTGGTTTTCATTCTTTCACTTGGATCTTCTATGATAAACTTTTGAGGATATTTCGGTTCACTTCTCCACTCATTTGGACGTGTTGCAATCGTATGAGTATTTGACTCCTTTTGTGATTTTGGTTGACTGTTGACATGCTCATTTGTTGATTTTGTGACACTGTCTATCTTATTAGTTGACTTTTGAGGTTTGCTTGACTGTGATATTTCTTAACTGATATCTTCATCGCCTGCAATAATTCCTTTCTCGGCTGTAGTGTTATTTTCATCAAATATGACATGTATTGATTCTTCTACAGATAAAGTGTGTTTAATATAAACTCTAAAAGATCTACTGTTTAAGGAATAACCCAGGAAAATACCTTCATAGCTTCTTGGATTAAATTTTCCAAGATTGTCCTTACCATTGTGTGGGATAAAACACTTGCTGCCACAAGGATGAAAAAAACTTATGTTGGGACGTTTACCTTCCATAATTTATATGGAGTTTTCTTTAGGATAGGTCTTATAAGACATCTGTTGAGAATGTGGCAGGTTGTGCTTACTGCTTCTGCCCAAAAATATTTTGGCAGGGAATACTCCAATATCATTGTTCTGGCCATATCGTGTAGAGTTCTATTTTTCCGCTCAACTACTCAATTCTGTTGAGGTGATCTTAGAGTTGAGAAGTTGTGAGTATATCCTTTATTATTGCAGAAATCATCAAATACTCTGCTTTCAAATTCTTCTCCATGATAACTTTGAATGGTTGTAATAAGGTACCCCTTTTCTCTTTCAACTCTCTTATAGAAAATCTCAAAATATTTCAAAGATCAACCTTTGTGAGATAAGAAAATCACCAATGTAAAACATGAGTAACCATCAATAATAACAAAAGCATATCATTTTCCTCCTATGCTAGTAGTTCTGGTGGGTCCAAACAAATCCATGTGGAGAAATTGTAAAGGCTTGGTGGCAGACACAATATCTTTGCTTTTGAAGGAGTTTCTAGTTTGTTTACCAATTTGACATGCATCATATACATGATTTCTAGAAATATTGAGTTTAGGAAAACCAATAACTAAATCATACTTGGAGAGTTTCTCTATTAGATGCATGCTTGCATGACCAAGTTTATTATGCCATAACCACGAATCATCAGATATAAATGCTAAGCAGATGTGACTATCTAGATTTTCAATGCCATCAAGAATGTAAACATTTCCATACCTTTTTTTGGGAGTATTATTTTAGCTGTCTCATATTCAATAACGCAACCTGTTTTCTTGAATTTAACTTCGTACCCTGAATCACATAGCTGACTTATACTCAGAAGATTATAGTTGAGTCCATCTACAAGATATACTTCAGTAATATCGCAGTTGTTATTGAATGGAACTATGCCAGTGCCAACTATCTTTCCTTTTGAGTCATTGCCAAATTTGACACTTCCCCCATTTATCTTTATAACTTCTTTGAATAGGTCTTTGTCACCTGTCATGTGACTGGAACACGCACTGTCTAAGTACCATTTTCCTTTGCGGCTCTTCCTATGGTATTCCAGCAAAACAGAATTATCACTTTCTTTTAGATACTCAAGCTTGCTTGGGTTCTTGTTGGTAAGTTCTACTAAGACCAGGATTATTTTTGGGTTTCCAAATCCATCCTGAAACATTAAATTTACGAAATCGACAGAAAGAATATTTATGTCCACTTTTGTTACAGTAGTGACACATAGGAGCTGATCCAATTTTTGATCTACCACTTGTGTTAGTACTTATGGACTCAGCTCTTACCGTTCCTTTTCTAGTTGACTTGTAGTCGCCTGATTAGACTTGATAGAACTATGACTGGTGGACTTACGCATGCCATTAAGTTGCATTTGCAATTCCTGAACTTCATCTTGAAGTATATTTCTTTTGATTTCACAGACTTCAAGTTTAAGTTTCCAGTCCTTCTTTTCCCTATTGAGTCTCCTTAGTTCATTCATCACTTTTAGACTCTTTTAGAGTAAGGTCAAGAATATCTTGCAATTCATTACATCTATCATAGTTATAAGATCTTACCTCGTTTGTTTCACCTCGTGCCGTGAAACAATTTTCAGAATCTTCTTTGCATTCATCGTCTGATGGATCTTTATCGGTCCAGCAACCCGAGTATTTGCTCATGTCGTTTTCTAAAATGGTCATGAAGCATAGATTTTCTATTTCCTCGTGTTCCGAACTGTCTTCATCACTCTAGCTTCCAAAACATTTATTTTTATTGAATCCTCTGGAAACTTTTCTTTTAAGATCTGGGCATTCAGCTTGAACATGCCCATATCTTCCACACTTATAATATTTTCCATAATTTTTGTCTTGTTCATTGTATTGCCTGGTTTGTCTGGGGGCATCCAACCTTTTCTTATGTATCTATATCTTCTCATTAAACCATCCATGTTCCTTGATACCATCACAATCTCTTCTTCAAGAGCTTCTGGGTCATCATAAATATCATTTTCTGGTCTTTTAGTTGTAACTTTGAAGGCAACTGTTTTCTTCTTTTCTTCCTGGTTTGTTTTCTTGAGGTGTGTTTTCTTGAATGCTATAAGATCTCCTCGAAGCTCATCATATAAAAGTTTGTTTAGATCTTGTGATTCGAGTGCAACTACATTTATTTGCCAAGTGGTAGGTAAATTTCTTAGAATTTTCCAAACTTGATCATCACTTGAGTATGGTTACCAAAAACTTTTAGATTGCTAATAATTTTGCTGAACCTTGCAAACATTTCCTTAATGGATTCTCCTCTTTCATCTGGAAGAGTTCATAGTCATGAGCCAACATGTTAATGTGAGTTTCTTTCACTTTGCTGGTTCCTTTATAAGTAACTTCCAGTTTATCCCACATATCTTTGGTTGTATCACAACTTGAGATTTTCTTATATTCCTCTCCACTTATAGCATTATAGAGTAAATTTTGTGCCTTAGCGTTGACCTGAACAACTGCCATTTGCTCGTATGTATACTCATCTATATCTTCTGGATCAGCAGGTGGTTGAGTTGCTGCTGGTAGTGGATAGTTTCCCTTTTTGATAACACACCATACTTTGACATCATAGGATTTTGCATATATTTTCATATGCACTTTCCAGTGAGAAAATTGTTGTCCATTGAAATATGGTGGCCTAACTTGCAACGTTCCTTCTTGAAAGAGTTCTCCAATAATTACTTGATTTTCCATGATCTTTTCTCACAAGATGTTAAGCAAAAAATGTGAGACTAGCTCTGATACCAGTTGAAAGTACGGGGAGGGGGGAGGGGTGAATTGCATATTTTTTATTTTGTATTATAAGTAGTTGACTAGTTTACCAATTAGTCGACTAAAGATAAGAACAAAATAATAGTAATGCAGAAACAAAATACAGGAAATAAAGACACCAGAATTTTATACTGGTTCGGATTCAATGTAAATCCTACTCCAGTCCCCCTGGGTTGCAAGGGTGTTCTCTTTCAGTTATTGAAGTTTCTTAAATATAGAATGGCTGATGTAGCTTTACACCAACAGTTTTATCTCTATATCACTTTTCTCTTCTTGATACAATGCCTCATAGTGTTTGTCTCCTTTTCTTCTCTCACTAATTACACAACAGATCTAAAAGAACTATAATGCTTGTTTGGAGTAGAACAAAATGAGTGACAATGACATGAATCATGAGAGATTGCAAACCCAAGAGATTTGATCCTTGAAAGAAATCATAAATTGATTCTTTCTAAGAATAAAGTCAAGTTTCAGTTGATCTTCCTTGATAAATGTTCTTGATAGGTTTTTCATCCGCTAAGCATGTTTTTCCGTTACTTGAGTGAATGCGATAGATCCATTGATTTCTGTCTTCCACTATCCCCGTTGCAGCCCTTTGCGATCTTGTTTCCCTTTGATTTGGGACCTTCCTGTAATAGCTTCCATCAATCACTTATCGAATCATTGATTGATTTTTTTTTCCGGATCTCCGCTGCTTCTTCTTTTTTCATCTCTTATCATTGATTCTTTTCCTTGCATTACTTTTAGAGCTCCAGTTAATAGATTATTTCCTTAATCTATTCTTGAATGGTATTTCTTATTGACTCCTTTATTTTATTCCTTGTAATCCTGCACCAAATGTGATATATTATTTTTCATCATTGAAACTCATAATTAACAGCAAGGGTGTGGGGCGACGACGGCTTCTCTCCGAGCGTTTTTTGTTTCCTTGTTGATTTTGGACTTGGACACTTTGAACCTACCCTATAAATACCCCATAAAATCAACCTAGAAGAGGTAGACATTATTTTGGAGGCACAAGACAGCTAGAAGAATTGCAAGCACCAAATCACAAGAGTTTTTCGTTCGTTCTTCTTAGTTTATAGATTAATGCTTGTAATGATTGTTAACATGACTTTGAGTAGCTAAATTTCTATCTAATATTTGATTGAACCTTTTGAAGGATAAATTCTCGTTATATTCTAATATAATTTTGCCTTTGAGTTTCTGTACGTGTTCAAGCACATGTTTATTTTAGTTAATTGAAGAACTCTCAATTAGCTATGCCTATTTATTATGTATTACTTGAGAAAGAGTAGGTTGTTGTTGAACAACGTCCCCAAGGTATATGAGAGATCAATACGGCGCATTTAAAAACGGGATTAGAGATATTGAATCATTGATGCATGTTGTCATAGTGAGAGGTCAGAAAATGCCATCTAGCGTATTTCGAAAGAATTGACTAGTATATTATTGTAGTTGTTTGAGAGAGAATTACAATAAATCGATTTATCACGATCAATAGATAATACTTAAGCGAAATTATAGGAGACGTAGCGAGAAGGATTCCGATAATTAGAAAAATCACAACTCTAGGCTTTTCCAATATTGTCTCTGACCTTTAGGACTCATTTGTTTGCACTTAATGGAGGTCTGAATCTTAATAATTCAGATCTCAGTCATCAAGTACGTTTGTTTTTTAGATTTAAATCTTAATCATTCAGAACTTAACCATAAGTCTGTTTGTTTTTTTAATTTTATAACCATTTAATGGGTCTGAATAGATCTTAATGATTAAGATCTATAAGAGAGTCTGAATATAATTAAGATGTTATACATTGAAGAACTTATGTAATAATGATATTTTACTATTACTCCTGTAATTTCACCACTAACACCATCATCACTGCTATCACTGACCCCCATGATTATACACCACCACCCATTACCACCTTCCTTAGTTACAACCACTATAGCTATCAAATACGAATATCAGTTGTCACCCATCATTGTTATCAGTCACCACCACTATCAACAACTACTATTGTCATCCACCATATACTATCCATAGTCACCACTATATATCAACCAACATCACCACAAGCCACTGCTCAGTCGGCACCCACAACCACCACTATTAGCCATCTTCACCACAAACTACCATAAAATTTTGAAAAAATATTTTATTTATATAGTATTAGATTAATTAGTTGTCACGACCCAAAATCAACCGTCGTGATGACGCCTATCGTGGAACTAGGCCATCCAGAACTCAACACTTCAACACAGTAAAACACTTTTAAAAATAAAGGCGGAAGCAATTTAATATTTAAGATAACAAGCCTTATCAAAACAGAAATAACCCAAAAAGTGATACAATTTATCCCAAACTTGAGTGTCATAGAGTACATGAGCGTCTAAACGGGAATACAGTCCACTAAAATATCTAGGAAATGAAAACTGAAGTACAGATAAGATAATGTCACGACCCAAAATGCCTCTGAAGGAGTCGTGATGGAACCTAGTCTCCAAAACTAGGTAATCCTAACATTAACAGAAATAACGATAATATTCACTAACTTCAAATTAGATAACACTGAACAATTTATAATTTCCAAGACCGGTAGTACAAGTCATAAGCCTTTCTAGGAGTAGTTATACATATTGACTACATCACTGTTCCAGAACAAAAAGAAAATAATGGGAATAAATACAACAGAAGGTGACTCCGAGGCCTGCGAATGCAGCAGCAGGTTTACCTGAGTCTCCATAACGACGATCCGCACAACTACTAACGATCAATTACCTGGATCTGTACAAAAATGTACAGAATTATAGTATAAGCATACCACAGCGGTGCCCAGTAAGTATTAATACTATCCTCGGTGGAGTAGTGATGAGAAATAGTCAAGACACCTACTGATCTAATAAATTGAATAAGATATGATAATAAACTAACAGGATAAAGATACCAAGGTAATGCCAATAGCAGGGAGAAATCAAATTATAATAATAGAGACGATAAGGGGAAAACACGGATGATAACAAAAATAACTAGGTAATTACACACCAACACAGTTGGGATACAGATCAGTAAAATGTGATCAAAATAAGAGAAAGCAATATTAACTCAACCAATGGCATCGTTTCTAATACACTGAGTTTCAACAATCCCGATACTAGGAACCTCATCTCAAAATCACAACTTCCAAACCTTTAAGACACATGGTACCTTGTGCCCACATATTTCCATTTCACTTTGCACAATAAAAACCATGTGCTACTCAGTACATATTGTCCGTAACAAACACAATTAAGATGTTCAAGGAGCCCCATTTATATAGCATAAAGTAAATTACAATTTCCAAACCAAATGAGAAATCAGGGAGAAAGATGAAATTCTTTTTAGAAATCATTTGAGTCAAAAAATAACCTTTTCAAATAAAAATACAACATCAAATAAGCTATCGCCTTTGATATACGATTTATTAAATTAATACTTAATAACAATTCCTTTTAAGAAAATACAACCTCAGACGGGTTAAGGAAATTTAGTTGAGAAACCAATTGAAATAAAATATATCAATTATTAGAATTTGTAATACTGAAATATATACGGCGAATTGTAATTTAAAAGTCATACAAGGTAGCATGATAATAATTCCTTTATTTTAAATCACTATATTACTAACAACTCAGCAGGGCAGGAGGAAATGACTCAACGTAGTAAATTTACTTTGAAAATTAATTCACTAAGATAATAGTATCAGGAAAAGAACTCAAGGAATGACGGTAAGTCAATAAGTCAAGATAAATAACTCAATCCTCAAAACTCAGTGAAAACCAGAAATACATGTTATCAGAGTCTTGCACGAATAAACTAAAGTCAATACAGTAAAACAAAGGATACCAAAATACAAGATATGTCAATTCACCCTTATTCCTCCTCAATATATCACCCTTATTCCTCCTATTGTGGCGTGCAACCCGATCCCACCGTACAATAGCAATATCATAATAATAACATAATATGTTGCGGCGCGCAACCCGATCCCACCATATACTATCAATTCACCTTTATTCCTCCTCATTATATCACCCTTAATCCTCTTGTTGCAGCGTGCATCCTTATCCCACCGTACAATATCAATTTACCCTTATTCCTCCTCATTATATCACCCTTATTCCTCCTATTGCACCATGCAATCCGATCCCACCGTACATAATTTAAATCAACAACAACAATTCAACAACTCAATTAAAAGAATTTTTACCACAAAGAGTATGAGTACAGGGCAACAAGAGAATCACGTAAGAATCAAAGGAATGCTACAGCCTTCACAAAACAACAAGACATGTAAGGCACGCGATAACTATACATGCAACTACAACAATTTGGACATGTAACATATACGCACGGAGTCATAGAGGAACTCACAATTAAGAAATAACAAAACAATAAAGAGGGAAATCACTTCAATTAAGGTAGATAAGGGCCAAATAACAAGTAAGAGGTAAAGAAGAGTTAACCGCATTGTATAGAGCATGTAGAGGTGAAATTAGCAAATACGAAATCCAATCATATCTGAACAACTTCCTACTTAGTGATCATAAGGACCTAAGAACACTAAAAGGCAAGTTTCCCACAAATAAGACCGAGCACGCACTCTTCACCTCACATGCACGGACTACAATTAGCATAGAGAACTTAAATCCTAAGAGGAAGTCCTTCACATAAGGTTAGGTAAGATACTTACCTAAAAGAAGACAAATCAATACTCAACAATGAACTTCTCGGGTGAAAAAACCTCCGGACGACTCAAATCTAAACAAAATAACTACAACGCACAAATAAAACACATAAGAAACTATCCCGGATCATAAAGCCTCAATCTTTATCAAATTCTAAAAATCGGTCCAAAAGTCGACCCTAGGCCTGCACCTCGGAACCCAACAAATTTTACAAAAACTGAATACCCATTCCGATACGTGTTCAACCATATAAAAATTATCAAATTCCGATACCATTTCGCCCTTCAAATCAAGATTTTTCATTTTAGGAATTTTCTTCAAAAACCAACATTTTTCTCAACCCAAAACACAATTTAAATGATAAAAAAAAGAAGACAAAATCATGAAATATAATCAATTCTAGGTGAAGAATACTTACCCAATCATTCTTCTTGAAAAAACAACGAAGAATCGCCCGAAACCGAGCTCTAGAACTCCAAAAATGATGGAAATGGCAAACCCTCGGAATAGAGTACTATTTATTCTGCCCAAGTCTCAAAACATCGCGAACGCGGAAGGATACTCGCGTTCGCGAAGAAGGAAATATGAAGGTTGCCCAGATGTGCTTCGCGAACGCGACAACACGTTCGCGAACGCGAAGAAGGAAAGTCTGATGGCCCAACGACTGCTCTTCATGAACACGTGAACTAGTACGCGAACGCAAAGAGTGGAATGGCATAACTACGCGAATGCGTGAGAGAAATGCGAACGTGAAGAAAAGACAAACCTTCGCGAATTCAAGGTGTTGAATGCGAACGCGAAGAAGGATTTCGAGGTAATCAACAGAAAAACTCCGCGAACACGAGTGACTCTTCGCGATCGCGAAGAAGGATACCGGAAGACAATAATCAGCAGTTCAAAACTAAGGAAAAATGACTCGTAGCCCACCCGGAATATACCCGAGGCCCCCGAACCTCATCTAAACATACAAACAAGTCCTATAACCTAACATAGACTCACTCGAGGTCTCAAATCACATCAAACAGCACTGAAACGATGAATCACACCATGAATCAAACTTATGAACTTCCCAATCCTCCAACTTCGAAAACTCGTGCCGAAAGCAATCAAACCAACCCAGAATAATGCCAAATTTTGCGGGCAAGTCCCAAATGATATAATGGAGCTATTCTAACTCTCGGAATTGCATTCCGGCATCGATATCACAAAAGTCAGCTATGGGTCAAACTTCTCCATTTTCCAAACTTCAACTTTCCCAACTTTTGCTGAAATGCCTCAAATTTCCCTACGGGGCTCCAAATACAAATCTGAACGCGCGCCTAAGTCCAAAATCACCATACAAAGATGCTGACATCATCCAAAACTTATTCTGGAGTCGTTTACTCAAAAGTCAAATTCCGGTCAAATTCTCATCGCTAAAGCTTCCAAAACTAGATTCCTTCTTCCAATTTGACTCCGAATCATCCGGAAATTAAATTCAACCATGCACGCAAGTCAATACACATAATATGAGTCTCCTCATGACCTCAAATTGCCGAACCGGACGCAATTGCTCAAAATGACCAGTCGGTTCATTACAGATAAAGAAGGAGAGTCAAGGCCCGCGAACACCATGCAACTACCTCGATAATCTCCGAACTCGGAAGCCTCAATCAGCAGCCGCCGTGACCAGAAGTGCCTGGATATGCACATGAGGTACAGGGAGTAACGTGAGTACATCCAACTCAGTAAGTAACAAGTCCAACCTTTGGACTGAAGGTAGTGCCAATCTCAACCAGTACTGTTAACAATAGGAAATAACAGTGCATAAATGTAAGCATGCTTTCAAATTAAACAGATAGTTCAAAATAGTGAAATAGATCAGATCAAAACAGTGAAATAGATCAGATCTAACAGTGAATGGATATACCTCTCTATTTCTACATGCCAATGCACATGCTGTATGTGATGCACCATACTAACAGCCTCGCGTGCTCACACTCTCAATGCTCAACCACTTGGTACAGTATAGGGCCCATACGACACAGGGATGATCCATCCCGGAATATATACATCACTGACCATAAGTCACCCAGTACCGAGGAAGGCTAATCCAGCCATGTGGAGAAGATCCATCTTCAGGTATCAAGTACTTCGAACAAGATCCATGTCTAGGGAAGATCCATCCCTTAATAATATCAACCGCACTCACTGGGGGTGTTTACAGACTCCGGAAGGGCTCCTACCCCTGCGGCGTGCAGCCCGATCTCATAACTGTCACTCATAATCAGGCTCTCACCGTCACTCAGTAATCAATCTCTACAGTCACTCACAGGCTCAAAATATCATAAAAACTAGCCTGAAACAATAATATGATGAATCAATAAATAACAACTGAGACTGAAATATGATATGAAATGAATGTATATGACTGAGTACGACATATCAATAGAATCAGTAAAGTGATAGCAAGAAAAGACCATTATGGGTCCGAACAGTATCAACATAAAGCCTAAACATGATATCTATCATGATTGGCAGCTCAATTACTTTATCACATGATGAAAACACGGATATCAACAAAATAGTATCACTATACGGTGTCATGGAACCAACCAGGTCACAATTCTCACGGTGCATGCTCGCACGCCCGTCACTTGGCATGTGCATCACCTTAATACCAATCATATAACACATAATTTGGGGTTTCAAACTCTCAGAACCAAGGTTGAAAGTGTTACTTACCTCAATCCGGGCAAAACTCTATTCCAAAATGCCTTTGCCTCTAATATAGGCTAAAGGGATTAATTCCACAAGAAAAATACTAAATTAGAGCCAAAAAACCGAAATCGGCTTAAACTCATCCCACAGGCCCACGTCTCGAACTCCGACAAAAGTCACAAAACCTGAAAGCCCATTCACTCACGAGTCTAACCATGCCAAATTTATAAAAATCCGATATCAAATGGTCATCCAAATAACCAAAGTTCATTCTCCAAATCCTTAGCCTCAAACCCCCCAAATTTCACCTCAACACCACCAAATCTAGGTGGAAAAAACAGTGGGGAAACAAGTTTATGATAAAAAAAACGAGTACAATAAGCTTATCTCAACAATCCCCTAAAAAATCCTCTCAAAAATCGCCTAAGTCCGAGTTCAAAATGTTGAAATGAGACTAAAATCGTGAACCCTTATTTTTAAACCTTCTGCCCAGGCTTTTCGCACCTGCGTCCATTTATCCGCACCTGTGGAACTGCTTCTACGGTTAAATTTTTGCTTCTGTGGAAGTCACTTATCCAGCTTCCTTCGCTTCTGCGAGCATCAGACCGTATCTGTGCATATTGCAGGTGCGTGAAATCCATCGCACCTACGGATCCAACCCGCATTTTGTGCCCTTCAGCCCGCTTCTGCGACCATCGCATGTGCGGAATAGTCTTTTTGCACCTGCGACCACTGCTCAACTCTTCCTTGCTCGCTTCATTGGCTTCTGCGGGCTCTCACCTGCGGTGCCCACTCCGCAGGTGTGGTTACACCAGTAGCAGCAACACTTCAACTGCTTTACTTATTTAATACCAAGTCCGTTAACCACCCGAAATCAACGCGAGGCCCTCGGGTCTTCTACCAAACATACCATTAAGTCCCAAAATATCATACGAACTTAGTCGAATCCTCAAATCACCTCAAATAACATCAAAAACACGAATTGCACATGGATTCAAGCCTAATGAACGTAGAAATTTCTAAATTCTACAAACGACGCCGAAACCTATCAAATCACATCCGATTGACCTCAAATTTTGCACAAAAGTCATAAATGATACCACGAACCTACTCCAACTTCCGAAAATCCAATCCGACCCCGATGTCAAAAAGTCCACCCTCGTTCAAACTTTCCAAAATTCTAACTTTCGCCAATTCAAGCCTAATTCTACTACGGGCCTCCAAATCACAATCTGGACATGCTCCTAAGTCCAAAATCACCTAACAAAGCTAACGAAATCATCAAAATTCAAATCTGAGGTCGCTTACACATAAGTCGACATCCAGTTAACTTTTCAACTTAAGCTTTCAATTAAGAGAATAAGTGTCTCAGTTCACTCTGAAATCTCTCCGGACCCTAACCAACTAACCTGATAAGTCATATAAAAGCTGTAGAAGACAAAAGAAGCAGAAAAATGGGAGAACGGGGCTACAACTCTCAAAATGACCGGCCGGGTCGTTAAATTAGTACTATTTGATTTGAATATATACTTATTAATTTTTAAATAAAGACAAGTTCTGCACATTGCAGTTGTAGAGGAAAAATAATTTTTATTATTCAGATCTTTATATAACATCTTAATATTCAGATATGTATTTAGCTTCAGACGTTTTAATCTCAATACACATATTAATATTCAAATATGTATTCAGATTTAGATGTTTTAATCTTAATAAAAACAAATGAGTCCTTAGTATCTTTAGTCGATAACTTTAGTGCTTTAATATTCAGTTAAGTAGTCAGAAATAAAATTTTTAATCTTTGTAACTCAGAAAATTGTTTGAACTTGTCTTCTTAGTAATAGTGAGCAATTGTAGCTAAACTTTAGTTCTCAGTGGGATTCGACTCCAGACTCTTAATTAGATCGAATTATATTTGCAGTGACTACTTAATCATTTTTAAGGCATAGTTGGGCGTTATCTAGAGTCATTCTTTATTATCGCAGACAATCCGAACTGAATTGAAGTAGAGGCTTTTAATGAAAATAAATAGTATAATTAATGGCTTACAAATAGTATGATATATCATTCAAGTGAAATAAAGTTCTGGAGTAAAGAGGCGAGCTGCTAACAGAAGTTTAATTAATGACTTATATTTAGCAATTCAAATTAAAAAAAAAAAAACAATCAAACAAAGGAAATAGTAAGTAGAAAAGTTTAGCACAGTAAAGTTTCGCGACTAAAGTAATAAAGTTAATCTCTAGAACATTGATATTGCAGGCCTTGTAACTTCACTTGTATGATTGTTAGTTAACAGAGATCTTCCATTTTGGCCTATACTTCTGCTTTTGTGTTTTATCAGCAAACTCACTATTTTGAGCAATTCAATTCCCAGAATGTACGAGCAGTCACAATATCAATATTCATGCAATTTAAGGCTGCATTAAGTATATGATTTTTGTAGGAGAAAATAGTTTAAAAAAATTAATCCTAATAACTTGATCCGTGCACACAATATTGTCTGTTTTCGTTCAATAGAACTTATGAATTTTTCGCTATGGGCCATTATTGAACCTAAAATTGTGAAATACATGTTTATCTCAAGCCTTACTCTTATATTCTAGGTTCTTTCACTTCCTTTTCGATGTACAAATAATTTCTAAGCACATAGCGCACAGAAACTCAACTCTTTCGTAGATTTCCCGTGCCAAATTGGATTACCACTTGCCAGAAGCTCTAGCAGTGAACTGTGGAGGAAGATGGTGCGTGCAACATGGATACAATGTCCTATCTTTGGAAATTGACTCTTTAATGGTTGCCAACATGCTCAAAGACAAAGTCACCAACAACATGAAGCTCAGATCTCTTATGGAAGATACATCACAGATTTTTAACCAAGCTACAATCAAAATTGCTCGCTGCTACAGAGAAGCGAACCGGGTAGCAGATGGATTGGCTAAGTTAGCAACTATACTGGAAGAAGGATCCTTCTATCACACATTTCAGCAACTTCCAGAAATGATAAAGGGACCATTTCAACTTGATAAATGTCAAATGCCGAGTATAAGACTGAGATACGACAAAGCTAATTTCTTTATCAGTTAATCTTCCTTTGTATTTTGAAGATGGAGGCATGTTGTCTAGAGATGCCTCACGTGTATGCAGTGTTGTATTCAGAGGTTAATGGCCAAGTTTTGTACCTTTTGCTGTCATATATACAACACACCAGGACAATCCTGGATTTTTGGTTAAAAAAAAAAAAAACTTGCCAGATGCTTTGGTCTACTTATTATTTTCTTACAGTTTTTATGAATATGTAATCTGAAACACCATGAAAGTTGAACGTAATTTTAGCATCTTGAAAGTATTCTTAGCATTACTTGTACTTTTGGTTATACAATATTTGATTTTGTATGAAGTGTACACTATTAAGTTAGTGACACCACTACATGAATTCTCTGACTGGACAAGAGAAGAAAGTACGAGAAGCAGTAAGTGAAACATAAACATGCTTATATTATTATTATCCAAGTTCAGCTCACAAATACATCAAGTAGTAAAGTGAGAAAAATAGCTAGCAACAACTATGCCAGTTTGATTAAATACTCAATTACTGGCCAGCTATCTATTTGTCTAAACTCACACAGTAATATTTAGTATTATACCCAAATTGCGTTAGCCCTTATGAGCAGTTGCTTGAGCTTATTGCCCCTCAAATTAAGGCTCATGATCTCATTAGAACCACCAACCAATTCTTTCCCAATGAACACTGCTGGTACACTAGGCTTACACCCTAATTCAACCAATGCTTTCTCCATTTCCCTCCCATTCGGAAGTTCGTCAAGCTCGTAAACTGTAGGGTTTGCACCAAAACTACGAATTAGGGTTTCGATGCTGTGAGAGATGCAACAACTACTCTTGCTGAAAATCACCACTGGACTTTCTGCTCCCAACTTCATCACTCTTTCCATATTCAAAGTTCAAAAAGCTGACTTAATTAACGGTTTGCTAGTGTTTTCTTGATGATTTGGACTTTGGAGTGAAAGGAAGATATGTCTTCTTTTGTATCTCGAAGTGTAACTAAGGAAGCTGTAAAAAGAAGAGTGATGAAAAATATATTGAAGGGTGAGTTGATGTGAGAAATCTGAATTTGAATGAAGCTATATATAAGGGACTAAAGGTGGGTAGTGACAATATATGTTTTCTTTTGTATTACAAAAGAACAAGTTGGTAAATATCCAAAGGCATTATGGATCATCACATGCCTTGGCTTATCTACCTGGCATCTTAAGCAGCACAATCTAGGCATGGTTTTCAATCTGGAAAAGTTATTCCACATAAATTCTTTGGATTGACAAAATGGATTTCATTTTTCAGTTCCGTACTTGTAATATAATATTCCTACTATATTCAATTGTAGTAATAAATAATATATGGTGTATTCCTTTGGTTGAGTAGGTGATTTTGTTCCATTAATGGTCAAAAAGTAAATGGAAAACCTTAGAAAGAAAAAAAGTACTCCTTCTGTTTCATATTAAATGAGGTAGTTTGACTCGGCACGGAGTTTAAGAAAAAAGAAGAAGACTTTTGAAACTTGTGGTCTTAAAAACTTAAGGAGTAAAAAGTTTGTGGGGCCATTATATTTGTGTGGCTATAAAAGCTTCTCATTAAGGGTAAATAAGTAAAATGAAAGAGTTTAAAGTTGAATTATTTTCTAATTTAAGTTTAAGCTCTTTAATATATAAATAAGTTGCCATAGCAACACAAATATTATGAGATGTTTAAAACACAAGTTTCATAAGTCTTCATTTTTTAACTCCGTGCCCAATCACAGGTGGATCCAAGATTTAAATTCAACGGTTCAATTTTTAAGATTCTCAACATTAAACTCATTGTACTATTAAAATTATAGGTTTAAATCTAATATTTATCGAGATTTAATAGTGTTTTAGATATATCTATATTTCGTGTCGAAAGTTATGGATTCAGATGAAATCGTAGCTAAAAGCTACATCCGTCCCTGCGCAGTCAAGTAGGATCAAATTAAAGTTTAAACTTTGCCTATTCTGATGTTATATTGAAGCGTGTGAGTATCTCACTTAAAAGCTTAAACTATTAAAAAGACACTTTTATTATTTAATTACGTCTTCAACAAGCATGCATAAGTTTTGAAATAATCTTTTCTCATGTAGTCAATCTATTCCCTTGTACTAGATCTTCGTAAATCAGCGTATCTAGCAAAGTAAAAGATATTCGCATCAAAACTTTTTGATGTGGGAAAAAGAAAGCTTCTGAAGATATCTCATGGACATGCTGTACAAATGGTGTCCACATTCGATTTCGAACTGTATCCGTACTGTACAGAGAAAAGGAGATATAAGAGGGCGAAGTCAAAAATTAAAGGAATTTGCAGATTATATTCTCCTATTCTTCTTCTTCTTCACATAATGACTAACTCAATTCGAATTCCCTTCAGATATTCCAAACAGCTAACGTATGATAAGGAAAAAGGGTTACAGCTTTTTATACTTATCATCATATCAACTGATTCTCACAAAGAGAAAATGGCTCAAAGGAGAAAAAAGGGTCGTTGCTATCTTGAAAGGTCACAATATAAGAGGGTGGCCAAAAAACAAAATACAGTCACAGGTCAAAGGAGGCATCGCTCTTTGAGTTTTTGGAAAAATAGTTTTTGCAAACTCAGAATTCTGAGGTTTGGAAAAAAAGAAGTCAAAAAGTTACCTTTTTGTGAATTATGCTTTTTCAAGTTTTCAAAAGCTCAAAAATTAGATTTCGAAATCTTCACATGTAAGCAGGCATGTTACAGACAGGGAGTTTGGTGACATTAGGTGAAGTTCAGTTACTTGAGTGTAACAAAAAATAATTATGTGGCTTACTTTCTTACTGTGTAAAGTTTAATGACTTTACACTTATAGTGAGTAAAATTAAGTTACTACTGTTAAGTTACTAGTGTGAGTGCGTGACCAAGAAAGGAACTTTAGAGCTTTTCAAAGCAAGCAGAGATGAACTATGTTATACTTAGATTATGGGTAAGACATATTTTGTAGAAGTAGCTGGACAGTAAGTTAGAGAGAAGATTAAGGAGTTTGAATTGGGAGTACTACTGTAGTATCCTGAGAATTGGGGCCTGCTGTCCAATTATTTGTTTGTAGGTACAAATAAAGTTTTTATGTACGAAAAAAAGTCAATATATCATGTGTAAATAGCTCGTCCTTGAACCTATTAATAGGCTAAATCTTGTTGCCTAAATTAAACCTACAGTCCGCAACACCACTAAAAGGTGTTTTCAGAAATATACAAACAAAAATGCTTAACTAAATAAAGTTTAATTAACCTCATCTCCAACTTTTCAACCACAGCACCTATCAGATTTGGAAACTAACATAGGGTAGTGGCGAAGTGACCTCATTTCAAATTTGAATTAACTAAGTGACCTTCAAGTTTTAATTATTGTAGGATTGACCTTCATGTTTGATTAGTGCTTTAGTGAGATTCTAAAGTGAAGAGGTAAATTTCAATCTTTATCCCTCAAGTTTCACTTATTACACTTTGGTCCCAACCTATATAATTCTAATATTACCAAATTTAAAAAAATATTTGTCATCCCTTCCCACTTCATCTGCCGTCCCAATCCCCATTTCTCATGGTTGATTCCTCCATTGCAGCTTGTTTTTCTTGCATTCGACACACAGGGGTCGTCTACCTTGTTCCCCATTCCTCTCAAAACTTCATTCTTTTGATTTATCATATACGGAGAAGAAATTCAAAAATTGGGGGGGGGGGGGGGAAATTGGGGGTTTTTTTATCTGTCGAATTTAAGGAAGAAATTGGCAGTACATTGGATTGATAATTCATTATTGGTGGTATATATTGAGTAACTCCTTCATCTAGTAAGTGTTTTCATCTCATCTTCTTCGTCATTGTTAATTTGAGTTTCTGCAAAAAACAAATTGCACAGTGCTCGTCCGCTAGTGTACAATACACTACTGTTAGAATAGACCACTGGTTCACAATAGACTAATGAGAGATTATATATTAGTATGCGGTCTATATTTTGGTGGATGAGTTGAGGGGCCAACTAGTTGGAATTGGAATTCCTATACAAAGGTTACAATACATATCCATATACCTAGCAATTGTACATTTGACTATACCTAGCAATTGTACATTTAACGAATTTGTTGATGTCGTCATTAAATGTGGAAAACTAACATGTTCCCCGAGATATTTGAATATTACATATATGCTTAGCTCTATGCCGAAGAGGGACATGATTCCTCCTTCCTTCAGTAAGAATGACAATGATTTGCAATTGTACCTCATGGATGTTACAATTAATGGTAGAAGGCCTTGTTTGAATATATTTGTGGTTGAAAATGAGTTTGAAGAAGGGGTTGAAGTTTCTGTTTAAAGGTCACATCAAGGTTCAAATGCCGCACCGCCACCACCACCAATACAACCACCAATTTTAGAAGTAGAGGAGGAAAGAATGATGAAAGATGGCTCTAGTAGATTTAGTAATGACTTGCATGATTTTGGTGACAGTGAAATAAACTTGTACGGTTCGGAAGATGCAGATGGAGCGGAAGAGCTCACATATATTGTCAGTCGGGCAGTTGGAGATGAAGGCTTACTGGACTTGTTAGCTACACAACACAGCCACCCTGATGGTACATATTTTTTCCTTGGGAAATATTTCGACAACAAATTAGATCTAGCGTAACAATTGGAGGTTGCTTATGTGAAATGCATTTTATGTTTCGTATGAAGAAGAGTAGCAGTAAATTACCTTTGGTTCCATACCGAGAAGTGAGTTGCCGTGAAAGTTATACGCTTTAAAGTACAAGAGTTCTGATAGGTTTTATATTACCAAGTACCATGGCGAGCACACATGCGGGGTACAATACATATCAAGTTATCATCCTAACGCGTCGTCGAAGACTTTGGGTTCATATTATCAGGAACAATATGTTAATGGAAAAGGCCCACTATATTTACAAATTTTAACCGAAATTTTACTTATTGGATGAGCTGAAAGGTAGGTGAAATAGCTAAGGCTATGATCATGGGTACTCAGGAAGAGGGGTATGCTTTATTGGAAGCGTATCACCATGTTATGTTATCCTATAATGAAGGAAGTATTGTTGATTTGAAGGTTGATAATAAATTACATTTAGATATTTTTTCTTATCTGTTGAAGCTTTCATTATGGGATCCAGGCATATGAGAAAGGTTATTGCTGTGGATGAGATATTTCTGAGTGGCAGGTATGGATGTTGCTTGTTGTCTGCTGTGGCACAAGATATAAAGAATCACATGTTTCCAATTGCGTTCTGTATAGTCAATAAAGAGAGATGATTGTTGAACCTACTTTTTTGAACAGTTATGGTAAATTGTTAATGAGAGTCATGAATTGTGCATTATCTCTTATCGGCATCTGTCTATTGGGAATAGTTTCAAAAACGTTTTTGCTACCGCCCATCATGGTTTTGCATGCATCAAACTGCTGAAAATATGCGCAAGAGATTTCATTATGGAATTTTTATTAAGCATTTCTTTTCTGCTGCACAGTCATACAATATTCAGGAATTCTTTGACCATTTTCAGCATTTGCATGATAAAAAAAGGGAAGTTGCTAACTGCCTCGCGAATGAAATTGGGTTCCAAAAGTGGAGCAGGGCCTTCTAACTAGGAAACCGATACGGCTTGTTGACAACAAACATTGTAGAATCGCTTAACGCAATGCTTAATAATCAAAGAGACTTCCCCATCATTGGCATATTCAATCATATTGTTTGAAAGTTTGCAGAAAAATTCGAAGAGAGGCGTACTGAAATGAAAAAAGTTTTGACCTCTTTGTTTCTTCTGCTGAAAAGAAGATTAGGAAAATATGGTTATTGGCGATATGCTCCGGGTGCATCAATTAGAGAACAACCAATTTAGCATCACCGGTCACAGCAGGGATGCAATAGTTGATCTGGATTTGAACACATGCTCTTGTTGTCAGCTTAATTTGGAAAGAAATACCCTGCCCATATGTAATGGCAGCTTTGAGATCGATCTTTGGGGATGGATATGGTTCCTTTATTTACAAGCACTCCTCTCCATTCTATAAGGTTTCAACATATTTGGTTGCATATAAAGGAAC
This sequence comes from Nicotiana tabacum, assembly GCF_000715075.1. Taxonomy (NCBI): domain Eukaryota; kingdom Viridiplantae; phylum Streptophyta; class Magnoliopsida; order Solanales; family Solanaceae; genus Nicotiana; species Nicotiana tabacum. The sequence goes on along the minus strand of NC_134090.1, from coordinate 41,978,668 downwards.
CATTTACACAATCCATACAGAAGAGAGATGGGTGGTGTCTGACGAGATTCAGTCGACAAAAATACTTCCACCCAATGTATCGAGCATACAAAGGGTATAAGAAAGACTAAGAATGGATAAGCCTTTTAGAACCTAGTTCTTTTGGCAACAGGAAACAAGGCAAAAACAAATGTTCCATTTGCAATGAAGTTGGACACAAGAAAACGACTTGTAAAGTATGGCTACAATATTATTGATCTTTTAGCTTGTCACAACCCAAAATTCAACTAGTCGTGATGGCACCTAATCCAACCCATTAGGTAAGACAATTAACAATTATCCAATTTAATGAGATTGATTAAGAGAAGAAGTGATAATACAATTGCTTTTATACAAGAATTTCCCAAGGACTAGTAGTACAAATCATGAGTTTCTCAGATTTAGTTTTTTTACAAGACTTAACTGAACTACTTACAATATTTGTTTGAAATGTAAATGAACAGAATTCGAATCTAATACTACCAAGGATAAGTGGTAGTCATAACTGAAATACATGTACATCTTCAGATCCAGCTCCCGTTTTACGCAACAACATCAGCATCCAACATCTGCACGCAAGGTGCAGAAGTGTAGTATGAGTACAACCGATCCCATGTACTCAATAACTAACAAACCTAACTTTAGGTTGAAAGAAGTGACGAGTTGGAACAAAGGTCAGAGTCCAACACCAATAGCCAACAATAGCTCATAACAGTATAATAAAAGTGGTACAAGAAATAACTCAGAGATATAATGCTCAGCTCGTTCACAGTTCTGAAAAATAGGTATGCTTTTCAAGTATAATAGTGAAAACCTAAATCTTTTACTGAAATCACCAAAATATGAGTAAGTTTGTAAAACCGTGATTTTTTCCAAAACTTTTCAACTGGTAAATGTTTCATTATCAAATGGCATAAGGAAAGTACATCTCTATGCATATATGTCAATGTATATAATAAGCCATGAATGACATGATACCGTACATCATGAGAAAAATGCATCTCTATGCATGTATGTCATGTGTGCATGTCGAACGCAATACAACACAGTGAATAAACCTTATGCACACTCTCAGAGTATCAATTCACTCAGCCCTCCCAGTCGCTCAATCCTCACAGTCACTCGGTACTCGCGCTTGACACTCGCACTTGCACTCAGTTGGTACCTACACCAACTGTGGATATACAGACTCCGAAGGGACAATTCCAGAACAAGCGCTATAATAAGCCAATCATGGCATGAATCAAATGAATATGCTGCATCGTGCATCCCGATCCCATAAATATCCTCAGTATCATGCCCTCGGCCTCACTCACTCATCAATCTTTTTAGTCTCTCGGGCTCACAAGAATCATGATAATCAGCGTAAATAGTGATAATATAATGTATAAATAATGGACAACAGAGACTAAGATATGATATGAAAATAATAGCTATGACTGAGTATAAATTTCAAATTAAGCAATTAATTCAACATGTAACACGGCCTCTGTGGGTCCCAACACTACCAACATGTGTCCTAATCATGATTTCTAACATAGATCACAGCTCAATTACTCTAGCACGTAGATATTTCATGGTTACAGATAATATTAGGTAACTACACAGTACCACAGAAATAACTGAGTCACAATTCATACGGTGCACGCCCACACGCCCGTCACCTAACATGGGCACCACCTCAACACCAAACACATATCATACATATTCAGGGGTTCATACCCTCAACACCAAGTTTAGAAGTGTTACTTACCTTGAACAAGCCAAATCCAATACCTAACAAGCCAAATGATGCTCCAAAAATGCCATCCCGCGCGTACCGACCGCCAAACTCTGAAAACTAGCAAAAAAGAAACTCAAATACATCAAATAATGCCTAAAAAATAATTTAAAATCATAAAGGTCGAATCTTCAATCAAAAGTCCAAAGCAGACCAATAAGTCACACTCGGGCCCGCACCTCGAAACCCGAAAAAACTTAAAAAATCCGACAATCCATTCAATTACGATCCAACCATACTAGTTTCACTCAAATCCGAACCCGAATCGATCCTCAAAACTCGAAAATTCACTTTATGAAATTTTAGACAAAACTCCCAATTTTTTTTTGAAATCATCAACCAAACGCCAAGAACGAGGATAGATTTATGAAACATATTCAAAACTGAGTAGAGAATATTTACCCAAATCATGTGGTGAAAATTACCTCAAAAATCGCTTCAATCCAAGCTCAATAGCTTCAAATATGATAAAATTACCGAAATCCCCGAAATAGAGTACTTTATAATCATTGGACGAATTAATGAACCGCGATCGTGGAAATAATATCGCGATCTCGAAGAAGAAAAATGCATTGCCCAGAATTACTCGCGATTGCGGAGCAACCTTCGCTAACGCGAAGAACGACCATCACCGCCTCCCAACAAATACGCTATGCCATCGCGTAACTATTTATGCAAACGCGATGACTACATACATCTGAACTATGCGATCGCACAAAATCAACATGAACGTGAAGAAGAAACCATCCTCTGCCCATCTCAGCCCAAATCACCATGCGAACGCGTGCACACTTGCACGAACGCGATGATAAATCTAAACAACCTACATGAACTCATCTGAGGACTCGAGAATGAAATGAATAACTTTTCCCCAGCCATCAAACGACTCTACAAGATCGCGATTAACTCTCCGCGATCATGAACTAGGAAAATCAGATGCACAGCAGAACCAACAATGCCAAAATGAAGGAAAATGATCCGAATCCGATCCAAAACACGCTCGAGCTCCTCGGGACCACGTCCGAACATCCCAACAAGTAACATATCATAACACCGACTTAATCGAGGCCTCAAATCATGCATAACAACATCAACACAATGAATCGTACCTCGAATCGAACTTAATGAACTTTAAACTTTTCAACTTCTAAAACTCGTTCCGAAACATATCAACTCAACTGGGAATGAACTGAAATTTTATGCAAAAGTCCCAAATTACGTAAAAAAAGCATTTCCGATTCCCGAAAACACAATCTGAATCTGACATCCTCAAAGTCAACTCTTACTCAAAACTTATGAACTTTCCAATTCTTCAAATTTCCAACTTTTGCCAATTAGCGCCGAAACCTTCTAGAAATATCCAAATGCAAATCCGTGCATACGCTTAAGTCCGAAATCACTAGTCGTACCTAATGTAACCATTAAAACTTTCAAGTTGAGGTCAAATACTAAAAAATCAAACTTGGTCCACTCTTCCAACTTAAAGCTTCAATCATAAATTCATTCTTCCAAACTGATTCCGAATAACCTTAAAACCAAAACCGACGATTCACAAAAGTCATAATACATCAAGTAGCTGAACAAAATGCAAATGCTCAAAATAACTAGTCGGCTTATTATGTAGCTGCTGGTGCTGTAATAAAGATAATGAACTCTTTTAATATTCTAGACATATTATTTGTAATCACTTGTTGTTTCTACTATCAACTGCTGCATTGTATAACATAGATTATTGTTTTATAGTCAACCACCAACATTGTCTATTGTAGACCAATGATCTAGAATCAACCCACTTATTTTAAGGAGTCATATGACCAACTTGTCTCATAAACTACTATTTTATAATCAACCATACACATTGTCTATTGTAGATCTATGATCTAAAATCAACCTCCTTAGTTTAAGAAGGAGTCATGTGACCAACTTATCCCATAGACTAATATTTTACGATCAACTCCCTTATTTTATCTTCAACCATCTGTTATGGACTAATGTTCTATTGTCAACCCCCATCGATATTTTTAGTTTAACCAAGACTTGTTGCATTTGTTTAGGTAGTCTATTGACAACCACTAGTTTAGATAGTTAATTTAATGTTTAATGTGAATAAGCGCTGGCAACCAATATAAAAAAGACTCGTCTAATTAATTAAAATCCATCGAATATGCCGACTAAAAGCATCATTTCGTTTCTCAAAACTCTCAACAGTCACATCATTTACGAGAAGTCAGATGGGAATGCACCATTTGGTGTCAAATTTTGCCAATAAATATACTAAATCTGATGGAAAAATTTATTCATCATTCTTCCGAATAACCCAATCACTTAACAGAGAAATACCTCAGAGGCCAAACCCAAGCATGGATGCAGTTTTCATCAAGGAATCACTGGATAGGCTCATCCGAGAGATCCAAGAAGATAGGTTGAGACAAGAGAGGACCATTCGATGTATCACATGCATGTTGTAGATTCTCCTTCGTAGGGCTGGTGTAAATATTTACCACGTGTTAGCCCAGGAAATTCTCCTCCTCATGATCCTTCTCCCTGCATTTTATTTAATAAAAATATTTATTTTAAGTTTTTTTCTATTTGCTTTTTTGCCTTGTTTTTTATTTTTCTCCCTTGTTTTTTATTTTTTTGCCTTGATTATTTCTTTTTTCCATTTGAGAACACTTAACTGCAAAAATGCCCCAAAATGAAATAAAGAGGTTCCGATAGTAACATACAACTCAGAGGATATAAATTTCTGTCTTCTAAATATTTGGATTTCCCGCTAATAAATTAAAATTTTCATATGAGCTGTTGAATAAACCTACAGATATAGTCTACCCCACTGGTGGTCTATTTATCCATTGTAAATGTATATCAATAGAATTATATTATAAAAAATTAAGAAAGGTATATTAATTATAAATTAGACAGGCAAAGGGGTAGGTCCTCGATTATTAGTTGTTTGTAAGTGTACAATATTAATTTAGTTACCTTAATTCAAAAATAATAATTGTTTATGAATACCTTAAAGTTGTAATTATTCAACAAATTACAAACTTTAAATTGGATAAAATAGAGTAGTATAACATATCAATTTTATCGGTATCAACCTAAGCCTATAATTGGTTAACACAACTTTCATTATAGCCAATAACTATTTTTATAACATAACGTTAAAGCAATGCATGCAATTTGAAGACCAATTACCTATTATAATAGATCATTACTTAATATCAACACATGTTGATATTACAACCCAGTATTTATTGCACAATATTTATACTTAGCGGTATTACTTGTTGAGAACACTTCACTAGACAACACTCTTACTTGGAGGCATTGCTTCTTGAGTTACTACATGTTCTTGAATGACCAATTCTTAATGGTATGAAATTCACAAGCAAGTATAATAACTTTAAATATTCCATGGTGATTAATAAGATGTTTCAACATTATAAAATCAAAATAACCAATGTCGAACATGGTGTAATCCTTATTTTAATGAATTCTCGACCATTAGTTTACCCCCGACCGCAATAAGAGTTGAGGACGCAATCTAAAGTTGACACTCGCCCATTAAGGAAGTCTATATATTTATGCTGAATGTCCAGGTTAGGGTTCAGGGTTGGGATAGGTTTCGGGGTTTATAGACCATTAAAGAAATTTATCAGCGACTAGTGGCTGATGGAGATAGCTCGTGTTGTTCATAAAATTAAAATATGTCCACATGGCCTATCCCTAACCATATATTTTTTAACCTTTTGAATTACACGTTTGACACATTTAAAATTATCCATTTGACCGGCCATCTCAAAATAAAATTGATCACATTTCAATCATATATTTTTTTGACCTGCTAAAATTTAACCATGTGACCCATTTAAAATTACCCATTTGACATGCCATCTCAAAATAAAATTGATCACATTTCAACCCCAATTTTTACTTCCGAAAAAAACAATACTCAAATAATTGAAGAAAAATGAGTCAAGGGTCGAGTGCATCCTCTGGGTCGAGAAAGAATTGTCATTGCGGCATGGTTGTCAGTCAATTCACAGTTACAACTCCGGTGAATGCCGGTAGGCTATTCTAAAAATATTCCAAACTAAGGTAAGATAAATTTTACAGATTCTCCTCTTTTCGATTTTAGGAATTTAATTTTACTGATAAATTAGTTTTTCCATTTCATTCGATAGCGTAAAAGATGTCAATTTTGGGAATGAGATGATGATCTGCTAGATCCAAGGATTGCTGAACTTATTGGTAGTTTGAAGTGTGAAAGGGCGCTCTTAAGCGCGAAAAAATTGTTCAATAGATGAAGGTGGTCGAACTTGAAAATATATTAGCATGGGATGTTCATGAGGAAGATGATGATGATGGAGGGATTGAACTGGAGGGAGGACATATTCCTGTAAATGATTATTTTGGAGGAATAGTTAAGATGAATGAAATGAGGTTAAATAAGTAGGTTATACTCTTGTACTGTCACGACCCCAAACCACCCCGGTTGTGATGGCGCCTATCAAAGTACTAGACCAGCCGATTCAACACTAATAACGTAAGGATCTTTTATAAATTCATTTCCAAATCAATTATGATTACAAGTCATTCATTTTTAATATAACAAAATACGCGGAAAACCAAATACGCAAATACATTCACACTGCCAGATCCTGGTATCACTAGTAATGAGCCACTAAGATACTGTCCAATACTGTCTACTCAATACAAGATAAGACTAAAATAGATAATACTAAGGATAGGAAAGAGAAAAGCAGGAATGCGGATTCCGTGCAACTATCTTGCTATCTCCGAAAAATACTCAGAAACGGCTAGATGCTCTGGCACCTGGATCTGCACACAAGGTGCAGGGAGTAATGCGAGTACGCCAACTCAGTAAGTAACTAAAGTAAATAAAGGCTGAGTACAGTGACGAACATTTAAATCATATACAAAGTCTAACATAGAATTTTAATAGAAATAACAAAGTCAAATCCGTGTTTCAATTTTCGATCATCTCATAAAAAATCCAATTTCAATGAAAGTTAGTTAAAATATTTGTTCAACATTTTTCAATTGGGGCTCAGTATAAAAGAAGAGTGAAAACTGCAATTTCATAAACAAGCCCCTCAAGCAAAGAATCACTCATATATATAGCCCCTCGGGCAAACCTCTCAATCACTCGTGGCTCCACTCTCATCAATCAGCTCTCACACTCTGCACTCCCGCTCAATAGGTATCTCATAATAATAATTGCTGCGGCGTTCAGCCCGATCCATCAAAATATATATATATATATATAGTCGACTGTGCTCACTAGGGGTGTGCAGACTACGGAGGGGCTCCTACAGCCCAAGCGCTATATCGCTGTGGCGTGCAACCCGATCCAACATATCTCTACGGTGTGCAGCCCGATCCAGATACATATAAATATCGCTGTGGCGTGCAGCCCAATCCATAAATATATAGATAATCATCACCACCAGGTCCTTGACCTCTCTTAGTCATCAACCTCACAGCCACTCGGGCATTTCAGTGAAAATCAGGGGACTCAGCCCAAGCAGTTTTCATATATTTGAAAGTAGAGTTTATCATATAAAGTTTATCAAAATATGCAACTCTACAGTTGCCACCGGACGGACCAAGTCACAATCCATACGGGTGCATGTGCACACGCCCGTCACCTAGCATGTGCGTCATCTCATTTATCAAAACAGTATGAAATTCTGGGGTTTCATACCCTCAGGTCCAGATTTACAAGAGTTACTTACCTCAAACTGGACGAGAATCTACTTCGCAATGCCCTTGCCTCTCGACTTGGCCCCAAATCGTCCCAAATCTATCTGAAATCAGAATCATATTATCAGTACATGCCAAAGGAACAAAGCCCACGCGAAAATTATCAAATTAAACTCAAAATCCTAAAATTGGCCAAATCCGACCCCCCAGGCCCACATCTCAGAATCCGTTAAAAATCACACTACTAGAATCCTTATCCTCTCACGAGTCTATACATACCAAAATCATCAAAATCAGACCTCAAATGGACCCTCAAATCCCCAATTTAAACTCTCCGATTTCAAGCCCTAATTCCCCAATTTCTTCTCTAATTTTCCCACAATTTTCATGATTAAACAATGGGATAATCACCATAAACACAAGATACAAAGCCCAAGTAGCTTACCTCTCTGAATACCCTTGATTCCCTCTTGAAATCACAGCTTGGAGCTCCAAAATTGGCCAAAAATGGTGGAATAATAACTAAAAATACGAAGGGGAGCTTATATATTTTTTGCCCCAGGGATTCTGCACCTGCGATCCCATACGCGCACTTGCGATTCCGCTTCTGCGGAAAATGTCCGCTTCTACGGAAAATGACTTAACTCTGATAGCCTTCGCATCTGCGGCCACCTTACCGCTTCTGCGGCATCACAGATGCGGTTTTCCAAGCCGCATCTGTGGTCTTACACACTCCCGCACCTCTTTTCCACTCCTGCGGAGCTCGCACCTGCGGTTCCCAATCCGCAGGTGCAGATATGATAGAAGCAGCAGCTGAAGCTGCTCAATTTAAAATCCAATCTTTCCGTCAACCTTCCAAATTTATCCCGAGGCCTCCGGGACCTCAACCAAAAATACGAACAAGTCACATATCATCATTCAAACTCATACCGACCCTCGGAACTCTCGAAACAAAGTCGAAACTCCAAATCACCCACAGATTCAAGCCTAAGAATTGTCAAACTTCCGAATTCCGCAACCGATCCAAAAACCTATCAAACCTCATCCGAATGTCCTGAAATTTTGCACACGCATCACAAATGACACAACGAACTTACTCCTATTTCCATAATTCTATTCTGACCCCGATATCAAGATTTCCACTGCCGACCGGAAAATGCTTAATTTTTAATTTTGCCAATTCAAGCCTAAATCTATCACGGACCTCCAAATTACATTCCGAACATGCTCCTAAATCCAAAATCACCTAAAGAAGATATACGAACCATCAGAATTCACATCCGGGAACTTCTACACATAAGTCAACATCTGGTTGACTTTTCCAACTTAAACTTCCAAATAAGAGACTAAGTGTCTCATTTCACTCTTTGACCATTCCGTACACAGAAAAACCAATATGATATGATGAAATACAGCTGAACAACATATAAAGAAGCAGAAATGGGAAGAACGGGATTGTAACTCATGAAACGACTGGACGGGTCGTTATATCCTCCCCCTCTTAAACAAACGTTCGTCCTCGAACGAGTCAAGAAACATACCTGAAACCTCAAATAGGTGAGGATATATGCTCCGCATCTCCCGCTCGGTCTCTTAAGTAGCCTCCTAAATGGGCCGACCTCTCCACTGCACTTTCACTGAAGCTATATCCTTCGATCTCAACTTTCGGACCTACCACTCCAAAATAGTCACTGGCTCCACATCATAGGACAAATCACCGCCTAACTGAACCGTGCTGAAATCTAAAACATGAGACGGATCGCCAATATACTTTTGGATCATAGAAACATGAAATATCGGATGCACACTCGACAAGCTGGGTGGCAAAGCAAGCTCATAAGCCACCTCCCCAATCTTCTGAAGCACCTTAAAAGGCCCAATGAACCGAGAACTCTACCATTCTTCCCAAATCTCATAACACCCTTCATGGTGAAACCTTCAGTAGAACCTTCTCCCCAACCATGTAAGACACATCACGGACCTTCCTGTTAGCATAACTCTTTGTCTCGATTGCGCTGTTCGAAGCCGCTCCTGAATCACCTTCACCTTGTCCAAAGCATCATGTACCAAGTCTATACCCAAAAGTCTAGCCTCGCCTGGCTCAAACCAACCAACTGGAGATCTATACAGTCTCCCATATAAAGCCTCATATGGATCCATCTGAATACTCGTCTGATAACTGTTGTTATATGCAAACTCTGCGAGCGGTAGAAATTGATCCCATTAACCCCCAAAATCAATGACACAAGTGCGCAACATGTCCTCCAATATCTGAATAGTGCACTCGGACTACCCGTACGTCTGAGGGTGAAAAGTTGTGTTCATCTCAACCTGAGTACCCAAATCTCTTTGCACGGCCCTCCAAAAATGCGAAGTGAATTGAGTGCCTCCATCTGAAATGATGTAAACTGGAACCCCATGCAGGTGAACAATCTCTCAGATATAAATCTCAGCTAACTACTCCGAAGAATAGGTAGTACACACAGGAATGAAGTGCGCAGACTTGGTCAACCGATCCACAATCACCCAAATAGCATCAAACTTCCTCAAAGTCCATGGGAGTCTAACTACGAAATCCATGGTGACTCGCTCCCACTTCCACTCTGGAATATCTAAACGCTGAAGCAAGCAACTCGGTCTCTGATGCTCATATTTCACCTACTGACAATTGAGACACTGAGCTACAAATCTCACATTATCCTTCTTCATTCTACTCCACCAATAGTGCTGTCTCAAGTCCTGATACAATTTCGCGGCACCCGGATGGATGGAATACCGCGAGCTATGAGCCTCCTCTAGAATCAACTCCTGAAGCCCATCCACATTGGGCACACATATCTGGCCCTGCATCCTCAATAATACGTCATCACCAATAGTCACATCTCTAGCATCGTCGTGCTGAACTCTGTCCGTGAGGACAAGCAAATGAGGATCATCATATTGGCGCTCTCTAATGCGATCAAACAAGGAAGACCGAGAAAACACACAAGCTAAGACCCGACTGGGCTCCGAAATATCCATCCTCACAAACCGATTGGCCAAGGCCTGAACATAAACTACAAGAGGTCTTTCTCTAACAGGAATATATGCCAAACTGCCTATACTCACCGCCTTCCTACTCAAGGCATCGGCCACTACATTGGCCTTTCCCCAATTGTATAAGATAGTGATATCATAATCCTTTAGCAGCTCCAACCATCTCCGCTGCCTCAAATTAATATCCTTTTGCTTGAACAAATGCTGGAGGCTACGATGATCAATAAACACCTCACAAGACACACCATAGAGATAATGCCTCCAAATTTTCAACGCGTAAACAATGGCAGCCAACTCCAAATCATGAACAAGGTAGTTCTTCTCATGGGGCTTTAACTAACAAGAAGCATAAGCAATCACTCTATCCTCCTGCATCAACACACACCCAATGCCAACTCTCGAAGCATTACAATACACTGTATATGAACCCAAAGCTGATGGCAAAACTAACACTGGAGTTGTGGTCAAGCCAGTCTTAAGCTTCTGAAATCTCACCTCACACTCATCCGACCACCTGAATGGAGCACCCTTTTGGGTCAATTTGGTCAAGGGTGATGTAATAGATAAAAATCTCTGAACGAACTGACGGTAATAACCCGCCAAACCAAGGAATCTGCGAATCTCTATAACTGAGGATGGTCTGGGCCAACCCTGAACCGCCTCTATCTTCTTTGGATCAACCTGAATACCCTCCCTGGACACCACGTGCCCTAAGAAAGCTATTGAACTGAGCCAAAACTCACATTTGGAGAACTTTGCATAAAGCTTCTCCTCCCACAACCGGTGTAACACAACTCTCAAATGCTCAGCGTGCTCCTCCTAACTACGCGAGTATAGCAAAATATCGTCAATGAAAACAATCACAAACAAGTCGAGATAAGGCTGAAATACACTATTCATCAAATGCATGAACGCTGCTAGGGCATTGGTCAGCCCAAAAGACATCACAAGGAACTCATAATGACCATATCCAGTCCTGAAAGCCGTCTTAAGAATATCCGAGTTCCTGATCTTCAACAGGTGATAACCTGATCGGAGATCAATCTTGGAGAACACTCTCTCCCCTTGAAGCTGGTCAAATAAATCATCAATACGAGGCAAATGATACTTGTTCTTGATTGTAACTTTGTTCAACTGCCTGTAGTCAATGCACATCGTCATTGTGCCATCCTTCTTTTTCACAAATAGAACAGGCGCACCCCAAGGCGACACACTAGGCGGAATAAATCCCTTATCAAGGTGTTCCTGAAGCTGCTCCTTCAACTCCTTCAACTCCGCCGGTGCCATGCGATACGGTGGAATCGAAATAAGTTGGTGGCCCAGCACCAAATCAATACCAAAGTCAATATCCCTATCCGATGGCATGTCCGGCAGGTCTGCAGGAAACACATCGGGAAAATTTCTCACTAGTGGAACATAATCGATACTAGGAGTCTTAGCATTAACGTCCCTCACAAAAGCTAAGTATAAAAGACAACCTTTCCCACCATCCACTGGGCCTTCAAAAATGATATCACCCTACTGATGACAAAATCAGTCGAACCTCGCCACTCAATCCGTGGCACACTCAGCATAGCCAATGTCACTGTCTTACCATGACAGTCCAATATAGCATGACACAGAGATAGCCAATTCATGCCTAATATCACATCAAATTCCACTATAAAAAGCTACAAAAGGTCCACTTGGGTCTCCAGACCCCCAATAGTCACCACACACGACCGGTATACACGGTCCACAATAATAGTATTGCCCACCGGAGTAGATACACGAATAGATGAAACAAAAGACTCACGGGGCGTATCCAAATAACGAGAAAAATATGATGACATATATGAAAAAGTGGAACCAGGATCAAATAACATAGAGGCATCTTTGTGGCAAACTGAGACAATACTTGTAATTACGGCATCTGAGGTAATAGCATCTGATCTAACTGGGAGTGCATAGAAATGGGCCTGACCACCACCGGTTTAACCTCCCCCTCTGGGGCGATCCCTACCTGACTAACCCCCACCCCTAGCTACCTGAGTGAGTGGTGAAGTAACTGGAGCTGAAGTCGAGGGCTGACTCCTCTGCTGAGATGGACCCCAAAGAAGACAAGGACACTATCTCCTCATATGCCCAAACTCTCCACACTCATATCAACTCCCTGGTGCGGGGGACAGGGACTGAAGGGAACCCCTAGCACCAGGATGACTAGCATAAGAACCTGGTACGGAAGAGCCCTGAACTGATGGAACATGGGATGAACTCTGGGCTGGAATGACACTAAATGATAAATGGCCCTGATAAGAACTGTGAGAACCATGGATCGATGATGCCCTATGATGAAATGGGCGAGCTGACTGAGCATGTCTAATTGGACGACGTCTGGCGTGCTGAAACTGGCCTCTCAAAGTAGTGCTTCCAAAATTACCAGATCCCCGAGACCTCTTGGTCTCCCTTTCATCTCGCTCCTGGCGACAAACTAACTTAATATCTCGAGCAATATCAACAACCTGCTCAAAGGAAGCACCTGACACTCTCTCTCTGGTCATGAGAATCCGAAGCTGATATGTGAGGCCATCCACGAACCTCCTAATCCTCTCTCTATCCATGGGAACCAACCAAACAACATGACGATATAGCTCCAAAAATCTCATCTTATACTGCATCACAGGCATATCATCCTAACGCAACTGCTCGAACTGCCTGCGCAGCTCCTCTATGCGAGACTATGGCACATACTTCTCAAAAAAAAGAGTAGAGAACTGCTGCCAGGTAAGGGGCGCTGCATCAACTGGCCTACACCTCTCATAAGCCTCCCACAAAGTAAAGGCAACTCCTGAAAACTAGAAAGTAGTGAATGAGACCCCAGTGGTCTCCAAAATACCCGCGGTCCGAATCATCCTCTGACACTTGTCCAAGAAACCCTGGGCATCCTTGCCCTCTGCACCACTGAAAGTCGGAGGATGATGTCTACCAAACATCTCCAATCGACGCTGCTCGTTGTTAGGCATAACTGGTACCACATAATCCTGGGAAGGTGCAAGCGACTGGGCTGGAGGTGCCCCCGATGTCTAAAGACCCTGCACAACCTGCTCAGGTGTGCGAGCGATGGGAGTCTGGGTGCCTCCCCCGACCTGAGAAGTAGTTGCGGTCGTAGTAACTGAGACCGCCTGAGCCAGGCCTGTGCACACTGATAGAATCTGGACTAGGACCTCCTGAAGGCCTGGAATAACAATCGGCATAGCCAGTGCCTGAGTTGATCCTACTAGAACCTCCACAATTCGGACCTGATCATGAACTGGGGCAGCTGGTGGATCGCAGGTGCTGCCCTAGCTGCTGTGCGGGCTACACCCCTGCCCCTACCACGGCCTCGACCGCAACCTCGGCCTCTAGTGGCCCCAACTAGTAGTACTGGTGGCCGTCCATCTTGACCGGTAGCATGTGTCCTCACCATCTGTGAGAGAATAGAATAACAGAAGTTTAGTTACTAGAATCAATAGATTCGTACGACAGGAATTCAAGAATGGGAATTTTTTCCTAAAGGTTTTGCAGTCTCCTGAGGATAAGTACAGACGTCTCCGTATCGATCCGCGAGACTCTACTAAATCGGCTCATGACCCGTGAGACCTATGTAACCTAGGCTATGATATCAACTTGTCACGACCCCAAACCACCCCGATCGCGATGGCGCCTATCACAGTACTAGGCCAACCGATTCAACACTAATAACATAAGGGTCTTTTGTAAATTCATTTTCAAATAAATTATGATCACAAGTCTTTCATTTTTAATATAACAAAATACGCAGAAAAACAAATACGCAATTACATCCACACTACCCGATACTGATGTCACTAGTCATGAGCCACTAAGATACTGTCCAATACTGTCTACTTAATACAAGATAAGACTAAAATAGATAATACTAAGGATAGGAAGGAGAAAAGCTGGGTTGCGGATGTTGTGCAACTACCTTGCGATCTCCGAAAAATACTCAGAATCTGTTGGATGCTCTCACAAGGATGCTTTGGCACCTGGATCTGCCCACAAGGTGCAGGGAGTAATGTGAGTACTGTTGATACCCAATTTTTTCCTCATATATTTTAAATATGCATATATATTTTTAAAAAATGGTGCACAGGCATTTACGAACATGCACAAGTATTTCTATAATTTTTCTACAATTTTTAAAGCTTTATATCATGTTATTTCTGCATTTTTATATACAAATATCCAATAATTATCCCTCATATCATTTTTATTATGATTTAATCATCTAAATTTATCATTTTACCCATATAGTGCTTAAATATTTTAATTGCATTTTTTATAATTTCATTTGCATTTTAAGGCTAGAATTGCACATTTTGCAATAATAGCCCATCTACATGCATAATTATATTATCTATACAGTAAATGACTTTCTATATTTTTATAATATTAAGTAATTATTTTAAATCTCTTTCATGCACAAATGACATTTTTTATCATTTATAAATTATTTTATTATATTAAATGAGTATTTAAAACATAGCCCCTCTTCAATTAAATTTTCGGACCCCAGCCCAATAACTAGTCAGCCCAATTATCCTAACCCATAACCCAGTACCCAAACCCAAATACACTACCCGTCCATAACCCGCCCAGCCTAAATTTAATCTTGGTCGTTGATCTCAAAAGATCAACGGTCCAGGATCAGCTTTCCTTTTTAATTACACCAACCCCTAAACCCTACCCCTCATTTTTCCAATCCGCCGTCCTCCAATCCTCTTCTTTCCTCTCTTCTCTCTCACCCCCTTCTAAACCTAGCTAGCCGTCATGGATATCCCCCTTGATTCATGGGGTTTTCTTTCGATTTCATGCCCTATCTGGCCTCATCTCTCTATTGGTTGTATGATTTTCATGTTGCTTGAGGATAATCTCAAGAGATTCAAACCAGATTTGGTTCAAAGTCTCTCATTTCTCGATTAATCCGTCTATGTTCACCCTGATATCTGTGAGTACTAATATTTTCGTGTTTTTATGGTTTCAAATCTCTGGTTCAAACCAGATTTGATTCACTTCTGTTTATTTCCATGAACCTAGCTATTTCCAGTTGAATTCGTTTAGATCTGAATCGATTTTGAGTTTGTTCGGTATTTTTTCCTTAAGATTTTCTATTTTTACTATCATTGTTAACCGATTTTAGTTTACCCTAAAAAGCTAGGGTTTTGATTTCTAATAGGTTTTCTGCAAAAAAATGTTTAAACGTTTAAATGTTTTCAACTCTGGTTTTCTTCTTTACTTTTTCGACTAATTTTTACTTGAGTTTCATTTCTATATCTTTGATATGTCTTAGGGTTTCAATTATTCGATTATTTATTATACTGTTTTGCCCATTTACCTTCAACTCTGTCAATTAAGTGTTAACTGATTTACTTACCTAAATTAGGGTTTGAATTTAGTACCTGTGTTTCCTTATTAAGTTCTTACTTGTTCTTACCTCATTTATGTACCCGTATTACTGGATGATCTTGTGTTCTGACTCCTAATTGATTGTGGAATCGGTTCTTACTTTATTTGACCTCACTCTTAGATACTGATTAATTCCGTGTGAGATTTTCCTTAAATTAAGCGGTACTTATTTGGTTTTTGTCATCTTAATTGATTCATGACGACCTTAATTGATTGATTAATTGATTCTCATATCTTATTTTTGTGTAATTAATTTTTATACCATATTTGTTTTACTCTATTCCATGCTATAAAAACCCTTCCCCTTTCCCCCTTTAGGACAACACTCGAACTCTCTTACTCTCACTGCTAAACTTAAGCTCTCTCTCTTACTCATGTTCTGGTTTCTGTACTAAGTGACCTTATATGGCCGGCTGAAAGCCAAGGCCAAATTGTTCTGGAACTTAACTGTTACTGTATCTTTTCTTTCTTTCTTCTCAACTGGTATGCACTAACCTTTGCAATTCCTTTCTCTATGCATTGTTTGATTGACCTGTCTCAATTCCTAACATGATTCTATCCTTTATCTGGTAGTTTGATAATACTATTAACTTAAGACTAAGGCATTTAGAATAACAAGAATCCTCTCCTAAGTTAGTTTAAGGTTTGATTTGTTTGTCAGCTTTATACCTGTTCTGAACTCTAAGCATGTAATCAAGTATGTTTGTACTTAACTCATCTATCCTGTCTGTTCAATTCAAATGTCTTCTACCTAATTGCTTCTATGACTGAGCCATGGTTGTTTCAAATGCTAGCATAAGTATTTAGCTTAATCAGACTTCACCCTGTTTAAACTGTATGCTAAACCTGAACCTTGTTTGTTTTCTTGGAGCAGTTCCTCCTTCAACTCTGTATTCTAAACTTTATCTCTTCTGAAAACTGAACTATTTCAAAACTTGCCCCTTACCCCTTATGCACTGATTTCTCAAACTCCTACTCTTAGTCATTTAGGTTCTCACCACCCCCAGTGTGAGCACTGCCTAGGGTCCCTGAGACTCCTTTGAACTCTGATACATTGGGGCTGGTTTTCCAACCTTTTATGAATTCTGTGTTGAATGTGTGGTTCTAGTGTGAGCATTGCCCGAGGTCCCTGAGGCTCTTTAGGAACTTTGACACACTAGAAGCCTAATTTCAGGTATTGTGAATGGATCACTGCTATTACTTCAGAGTTGTTGTGTTTGAATGCCTGGTTCCCAAGTTTATATTGGGTCTGCTAATACTCCCTATAGTGTAATAGATACTGTTATGTAATTTATTCATTGTGGGATGTAATAATGTAATAATCTCTGTAATAAACAGATTTGGGGCTTATTAGTAAAATCAGGGGGGGTTTCCTTATATCTTTGTTAAACTCGGGTAGAAATTCTACCTATATGTTTATTATGTTGATTGAATCATGTGAATGCTACTACATGTTTAGGGATACTGCCTATTGGATTTTTTAATTGTTTTGTTTTGTATTTTACTCGCATACTAGAAATCCTATTTAGAGACCCCTTGTATTAGAAATCATGTCCATAGGATCCGTGCACACTTTATAATTTACATGCATAAGTGACCATGTCTATAAGATTCTATCTGTTTGAATAATAACCTTCCTGGCAAGTTGCTTGAAATTCTACCCATATATGATTAATAGATACCATGCCTATAGGAAATAAAAAAATCAGTTTCAACTTAGATATCATGCCTATAGGAATAAAAGGAATCGGTTTCAAAACCTAGAAATCATGTCTATAGGATTCAAACTAATAGATATCATACCTGCAGGGTGAAATCAGTTTGTAAACTTAGAGATCATGTTTATAGGAGTTTAAGTCAAGTCAACACTTAGAAATCATGTCTATAGGAGTTAAATTAGTTCTGTAAATTAGAAAGTGCCTATAAGATCTAAAGAGATAAAACCTGTCTTTACGAGTTAAAATCATTAATTCGCTTAGAAACCATGTTATAGGTCTATAATTAACAGTTGTAGATACCATATCTAGAGGATTCTGTTAATCACTTAGGCAGATCTGTAGGGTTATTAATGATTTTGGGGTACCTGAAAGTGCCCAGATTCAAGGCTTAATAAAATCAGTAGGCAAATTGATGGGTCTCGATGTCCGCCTTAATAAAACTTGTAGCCATTTCTTGCCCCGGGGTCCCTGAGGCAAGTATAATAACTTTAAATGTTCCATGGTGATTAATAAGATGTTTTAACATTATAAAATCAAAAAGACCAAAGTCGAACATGGTGTAATCCTTATTTTAGTGAATTCTCAACCATTGTAATCCTTATAAGATAAATTTTATAGATTTTCCTCTTTTTGATTTTAGGAATTTAATTTTACTGATAAATTATTTTTCCCATTTCAGTTGATAGGGTAAAAAATGTCAATTTTGGGAATGAGATGATGATATGCTAGATCCAAGGATGGCTGACCTTATAAGTAGTTTGAAGTGTGAAAAGGGCGCTCTTAAGCGTGAAAAAATTGTTCTATAGATGAAGGTGGCCGAACTTGAAAATATATTAGCAAGGGATGTTCATGAGGAAGATGATGATGATGGAGGGAGGACATATTCCTATAAATGATTATTTTGGAAGGATAGTTAAGATGAATGAAATGAGGCTGATTAAGTAGGTTATGCTCTTGTACTGTCACGACCCCAAACCACCCAGGTCATGATGGCACCTATCACAATTAAGGGTGTTAATCGGGGCGGGCTGACCCATTTTCAGCCCGCTTCAACCTGGGTCAACCCGCAACTTTTCATTAATGGACGGGTTGGGACGAGTTGTTTAAGAGGGAGGGGGGTGTGGACGTTCACGTTTAGCTTAACGGTGGCCCTAACCCGTTGAACCCAAAATGTCTTAAGGGGTTGAACACGGGCTGCAGCCCGTTAGCAACCTGGTTACCGTTGGATTTTTTTTTTTAATTTAATTGGACCGTTCCCAATGGTCAAATTGAGAAATGACCGTTGGGGAACGACCCTAAATTGCAATAATGGCCAATTTCGGCCCCCCATTAAAAATATAGCACTCCCACCCCTAATAATTGCAAAATTACTTTTTAACCTTTTAAAATCTATAAATAGGCCCCCCTTATTTTATTATTTAGAATTGTTAATTTAGTTTCTTAATTTAATTTCTTACTTTAATTTATATATTGGATTTACTAAGAGCGGCCAAAAAAGCGTGCACTAGTAGAGGTGGTAGTAAGAAAACTTCAAAAAGAACAAGAGGTGGTGTTGGTTCTTCTATTAGCTTTACACATATTTCTGAAAGTTCACCTGAAAATATAAATGTAGATTATGAGCAAATGCAAGAAAATTATGGTGTAGATGATGATTTAGATGCTTTGTTAGATGATATTCAATCACCCGATAATCTTGAAACACCACCACCTACACCTGATAATGCTAATCAAACTCAAAATGTTAGGGGTGCAACAAGTAGGCCTCCTCTCCCTATTAAGAAGAATCGGCGATTAAGAAGTGTTGGATGTTTTTTGAAAGACTAGAAGATCAAAAAAATTATATAAAATGTAAAATTTGTAGTGAACATTATAAACATGAGCTCGGTAAAGGAGGGGGGACGAGTCAACTTCGTAGGCATATGGAAGAGAAACATCCTCTTGATTGGGGAGTAGATGAGTTATCTAGGCAACAAAGACTTAACCCGAGTACTGGTGGGTTATTTGGGAAATACGATATTAAGAAAGATCGGGAAGAATTAGCTAAAATGATTGTTTTAGGTTGTTTACCTTTTAGTTTTGCTTCTTCACCGTATCTTGTTACTTATATTCAAAGAATTTATAACCCTATGTTTAAAGGTATTCCTAGAAGTACTTGTAGAGCTGATATCTTTAGGCTTTTTGGACAATATCAGACATATATACATTATTTGTTCGCAAGTCTTCCTTGTAAAGTTTCACTTACTTCTGATATTGGTCGTGCTGTGAATGAAAATGATTATTTGACTGTTACATGTCATTGGATAGATGATAATTTTTTATGCAAAAACGTATTATTGCTTTTAAATATGATGAAGATCAAAGTCATACTGATGCATTTATAAGCAATACTATACATGAAGTTGCTATATTTTATAATCTTACAGAAAAAGTTTTGTGTATGTCATTTGTAATCTTACACTGCTGCTATTACAATATTAAAATTGCATCTACACCGACCAATTCCTAAAATATTTCATGTTAGATGTGAATGTCATATTTATAACTTGATTGTGAAGAGTGGCCTTGAATTATTTAGAGATGAAATTACTTTAGTTAGGAGAGCTGTTGGTGTAATTCAAGGAAATAATAGAAGTGCTAGATTAAATGCATTTAAGGAAAAATGTGTACACTATGGACTAAAACCAAGACTCATGCCTGAAGAAATAGTTACTAGGTGGAATTATACTTATTTGTTCTTAAGATGTTGTTATAAATATAGAATGCCTATAACTGAAGTTGTTAATTCTCATTATACCGATCCTAACCGTTTGTTAACATCTAGAACTTGGGAAGTCATTCATGATGTTATACAACTTTTACAAAAATTATATGTGGCTACACTTGAGTTTTCTAGAGCTTATTATCCTACCATTTCAAATGGTTTAGTTCATATTGCTGAAATTTCTCTTTTACTACATAATATGAAGAAGAGAGAAGGATATGCTGTTGTTGTTGAATCTATGCTAGATAAGTTTAAAAAGTATTTCTATCCAATTCCCTATATTTACCTAATTGGTTCTATTTTAAACCTTACTGTCAAAATGATAAAGTGTCGCCAATTAATTAGAGCTTTATATACTTATATGGATATTGGCCCAACTGAAACTTCTGATATTGACACTTGTATTTATGAGCTACACACATATTTACAAACTTATATAATTATTATGCTAACATTGTTGATGCTTCTTCGGTTGTAGATGCAAATATTCCTTCAACTAATACTTCAACATCTGGAACAACTATGGATGATGATGATTGTGTTCAAGATTATTAGATTTGGTTTACACTAGGAGAGCAACAACAAACCAGTAGCAGGAATATTGATGAACTACAATTCTACTTGCAAAAGTCACCAGAGCCCCACACAAAGTATTTTCTACCGCTGGGTTGGTGGAGGAGCAACTCAAATCAATTTCCTGTTCTCTCGGCCATGGCTCGAGACGTGCTAAATGTGCTGATTTCAACAGTCGCATCAGAGAGCGCATTTAGCCAAGCAAGGCAGCAGCTAGGAGATACCCATCATTCATTGGGCAGCAACGCTTTGGAAATTCTAGTGTGCTTCAGAGATTGGATAAGATCAGAACGGCAAAATCAAGGGCGTGATGAGGTAGACGAAGAGGAGGACCAAGAAATTGGAGATATAATGGTTTATGGTTCCGATTCAACCAATGTCGGAAACCAAGAACCTCATGTTGACATGGAAGAACTTACAAAAATGATGCAAAGCATGTGATGTACTATTTCTTATTTTTTATAATTATTGTAAACTTTTAAGTTTTAATTTGCAAGTTCAAAAATAAAAAAATCAAAAAGAACTTGCAAATTAATTTGAAGTATTAAAATATAAATGAAAGCCTTCGGAGTTTGTTCCATACATTGTCTATTGGTCTTATACTCTTATTAAATAATTTTTTGTAGCCACTTACTTTCTTATATCAATTTTATAATTTTGAAATACAAATTTCAAATTTAAAATTTCAAACTTTAAACTTCAAAGTTTAATTCTAACCCTTAAAATTTTGCAAATACTATCAATAACATTGAATAAGAAAAATAAAATTTAAATTAAAAAAAAAAGAAAAAATTGGAGCCCGACCCGCCCGAGCCCGTTTGAACCCTAAACCGTACGGGCCCACAAAACCCGAAAAAACACAGCCCACTAAGAGCCCGCTATCCCTATCCCCCTAACAGCCCGCCCACTAACCTAACGGGCTGTGGTTTTTCCCGTTCAGCCCGTCCCAGCCCGCCCGATAAACACCCATAATCACAGTACTAGGCCAGCCGATTCAACACTAATAACATAATGGTCTTTTGTAAATTTATTTCCAAATCAATTATGATCACAAGTCTTTCATTTTTAATATAACAAAATACGTGGAAAAACAAATACGCAAATACATTCACACTGCCCGATCATGGTGTCACTAATCATGAGCCACTAAGATACTATCCAATACTGTCTACTCAATACAAGATAAGACTAAAATAGATAATACTATGGATAGGAAGGAGAAAAGTAGGGTTGCGGACGCCATGCAACTATCTTGCTATCTCCGAAAAATACTCAGAAACTGTTGGATGCTCTCACTCGGATGCTCTGGCACCTGGATCTGCACACAAGCTGCAGGGAGAAATGTGAGTACGCCAACACAGTAAGTTAGTTAAAATATTTGTTCAGCTTTTTTCAATAGAGGCTCAGTATAAAAGAAGAGTAAAAACTGCAATTTCATATACAAGCCCCTCAGGCAAAGAATCACTCATATATATAGCTTTCGGGCAAGCCTCTCAGTCACTCGTGACTCAACTCTCATCAATCAGCTCTCACATTTATCACTCCCGCTCAATAGGTATCTCATAATAATAACCGTTACGGTGTGCAGCCCGATCCGTAAATATATATATAGTCGATTGCGCTCACTGGAGGTGTGCAGACTCTAGAGGGGCTTCTACAGCCCAAACGCTATATCGTTGCGGCGTGCAGCCCGATCCAACATATCGTTGTGGCGTGTAGCCCGATCCATATACATATAAATATCATGGCGGCGTGCAGACCGATCCATAAATATATAGATAATCCTCACCATCAGGTCCTCGACCTCTCTCAGTCATCAACCTCACAGCCACTCAGGCATTTCAATGAAAATCAAGGAACTCAGTCCAAACAGTTTTCATATATTTGAAATTAGAGTCATGAAACTAAATAAAACAATAAACATGTAAAAATCATGACTGATGATATGCTTTTGAATCAAAACAGTGTGAGGATAATAGTAAAATACCCCTGAGGGTCCAAACAGTTCGGCACAAGGCCCCAAACATGGCATTCAGCCCAAGTTAACATATTCATTTCTAAAACACATAGATATCATATAGAGTTTATCAAAATACGCAACTCTTTAGTTGCCACGGGACGGACAAAGTCACAATCCCTACGAGTGCACGCCCATATGCCCGTCACCTAGCATGTGTGTCACCTTATTTATCAAAACAGTACAAAATTCTGGGGTTTCATACCCTCAGGTCCAGATTTGCAAGAGTTACCTACCTCAAACAGGACGAGAATCTACTCCGCAATGCCCTTGTTTCTCGACTCGGCCCCAAATCGTCCTGAATCTATCCGAAATCAGAATCATATCATCAATACATGCCAAAGAAATAAAGTCCATGCGAAAATTATCAAATTAAACTCAAAATCCCAAAATTGGTCAAACCCGACCCCCGGGACCACGTCTCAGAATCCAATAAAAATCACACTACTGGAATTCTTATCCTTTCATGAGTCTATACATACCAAAATCATCAAAATCAGACCTCAAATGGCCCCTCAAATCCCCAATTTAATCTCACCAATTTCAAGCCCTAATTCCCCAATTGCTTCTCTAATTTTCCCACAATTTTCATGATTAAACAATGGGATAATCACCATAAACACAAGGTACAAAGCCCAAGTAGCTTACCTCTCTGAATACCCTTGATTCCCTCTTGAAATCACAACTTGGAGCTCCAAAATCGGCCAAAAATGGTGGAAGAATGACTAAAAATGTGAAGGGGAGCTTATATACTTTCTGCCCCAGGGATTCCTCACCCGCGCTTCCGCTTCTGCGGAAAATGTCCGCTTCTGCGGTTTTCACTTAACTCTGATAGCCTTCACATCTGCGGCCACCTTACCGCTTCTGCGGCATCACAGATGTGGTTTTCCAAGCCGTACCTGCAGTCCTACATGCTCCCGCGCCTCTTTTCCGCTCTTGAGAAGCTTGCACCTACGGTTCCCAATCCGCGGGTGCAGATATTACAAAAACAGCAGCTGAAGCTGCTCTATTCAAATCCAATCTTTCCGTCAACCTTCCAAATTTATTCCGAGGCCCCCGGGACCTCAACCAAAAATACGAACAAGTCACATATCATCATTCAAACTCATACCGACCCTCGGAACACTCAAAACAATGTCAAAATACCAAATCGCCCTCGGATTCAAGCCTAAGGATTTCCAAACTTCCGACTTCCGCAACCGATCCAAAAACCTATCAAACCTCATCCGAATGTCCTGAAATTTTGCACACACATCACAAATGACACAACTTACCTACTCCTATTTTTGGAATTCCATTCCGACCTCGATAGCAAGATTTCCACTGTCGACCAGAAAATGCTAAATTTTTAATTTCGCCAATTCAAGCCTAAATCTAGCACGGACCTCCAAATAACATTCCGAACATGCTCCTAAGTCCAAAATCACCTAACGAAGCTATCTGAACCATTAGAATTCATATCCGGGAACTTTTACACATAAGTCAACATCCGGTTGACGTTTCCAACTTAAACTTTCAAATAAGAGACTAAGTGTCTCATTTTACTCCTTGACCATTCCGAATACAGAACAAACAATACGATATGATGAAATATAGCTGAACAACATATAAAGAAGCAAAAATGGGGAGAACGGGACTATAACTTATGAAATGACCGGCCTGGTCGTTACATGTACATAGTTGTAAGATTCGTGGCAGCTTGTATGAGGAAGTGAGAAGAAACATGAGTTTGTTATTGTTAGGAATAGTTTAATTACAGTAAGTTTTTTGAATGGAAGTTTTTTGGATCATGTAATGTTGCACTGATGTAATGTTATATTTGATAAAGTTATTAGACACGACTTTAGGTCTATTATGCATCCAAGTAGCTAGTTTATTAATGGACCTAGTGTCTATTACGCAACCAAGTGGCTAGTTTATTACTAGATACATTGTTAAGTACGCAACCTCTAACTGCCTGTTGTATTACAAAAAGTAAGTGATAAGGAAACAAAATTACAGCATCGATTGTTAATCGGCAAAAAGTAGTTTCACTACTTAGAGGTAGAGGCAAATATCACAGATTACTACAAGTTCATCAAAAATGAATTTGTCCCATGACCAATACAAACAAAAATTACACCGATAAAATTAAGAAGGATCTATCCTTCCTTGAAGATATCCACTGCAAAGTTTTCCTTGAACAACTCCATTCGCTTGTCATTAAGTTACACCAGCAGTATATCAGTTAGGAAAAAGTTAATGACCTTCACTGCTTATGCTCCACTACTTTTACTACAATAATCAAAGAGACAATTAGTTATTAAAGAAACCAGAAGAATGAGTAAAACATAATGGATGAAACATTTAATTTACCTTTACTAAATGGATGTATCATCTATAATACGCTCCTAGGATCATTTCTTTGTAAGCACATATTGGGTTAAATCTATAAACTAGCCAGTTTTCATCAAAATTCTATGCATCATGAGTGCGAGGGGTTGTACAAGTTCTCCTAGTTAACTATCATCGTACAAACTGATATTGTTATTGTAAATTAAAATCAAACCCTCTACCAAGTGGAAAACAACAATCACAAAATACTTGTTATTAATTTGTCACATACAATACACCACCTTCCTTGCACCACTCCACAGCCCCAGGTTTTGGCATACTTCCTTGAGGAGATAGATTCACGGGTGTAAGGCACAAGTCATGGAAAGCATCAACTATCAACAAAAGTCCAAATCCTTTTCCTCTTTACTGGAAACATCCTTCATCTTATACCATGCAGTACACATGTTGTTTCATAATGCAATATCCATAACAACATAACTATGGGCATAAAGGCGTGGGCGTTTTATGTTTCGTACACACATCAATGCCAAAAGTTCCTCAACATGCTAAATATTATAAAAACTGTATGTGAAATATGGAGCTACTAAAAAAAGAAATACACGCAGTGATTAAGGGACTTATAAAAATAAAAACGGATGAGTTAGCACAGCACAACTGCTCAAAAAACCTCCAACAATAGCTGTTAATCAAGAAGTTTTTTGCAAACTTCTCCTTCTTGTTAAACCATTCACATAATAATTTCTTATCTTCCTTCGCAACTTGTTTGGGTACGTCTCTTTTTAATCTATTTCAGCTTCCTCATCTTTCTTGCAAAAATTGGAGCATTCCTCAATCCGCTTTGCAATCTTATAACCTTGTATCAAGGTGACTCAACTACTTTAGAAGGGCTCTCATTCTGATTTTACATCTCCCCAAGGATCTTCAAAAAATTGTCTAATTTGTCATTCACAACCTTCAACTAATTTGTATCACTTGACTAAGCATTGCATATTCTTCATGGTCCTCCTCTACCAATAGCAGAAAACCACCAATTAGTGGTGAACCAGAAATATTCCAATCTAAAGGGTCATCATTAGAAAAGTTAACTTCATCATTAGTCTCTAAGTTCACTGCACCAGGTGACTTTTTAATTGCAGTCACCAATTCCAATCAATCGCTAGCTAGTCAATTATACGATCCACTACCTTATCATGGTATGGTACCAAATTCTTTATTTAGTCCATATCCATCTCACATAGGATAGGAATAAGGTAAGGGTGCACCTCCTGAAATATAGAATATATAGAAGTCAATAGACAAGCAATACAAAAAAAAAATAGACTCAAGATCTATGATAATCTCCTACTTGGGTTGATTTTAATCTACTGGTGGAGTGTTATTGTACTCCCTATCTTACTACACCAGGGTCATTATCTCTCTTCTTAAAGGGACTCCAATCAGGGTCAGATGTCACTTTCTTGCAGTGCCATCTCAACATCCTTGGCAGCAGCGTCAGTACGACCTTTGATTTCTCGGCACTACAACCAAATAGCGGAATTTCTTCATACGCCCATGCCTACATTTTTTCATGAACCAAAAAATATTAATTTTTCTCTATAGGAAATAAAATAATAATACTCAACTGCAAAGAAATTTTGAGAAGACTTTTTTAATACTTACCATGAATGCCCATAGGAAGTCGTACATGGCATAACTAGCCGATCTGGACTTTTTGCTAGAGATTTTATTTTCCTTACTCTTGCTCACATATGATCTGTATATTGGCAACATGTCCTTCTTCAAGTATGAAATCATAAGCTCAAAACACTCCTTGCCCCACGGATATTTCATATAAACTTCCAAGTTGTTAGCCACACCAATTCACTTTTTATCGATGTGCTATGTTATCCCTTGCAAGCAAGACTAAATGGACAAACCCCAACAACGCAATCTTAAACCTCTATTTGTGTCAAACCTCTTGCACATCAACTATTTCAAAAGCATCCATGCTTCCACCACCATCTTGCTATACTGGCAAAGTTTGTTGCAGAATGCTTTGTCATCATCCATCTCTTTGTTCATTTCTTCTTTACTAGGTTTGGCACCAAAGTTCAATCCAGTCATCATAGTAAACTCCTTCAATCCAAAATGAACAGGCTTATCTCCAACTAAAAATCATAACTCGCGCTTCGTCGCGCAATAAATTTGGCAAATCAATATAGAATGGACAAGCTGTCTATTGAACTGTGTCCAATGCTCAGAAAGTTTCGCAAACTATTCAAAACAACTACTATTAAAAAAATTCATCAATTTATTATTCTAAATTTATCCTTGAACTCATACAATAAATTGATCCTAAACCTCGTATTGATCTTGGTCTGAAAACGTCTATACTTTCTTAGAAAGGTCCTGAATTTGTATTTAGATACGTCGGTCGCCCTTACAAACACAGGAATTGACATAGCATCCCGGTCACCTTCAACTACTGCATGTGTTTCACTTTCCAATCCATTTTCATCATCTTCAAGTTGTTCATCATCTTCTTCTTCTTCTTCTTCTTCTTCTTCTTCTTTTTCTTCTTCTTCTTCTGATACATCTTCTTCTTCTTCTTCTTCTTCTTCTTCTTCTTCAGCATCTTATCAACCTCCTAAGTAGCATCATCACCATTTTCATCATCCTCTCCACCTAAAGCTTCATCATCACTGTCCTTTTCTTCTTTGATAGTTGTTTTTCGGAAACCTATTCTTCCATTTGAGTTTGTGCTGAGTTTACGTCCAAGTTTTCTTCCTTCTCCTCATCAATACCCTCTAATTCTAAGCTCCTTAAAAAAGATTTATTGCTAACATGTATGTCCTCATCAACAAATCTAGACCTTGATCTTGTTCCTTTTTTACTAGTAGACTTTGATGATTCTTTATTCTTTTTTCTCTTATTATGCTTGGAAATCTCATCTTTAGAAGTATCTACATTTTATTTCTTGGTATCAATTTCTGAAGGCTCAACATTCACTTTACATGATGCATCTTCTTGTATTTTTGCGTTTTCTTTCCTAGTTGGAGGCTTTAAAGGCTGTGCAATGTAACGATCTGACCGGTCATTTTGAGCATTTGTATCTTATTCAGCTGTTCGAAGTCTTGTGCAACTTCATAGGATATATTATGAATTGTGTGAATCGTCGATTTTGGTTTTCAGGTGATTCGGGATTGATTCGGAAAAAAGATTCTCATGTTAGAAGCTTTAAGCTGGAAAAACTGACCAAGTTTGATTTTTGTGTATTTGACCCTGGATCAGAGGTCTGATTGTTTAGTTAGGTCCAGATGGTGATTGTGGACTTGGACATATGCCTGGATTTGCATTTGGGTGCTTCTTGAAGTTTTTGGCATTAATTGGCAAAAGTTGGCAATTTGGAGTTTTGGAATGTTCTTAAGTTTACCGGAAGTTGACTTTGATGATATCGGGTTCGGATTTTGGTTCCAGGAGCTGGAATAGTTTTGTTATGTCATTTGGAACTTGTGTGCAAAATTTGAGGTTATTCCGAGTTGATTTGATATGGTTCGGCACGAGTTTTGAAAATTGAAAGTTCAAAAGTTCATTAAGTTTGATTTGAGGTGAGATTCGTGATTTTGATATTGATATGTGTGATTTGTGGCCTCGATTAGGCCTGTGTTATATATTGGGACTTGTTGGTATGTTCGAATGGGGTCACGAGGGGCTTGGGTGAGTTTTAGGGTGGTTTCAGATCATTTTTTATTGGCTTGGAGTTGCTAGATTCTGCTATTTGCTAATGGCTTTGTTGTTCTTTATGATCGTGAAGAAATGGTTGCAATCACGTAGTTATTTATGGAAATGGGGAATTTTCTTCATCACGTTCAGGACATGACGACCACGTTCGCTTAGAGTTGGGGGAAGTCTTCTTCGCGTTTACATACGAGAGATTGATATCGCGTAGTGTGGGCTAGGAGCTGGAACTGGAGGTCTTCTTCATAGTGTTCACGTAGTTAGAGCTGCGTTCGTGAAGTTCTGAGCTAGCTATGACTCGCGTTCGAGAGAATTTTGCCGCGAAAGCAAAGTGTAATCTAGTGACAGTCGCGTCTGTGCTTCGTGATCGCAAAGGTATTCTCACGATCGCGATAAGTATTTCTGTTCAGTGGTTATAAGTACTCTATTTCGGACCTTTGAGTTATTTTATCACATTTTAAGTTGGGAGCTCGAATTTGGGCAATTTTGGAGGCAGCTTTCACACAAAGATTGGGGTAAGTATTATATACTTGGTTTTGATTATATTTCAGGAATCTATCTCTAATTTTTGCATTTGGATTATGATTTTTAAAGAGAAATTGGAGGTTTTTGTCTAAACTTTTCTAAAGTAAAATTTTGAATTTTGAACGTCGATTCAAAGTCAGATTTGAGTGAAATTAGTATGGTTGGACTCGTAATTGAGTGAGTTGTCAGATTTTATGAATTTTATCGGGTTCCGAGGTGCAAGCCCGGGTTAGAATTTTTGGTTGACTTTGAATAAATGTGTAAAGATTCGATCTTTGTCGATTGGATTTGCTCTATGGAATTATTTGATGATTTTGAGTTGCTTTTGGCTAATTTCGAGCTGGTTGGAGGATGATTTGAGCGGGATGTCACTTCTAGTGTATCGATTTGGCTTGTTTGAGGTAAGTGTCTTTCCTAACATTGTTGGGGGAAATTTTTCTACTAATTGCCATTGTTTGCTACATGCGGGTGATGCATATATGAGGTGATGAGTGTATAAGAATTAAGTGACATTCTTGCTTCATGTCTTACTTGACTTCTAGATTACTAAGAATATGAAACTAAATGTTACAAACCAAGATTTAGCATATTATAATTTGATTAAAATTTGATGAATTTTTGTGAAACTATTGATGTGTTAAATTCGGTCACCATCAGTCTTAATCACTAATACATCGCTACGCCCGTTATTCTTAAGATATTGGATTCTATACTTGAGTTGAAGATCAATATTGAGACTTGTTGAAATACTTGGACAATAAGGTTCTTGAGGTTTATCGAATTTTTATTGATTTGATGTTCATTTAGAATACTCATTTAGTAACTCTCTTTGATGTTATTTATGCTTCCTACCTTGCTTGTCATTGATATGTATATGCTTGGTGAGGAAGAGTGTAAAGCACGAATGGTGATACGATGCCATTGACTATACATTATCATGTGAGGAAGAGTGTAAAGAGCGAAGGGTGATCTCGTGCCATTGCATATACATTAACATATGAGGAAGAGTGTAAAGCACGAAGGGTGATTCCATGTCATTTCATTTACATTACCATGTGAGGATGAGAGTAAAAGCACGAAGGGTGATATTGTACCATTTCAGTTACATTATTATGATCCCATTTTCATTATCATGTGAGGATGAGAGTAAAAGAATGAAGAGTGATGCCATTCTAATTTGTTTACATTATTAGATCCCATTTACATTATCATGTGAGGACGAGAGTAAAATCACGACGGATGATGCCATTCCATTTCATTGACATTATCATGTGAGGATGAGAGTAAAAGTACGAAGGATGATGTTGTGCCATTTTATTTACATTATCATGTGTTCATGGAATGAATGGTGTTTTCGTGCAGGTGAGGGTGAGGGACATACATTACGTTGTGATATTTTTTTTTTCTTGTGTATATATTTATGCCTTTACCTTGAGCTATTACTGTTGCACCTATGTTCTCCATATGACTTGTCGTTGTTGTTCTGTTTTTGTCCTCTATCTCAATTGTTGTTGTGTTGTCCATGCCTTCTATTTGTTGAACTTGCAAGTATCATATTTTCCTTCTTGTTTTTATATCTACATCTATGTTGTTTCCTATTTGTTTCACTTTCGTATAAGCCTTCTACCATGTTAGTTATTCATGCCTTCTATTTGCTAGCTCATGAAGATCATACTTTCCCTTTTTTTTGTTATAGGTACCTCTAGGTCTTTTACCATGTTAGTTAATGAAATTTATGTTCCTTTTTCCTAACTACTGTCATTACTTCTATGCCTTTTACCTAGTCTGTTACCGTTGTCCATATGTACTACCTTGTTCGTTATTGCTACCTGTGTATTTCCCACCTTGTCATAACTCTTATGGGCATTCTTTCACCTAGTTGGTACTGTTATATGCATATTTGGTGAGGATGAGATAAATGCGCCAGAGCTGTCACACCTCCTTTTTCCGTACCCGAGAGGGTACAAGGGAGTTTTTTCCAATTAAAGGACAATCGAAACGGGATTGGTTTGTTTATTTCAGAGTCGCCACTTGGGAGTTTTAGGGTGTCCCAAGTCACCAATTTTAATCCCGAATCGAGGAAAAGAATGACTCCATATTACAGTCTGCGTACCAGAAATCCGGATAAGGAATTCTGTTAACCCGGGAGAAGGTGTTAGGCATTTCCGAATTCCGTGGTTCTAGCACGGTCGCTCAACTGTTATATTCGGCTTGATTATCTGATTTTATACAAATATGAACTTATGTGCAAATTTTAACTTTTTACCGCTTTCATAATTGTTATTATTATTTTCTACAAGGAATTGCAACGTTGTGAAAATATATCCCGAACCACGTTACAATCAATGTACCCGTGGTCGTCGACACATTTTGACTCTATTGAGATTTGGATTTGGGTCACATCAATGTGCACCCGTGTTTAAGAAGGTTAAATTATTAAAGGTGCGCCTAAAGCAACTAGCGTATTGTTATTTTGGGAAGGCCGTAAAATTCGCTAAACGGCATGTCCCGAATTCTAACTATTTTAATATATACATTTAGAGGGCCCCGCAGCTTGTGCATTTTTGTTTGTCGAGGCTCGTCTCATTTTTATTTAAAAGGATAAACCTACAGTGACTATATTTTCCTATTAAGTTCGTCTCTAAAATAAAAGAAAATCTCTTAATTAATTACATGCTAAAAACGTAACTTATTAATTATTAGTTTACGGCTAATGCGAATGGAAAATTGCGACCGAGTTTGTCCAAAGAAAAACTGCTTTCATTCTATATTCTATTATTCAATAATACTAAAACGTGAGATTGACACACCATAATATCAAAACAGATTAACTATTCTTTGATTAATTTAAACTAACATTATTAGATGAAGAAGTTATACATATGTGACATCGTTACTAATTTAATCAATCGACTACATTTTTATACAAAGAAAAGAAAATTATATTCAACCACAAATCTAAACAGGAGGAATTCAACAGGAACAAAGCCTGATTAATATTTCATTTTTGCTTCAAGCCGAGATTGTACAAATGTGTACCTGGAAACAGCAGTACAAGAACAAAAGAAGGAGAAGTCAGCAGCAGTAATAACACAGCAACAGCAGATTCAGCAACACCGCAAACCAGTACAGTAGGAATAGCAGAAAACCCAGGAGACTATAAACGACTCCAAGTATAGAGAAGAAGTAAAAGGCAGGAAGGTTCTGACTATTTCAGATCTTAAGCGAGGCAATGAAGCAGTAACTATTCTTTTTCAACTTTAAAACTCTCCAAAATGAATTCTGCCCCTGTATATTCAGTGTATCCAGAATGTATATCGGGTGTATACTTCTCACTCCGCCCCCTCTTTTTTTCTTCTCTCTATCTAGTTTTTCCTCTTTTTTCCCACCCCTTCTTTCTAAATTTTCTCTTCTATTTATAGCAAAATTTTCGAAATTTTCAGATTTGTTTTTTATTATTTTTTATTTTTTAATTAAAAGAAATCTCACTTACAAATTGCTTTTATTTTTTTAGAAAAAGAAATCCCACCTTTATTTATTTTTATTTTTAAAATTCCAACTTTAATTACTTTATCTTATTTAAAATCCCACTTTTATTTTTTTAAAAGAGAATCTCACTTTATTTAACTTTTCTTTAAAAAACAAACCACTATCTTTTTTTTTCTTTCAAAAATGCTACTTTCAATTACTTTAAATTTTTTAAATTTTCAGATACCTTTATATTTATTTTTTAATTCCAACCTTCTTTTACTTTTAAATTTTTTAAAAATTCCACAAAACTTTTTATTTTTTTTAATTTTCTACATTCTTTTACTTTTTTTTAAAAAGAGAATTTCACCTATTTTTACTTTTATATTTTTTTTATTCAATACTTCCCTTTTTCTTATTTATATATTTTTTTTAAATCATTCCCGAAATTATTATATATTTTTTTTAAAAAAATAAAAAAATAATATATATAAAAAAAACAAAAAATAAAACTATTAATAGTGATAATTCACCTTTTATTTTTTATTTTTTTGGTTTTGTTTTGTGTTGGACAAAAATGAAGAAGGGGTGTTGGGTTAATGGAGCGGACCGGGTCGACCCGGTTTGAAGTGGACCGGGTCATGGGGAAAGTTGGGCAATTATTTGGGCCTGTGGTTTGAAATTGAAGAAGTGGCCCAATCCGATTTTTCTTTGTATTTTTGTTCTCTTTTCTTCTTTTATTTTTCTAAAACTAAATTATAAAAGTACTTAAATTATTATTAAGAACTAAATTAAGTTATAAAAGCGCAAATTAACTTCCAATAACAATTAACGCACAATTAAGTAATAATTAAGCATAAAATTGTTCATTTGGACATTAAATGCTAAAAATGCAAAAGATGCCTATTTTTGTAATTTTTAATTTTTGTAAACAAATTTAATTACTAACAATTGTAGAATTAAATCCTACATGCAAAATGCGACATATTTTGTATTTTTTATTAATTTAACAAATAAACATGCATAGACAAACATACAAATAGTTACACAAAATATCACAAAAATTGCACACCAAGAAAAATTATTTTATTTTTGAATTTTTTGGGAGTAATTCTCATATAGGGCAAAAATCACGTGCTTACAGCTGCCCCTCTTTGCCCGAAGACACGAAGGGTTTTCGTGCAAAGATAAAGCGAGCGATTTTTGCCCATCCGAGTACTCCGTGTGAAGCATTTTTTTGAAAAAGATTTGACTGAACCTTTGACCGAACCTTTGCTTCAAAGGTTTCCTACATATCCTGGGCTAAACAGGAATCATGTCAATATAGTTCGGGAAGTTTTTGGTAGCTGGGACTACCGTGGGACTGCGATGTTACTGCTGTTATCACTGCTTACCGATCTCCTTGTTACACCGTGCTTAAAATAAAACAAGAAGCTATGCTAGACTAAAATTTGTTCTTGTTGCCTTGCTTTCTTGTCGGCTTGTGTTTCCTTCGGTGCTTTTCTTCCTTGAATTTTGGAATGATACTGGCCCTTTGCTTTTCTGAATACCAGTTTTCATCATTTTGCTCGGTCCGCTGGGGACATGGCTTTCTTCATCAAGCTTTTCGGCGGTTCCTCTGGTGGGTACGGCTTTCTTCATCAGACTTGTTATGCTAGGCATGATTTAATGTTCACCAGCTGCTTCTTTCAAGACGCGTCATTTCTTCCTTTTGACTAATGCGCCTGAATTTGTGCTGGAACATCTTGTTGCAACCTTCTGTTTCCTGGTGCTGGGGATTTTTATTGTTTCCTGCTGGGGATTCTTGTTGTAACCCTCTATTTTATTGTTTTCTGACTTGATCTTGAAATGTATGCCTCTATTATATGGTCGGGCTCCCAACTTCAACGCTTGTAATGAAAAAGACTGAATGTATTCCCGCATTATACTGGTGGGCGACCTAGAACATGAATGTATTCCCGCATTTTACTGGTGGGCGACCTAGAACAGAATGTATTCCCGCATTTTACTGGTGGGCGACCTAGAACAGAAAGTATTCCCGCATTTTACTGGTGGGCGACCTAGAACAGAATGAAAGGACAGAAATGTATGCCTCTGTTATATGGGCGGGCTCCCAACTTCAATACTAACTTAGGAGGAAATGCCTCTCCTATGGGTAAAACTAAACTTAGGAGGAAATATCTCTCCTATGGATAAAATAAACTTTAGGAGGAAATGCATCTCCTGTGGGTAAAACTAAACTTTAGGAGGAAATGTGTCTCCTATGGGTAAAACTAAACTTAGGAGGAAATGCATCTCCTATGGGTAAAACTAAACTTAGGAGGAAATGCGTCTCCTATGGGTAAAAGTAAACTTAGGAGGAAATGCATCTCCTATGGGTAAAATGAACTTAGGAGGAAATGCATCTCCTATTGGTAAAGGCGTGGAATGTATTCCCTTGTTATACAGGTGGGCGCCTAAAATATGAAATGGACAGACAAAAAGTATTCCTCTCGTTATACAGGTGGGCGCCTGGCTTCAACAACAATTTAGAAAATAAAATCCTATTCGAGGGCGGATGAACCCAGAATATCCTATTCGAGGGCGGATGAACCCAGAATATCCTATTCGAGGGCGGATGAACCCAGAATATCCTATTCGAGGGCGGATGAACCCAGAATATCCTATTCGAGGGCGGATGAACCCAGAATATCCTATTCGAGGGCGGATGAACCCAGAATATCCTATTCGAGGGCGGATGAACCCAGAATATCCTATTCGAGGGCGGATGAACCCAGAATATCCTATTCGAGGGCGGATGAACCCAGAATATCCTATTCGAGGGCGGATGAACCCAGAATATCCTATTCGAGGGCGGATGAACCCAGAATATCCTATTCGAGGGCGGATGAACCCAGAATATCCTATTCGAGGGCGGATGAACCCAGAATATCCTATTCGAGGGCGGATGAACCCAGAATATCCTATTCGAGGGCGGATGAACCCAGAATATCCTATTCGAGGGCGGATGAACCCAGAATATCCTATTCGAGGGCGGATGAACCCAGAATATCCTATTCGAGGGCGGATGAACCCAGAATATCCTATTCGAGGGCGGATGAACCCAGAATATCCTATTCGAGGGCGGATGAACCCAGAATATCCTATTCGAGGGCGGATGAACCCAGAATATCCTATTCGAGGGCGGATGAACCCAGAATATCCTATTCGAGGGCGGATGAACCCAGAATATCCTATTCGAGGGCGGATGAACCCAGAATATCCTATTCGAGGGCGGATGAACCCAGAATATCCTATTCGAGGGCGGATGAACCCAGAATATCCTATTCGAGGGCGGATGAACCCAGAATATCCTATTCGAGGGCGGATGAACCCATCTTCAAAAACTTGGAATTGTCTTACCTCCGACTGTCTTTCTTAGAATCGTGTTGTCTTGCTATCTCTTAAAACTTGAATTGATTTCCTCGTTCCTTCGAGAAAATTTTCGACAAATGGCAGAAAATTTTCTGCCCCAGTGTTGGTGCTTTTCCTTGTGGCATGTTTTTTCGCTATTAACAAGATTTCCTTTTCCTGCTTCAAATCAAAGAAAATTTGTTAGTTTTAACACATGGTGAGTGGTCGTGCCACTCTTGCTGGGGATGGTTTTTCCCTTTCCCTCTTCCCCGCTCAGTGCTTCATTACTCTATCAAAACTTGCTGGGGATGAATTTTCCTTTCTTCCTTCCTCACTCTGTGTTTGCGACCAACTTCTTTTCACTTTATTGCCTTATCTTTGGCCTATTGTATTAGCCTTTTGCTTTGCATCATTTTGGCAACTGGTAGTAAACTCTGAAAATCCTTTTCAAAGACAAACTGTTGGGGAGGTAAAATCTTTAAACCAAGAAATGAAAAAGTGAAGAATTTCAAAAATAGAAAAAGAAGAAGTCTTTCTGAACAAAATGTTGGGGAAAAGGAAAGAAAAGAACTTATCTGAATGATATAACTGATCCCAACGATCATGTCACGCATTCCGGATTAATCAACCTAGTCTATTTGTATCAATCAACCCTTCGGACGGCCTCATGTTGCTGGGGATAAACAGGCACTCAACTCTTTGCCAAATGTGGATCCTTCCCGCCAATCTTGTCTTGTCGCCTCATAGTGCCCTTCAAGGGATTTTCACTAATAAGACTCTCTCATTTCTCTCAACTCCCGTCGCCTTATGGTGCCTGTGAAGGTTTTCACCGATAAGACTCTCTCATTTTATTTTATTTTTCAGCTGGGGATTGGAGTGCTGCCGATATGACTCTCTCTGTTGGGGGATTCTTTCGGCTATCAATTCATTTCCAGCTTATGATCTTCTTCTTTGCTGGGGATCAGAGTGTTATTCCCGACTTCCATTTGCATTGACTTAGCACTTCTCAGTTACTGATCGGGAGGTCTTTTTGGACATCAATAGGGGTTTTTGTGTATGGCTGAAAGGAGAAAGGGTATCCAAAGTTCAAAAATAATTTTTAGGGGTAAGATAGTACAACTCTTGGAATCAAACTTTCTTGCCAAAATTATAAGCGCCAACTTCTGCCCCAGTTTTTCTTGCTTGGGGATTTTTATTTTGTCACACTATATTATCTTATGCACACTATGTTACACTATGACCGAACCGTGAGGCGCCTACGTATCCTCTTCGAGGAATCAGGTCAAACGTAGTTCCCAATTCCTTTATTTTTTTTGTTTTTTTTTTGTGTGACTTCTCTTTTGTTCTTATTATCATTAGTTTTTTTTTTCTTTCATTTTCATTACTGATTCCAAAAGAGGGGTACGAAAGAATAAATAAGGCTCAAAAGGGGAAGCAAAGGTTAAAGTGTTTGGATAGAAGAAAGAATTGCCTCCGTCATTTCATTCTCTGATAAATGCTAAATACAAACAAACAACAATTACAATCATACATAATATCTCTTAACTGCGTCAGAATTGATAGCCATGTCGACACATTTCCCTTAGATATTTGTTGATCACAAAGCGTCATTGGGCTTGCTCTGTTTAGATTGCAATAATCAACACAAACCCGGATTTTCCATCCCCCTTTTTTTTTTTTTTTTACACTGGCACCACATTAGCCAACCAATCAGGATACCGAGCGACCCGAATAACCTTAGCGTTCAGCTGTTTGGTTACTTCTTCCTTAATCTTCACACTTACGTCGGTTTTGGACTTCCTCAATTTTGCTTGACGGGGTGAAATGCTGGGTCAGTGGGCAATTTTTGAACCACTAAATTGGTGCTTCAACCCGGCATGTCGTCGTATGACCATGCAAAATGTTTTGAATTCAGTAAGTGCTTTGATTAGTTCTTCCCTGATGTTTGGTTCCATATGGACGTTTATCTTAGCTTCCCTGATGTCATCCGCATCCCCTAGATTGACAGCTTCCGTGTCAGTTGGGCTCTTTTTTCAAATTGGCTCAACTCTCTGTTAATTTCTTCGAAGGCTTCATCCTTATCGTATTCCGACTTATCATCACAATCTTGTACTATAAGTTCGAAATCAAATTGATTTTTTAGACTAGGTTGAAGATCCGTCGTGCATGCCATGTCATTAGAACTAGTATAAAGAGAACTGTTCAGAAGAGAAAAATAAGAAGAAAAATTAGAACAAAATAAGGAATGAGAAAAAAAAACGTTCACTTTATTAAAATACGGGATAGCAAGGTTTCACACTTTGGCGAGCACAAGAAAAATCTGGATTACAACCCTGGAATAATCCAGACAACAAAAAAGAAAATCAGAGCCCACTACCAAGACTCCCTTCGTATAGGAAGAGGAGTAGCCGTTCAATTGTTGATTTTTGCTTTCAACCCCACAAACTGCACATCTGCCTCGTTGGACCCTTTTCCAACACCATAACTGGCTTGTCATCCACCTTTTCCAACTATACCACCGCTTTTCCACTGGTTAACATTTCTTTTGAACCGACACGGATCATCATCACTGTTTGTGAGGGTTTCTTTAGCTCCCCTCCTTCGTGCACTAGCTCAATCATGTGGGTTTCAAGGTGTGCCGGCAACGGGTTCTGATTGATGTTGGGCGCCTCTGGTGTCTGAACCTCAATCTTGTTGGTGTCAATAAGATTTTGTACTGCATGTTTCAACTTCCAACACTTCTCGGTATCATGTCCGGGAGCCCCCGAACAATACTCACAGCTTACCGAGTGGTCCATATTTTTGGGAAGGGGATTTGGCAATCTGGGCTCAACAGGACTCAACAAGCCTAACTGCCTTAATTTGTGGAACACGGCAGTATAGGTTTCTCCCAACTCAGTGAATGTTCTTTGTATTCTTTCATTTCTGAAAGCCTGATTTCCCCGGAAACCTGCCCCTTGAGGGTTCCTGTAAGCTCTTGGCGGTGGATAGGTGTTTTGCGATGGTGTATGTGTGTTATGGGGAGCCGGCGCACGCCATTGCGGGCGAACCGGAGGCTGAGTGTATGTTTGGGCTTGGTGCACGGAGAAGTGTGGTTCTTGAGGTGGATAGTAGTATTGTGGTGGGCTGTATGGGTAGTTTGGCCTGTGGGGTCTGGGTTGGTTGTAGTATGGTTTACCAGACCTGGACCAACTGCTTGCCTCAATCGTGGCAATTTCTTCTTTCTTCTTTCTTCCCAGCGCACCTCCCGTGCCGCTCTGAATAGCCTGGGTTGTTGCCTTGAGTGCTGAGTAATTCAGGATTTTGTCAGACCTCAGACCCTCCTCTATCATGACCCCTATCTTTACTACTTCATTGAAGGATTTCCCAACCGTCGTCACCAAGTGACCAAAGTAAGTTGGATCCAGTGTCTGCAAGAAGTAGTCCACCATTTCTCCCTCTCTCATGGGAGGATCAACTCTGGCTGCTTGCTCTTTCCAGCGGAACCCGAACTCGCGAAAACTTTCCCCGGGCTTCTTCCCAGTCCTCAGCAATGTGAGACGGTCAGGGACTATCTCGAGATTGTATTGGAAATGACCTGCGAAAGCCTGCGCCAGATCATCCCAAGTGTACCATCTGCTGGAATCCTGCCTGGTATACCATTCGAGTGCCGATCCGCTCAGACTTTGGCCAAAATAGGCTATCAGCAGTTCATCTTTACCGCCTGCCCCTCTCATTTTGCTACAGAAACCCCGCAAATGTGCCATGGGGTCACCGTGCCCTTCATATAAATCAAACTTAGGCATCTTGAACCCAGCCGGGAGTTGGACGTCCGGGAAAGGGCATAGATCTTTGTAGGCCACACTGACCTGGTTGCCCAATCCGTGCAGGTTCCTGAAGGACTGCTCCAGGCTTTTGAACTTCCTCAATACCTCCTCTTGTTCTGGGACTTTAACCGGCTTTTCAATCTCTGCCGGTACCTCCAAGTGTGGATTGTAGGCATGTGGTTCGGGGGCATGGAATGTGGGCTCAGGGGGATAGTATTGCGTATCGTGAGCCTGAAACAATGGCTCGTTGAAGGATCTTTGCAACGTGGCTGGCGGAGGTGCCCCGACGACGGGGACGATTGGCGGAGGAGGGTTTTGTTTGGGTGGTGGAGCTTGGGGATTATAGGAAGTATCCCCTTGGTAGTATTGGGCAACGGGGAAGCTCGTTGAAGGGTCGGGTAAAGGGTATTTCGGTGTGTGTCCCGGTGGGGAAGTAGGAGTGACGAGTGGTTCGGGCCCCTTTTGCGCCTTAGCCATGGCTAGCTGCATTTCATGCATTTCCAATCTCATTTTTTCTATATTGGCCATCGCCTCCTTCAGCATCTGATGTGCCGCCCCTTCCGACTCAACACTATTTTCTAAGCCAGTCATGCTTTCTGGTATAATCCCTTTTGATCTTGTTTGATAATGGTATGGTGCCAGTACGCTTTAACAACTAACTGTTTGGATTTGGACAAACAACAAACTTGTTAGCGTTAAAGTTTTAACAGATATTGCAATTGCATGTTGGGGAACGCAATTTTCTTAGGCAGTTAACCATTTCTAACATGTTTTTTTCTACCGCGTGCATCCTCCCGCGTGAAACCCTTCATTCCACCCTTTTTTATTTATTCTTTGTGCCTTTTTTATTTATTCACTTTCTTTTTCTTTTTTTCTTTTTTTTTTGTTGTGGTCGAATCTTATGGAGATTGCCCACGTATCATGCCCCCGCATGAATCAGACCTTGTGTAGTTCGGACCAATAATAGATAAACAATAATGAACATTTTTTTTCAATTTTCATATTAAAACAAACTGAGTTTCAAAGGTTTGAAGATGACCTACAAACTCGAAAATCAAACAACCCACATATTCTAATCAAAAGATTTACAAACTCAAAAACAAACGGCCAGCTTCATTTCCCCGTTTGTCAAATGCAACCAAACGGCTATTTTTGCAAATGTTGCCCCTTCCAAATCTCACATGAATTTTGAGGCTGGGGAGGATTATTTTGACACTTTACAAACTTGTCCATTCTTTTACGAAAATAACCTTTCGACAACTGAAAGATACTCTAAGGCTATTTCGGCGAGAACGGTTTAAGACGCGGCCGAAGCTGGCTCGGCTTATTATGACAAAATTCAAACGGTATTCACCTGACCGCTGACTCTTTGTTTTTTTTTCTTTTCAAAATTACGAAAAAAACTGGTGTTGCAAACACGGCCCTTCAGCGCCTCGGGGACGAAGATTTCTAAGGCTGTGTGGGTCCACTGGACAAAAAATCCTAAACATGACCCAAAAGGTGGCTGTTTATGCAAAGTCAGCCTTTCGGCGTCCCTTTAGGGAACATTCGGCTATTTATGACAAAACAGCATCACCTGACTTATTTATGACTCTTTTTATCGATTTTCAAATTAGAAAACTCAATATTGCAAGCACGGCCTTTCAACGTCTCGGGGACGAAGATTTTTAAGGCTGAGTGGGTCAACTGGATCAAAATCCTAAAATGACCCAAAGGTGGCTGTTTATGCAAAGTCAGCCTTCCGGCGTCCCTTTCGGGAACATTCGGCTATTTATGACAAAACAACATCACCTGACTTATTCATGACCCTTTTTATCGTTTTCAAATTAGCAAACTCAATATTGCAAACACGGCCTTTCAACATCTCGGGGACGAAGATTTTTAAGGCTGAGTGGGTCAACTGGATCAAAATCCTAAAATGACCCAAAGGTGGTTGTTTATGCAAAGTCAGCCTTCCGGCGTCCCTTTCGGGAACATTCGGCTATTTATGACAAAACAACATCACCTGACTTCTTTATGACATATTATTTTTATTATTATTTATTTGTTTTTGGTTATTTTAGCAAAAATGGGGGTTGGACCCGATGAGGGTTGCCTACGTATCTCACATCCGGTGAGAATCAAACCCGCGTAGTTCGGGCCTCGTGAATAAGTAAATGAACTAATATTTTTTTTTATTGGAACTGTGAAAGAACTGCTCAAAGGAAGTATATATATTTTTTTTGATTGATTTCTTTTTGAAAGAAAAACTTGTAAAAATTCCTTTTCTTTTGATTTGAACTTTGAGAATTTCAAAAGTAAAAGGAAGTTTTTTTTTCGAATTTCCATTTGTTTTTTTTTATTCTAAAGAAAAAAAAATATTTTTGGAATTTTACTTTTGATAAAAGAAATGCTTCTAAAAAATATTTTTTGAATTTTGAATTTTCTTTTCAATTTTGAAAGAAGAATCAAAATATTTTCGGATTTTTTTTTCTTAAAAGAAAACATTTTTATTATTTTTGTTTTATCAACAATGGAAAATAAAGATATTTATATTATTTTTTGCAAGACATATCTTTTTGGAATTTTATTTTGAATTTTCTTGGCAAGACAAATACTCTTTGCAACAAATAAAGATATATATATCTTTTGGAAATAAAAAAAACTTTTCGGATTTATATATATATATATATATATATATATATATATATATATATATATATATATATATATATATATATATATATATATTTGCGACAAATAATGAAAGACTTTTTTTTTTATTTTTTTTATTTTTTGCATTTTCATAAGCAAATAAATAAATAAATAAAAAACCATTTTAAAAATAAGACTCTTTTTATTTTCATTTTCATGGCAAGACAAACTATATATTTTTTCTATTTTTTATTTTTGAAAAACAAAAACAGAACAACGACTTTTTTTTTTTCTTTTCTTAGCTTTTAATAAAACAAACTAATAAGACATTTTTTTCATTTTATTAAAATTTCGGCTGAGTTTTGACAGTATTTGGGCATTTGTTTTCTTTTCAAAAATAAACAATCAATTCCCTAACCGCTATTTCGTTTTTTTTTTCAATTTCAAAATATTATTCATGATATTCACAAGTCAGTCAGCACACAAGTCCGAATCAAATAAATGCGCAAGTAGTAGCAAGTAAGATGCATCAGGATGGTCATTTTCATTTTTGGTACACCTGTCCTAGACAGACCCAACCCCTGTGTTGGGCCTCCAAAGTCAAATGCACGTGATGCAAACAAACGTTCCTACTAGGGATCCGGCATGTGGCTTTGTTATACTAGGTTCAGAACCTGGGTGTTTGTTCTAGACCTGGCTTACCCGAGCGGACAGCTCGAGCCGAGGAGGAGGCGGCAGTCCGGGAATACAGAAGCTTCACCGGCTTTGCGACTTATCCAAACCTCGTTCTAAATTGGGACTTGACACTATACAGAAAAGAAGTCGTACGAAGTACACCCTTCTTCATGATTCAGAAGACTCAGAGAGAAGATGGGTTTCGACACAATTTATATACAGTTCACATAATATCAAAGCGGTAAAAGCATCATTTAGCACATTAGGCTCAAACACATGTAAAAATCAGATAAAGCCAAATATAACAATTTATCTAAGCTCGAATTTCTAACCCTGAACCAGTGGTTCTGGGCTTTTGTCCCCAGCAGAGTCGCCAGAGCTGTCACACCTCCTTTTTCCGTACCCGAGAGGGTACAAGGGAGTTTTTTCCAATTAAAGGACAATCGAAACGGGATTGGTTTGTTTATTTCAGAGTCGCCACTTGGGAGTTTTAGGGTGTCCCAAGTCACCAATTTTAATCCCGAATCGAGGAAAAGAATGACTCCATATTACAGTCTGCGTACTAGAAATCTGGATAAGGAATTCTGTTAACCCGGGAGAAGGTGTTAGGCATTCCCGAATTCCGTGGTTCTAGCACGGTCGCTCAACTGTTATATTCGGCTTGATTATCTGATTTTATACAAATATGAACTTATGTGCAAATTTTAACTTTTTACCGCTTTCATAATTGTTATTATTATTTTCTACAAGGAATTGCAACGTTGTGAAAATATATCCCGAACCACGTTACAATCAATGTACCCGTGGTCGTCGACACATTTTGACTCTATTGAGATTTGGATTTGGGTCACATCAATGTGCACCCGTGTTTAAGAAGGTTAAATTATTAAAGGTGCGCCTAAAGCAACTAGCGTATTGTTATTTTGGGAAGGCCGTAAAATTCGCTAAACGGCCTGTCCCGAATTCTAACTATTTTAATATATACATTTAGAGGGCCCCGCAGCTTGTGCATTTTTGTTTGTCGAGGCTCGTCTCATTTTTATTTAAAAGGATAAACCTACAGTGACTATATTTTCCTATTAAGTTCGTCTCTAAAATAAAAGAAAATCTCTTAATTAATTACATGCTAAAAACATAACTTATTAATTATTAGTTTACGGCTAATGCGAATGGAAAATTACGACCGAGTTTGTACAAAGAAAAACTGCTTTCATTCTATATTCTATTATTCAATA
Organism: Nicotiana tabacum; assembly: GCF_000715075.1. Taxonomy (NCBI): domain Eukaryota; kingdom Viridiplantae; phylum Streptophyta; class Magnoliopsida; order Solanales; family Solanaceae; genus Nicotiana; species Nicotiana tabacum. Next base: position 41,933,800 of record NC_134090.1, on the reverse strand, counting down.
ATATTAAAACGTGAGATTGACACACCATAATATCAAAACAGATTAACTATTCTTTGATTAATTTAAACTAACATTATTAGATGAAGAAGTTATACATATGTGACATCGTTACTAATTTAATCAATCAACTACATTTTTATACAAAGAAAAGAAAATTATATTCAACCACAAATCTAAACAGGAGGAATTCAACAGGAACAAAGCCTGATTAATATTTCATTTTTGCTTCAAGCCGAGATTGTACAAATGTGTACCTGGAAACAGCAGTACAAGAACAAAAGAAGGAGAAGTCAGCAGCAGTAATAACACAACAACAGCAGATTCAGCAACACCGCAAACCAGTACAGTAGGAATAGCAGAAAACCCAGGAGACTATAAACGACTCCAAGTATAGAGAAGAAGTAAAAGGCAGGAAGGTTCTGACTATTTCAGATCTTAAGCGAGGCAATGAAGCAGTAACTATTCTTTTTCAACTTTAAAACTCTCCAAAATGAATTCTGCCCCTGTATATTCAGTGTATCCAGAATGTATATCGGGTGTATACTTCTCACTCCTCCCCCTCTTTTTTTCTTCTCTCTATCTAGTTTTTCCTCTTTTTTTCCACCCCTTCTTTCTAAATTTTCTCTTCTATTTATAGCAAAATTTTCGAAATTTTCAGATTTGTTTTTTATTATTTTTTATTTTTTAATTAAAAGAAATCCCACTTACAAATTGCTTTTATTTTTTTAGAAAAAGAAATCCCACCTTTATTTACTTTTATTTTTAAAATTCCAACTTTAATTACTTTATCTTATTTAAAATCCCACTTTTATTTTTTTAAAAGAGAATCTCACTTTATTTAACTTTTCTTTAAAAAACAAACCACTATCTTTTCTTTTTCTTTCAAAAATGCTACTTTCAATTACTTTAAATTTTTTAAATTTTCAGATACCTTTATATTTATTTTTTTAATTCCAACCTTCTTTTACTTTTAAATATTTTAAAAATTCCACAAAACTTTTTTTTATTATTTTCTACATTCTTTTACTTTTTAAAAAAAAAGAGAATTTCACCTATTTTTACTTTTATATTTTTTTTATTCAATACTTCCCTTTTTCTTATTTATATATTTTTTTTAAATCATTCCCGAAATTATTATATATTTTTTTTAAAAATATTTAAAAAAAAATTAATAATAATAAAAAAAATATAATATTTTCGGAATTTTTATATATAAAAAAAAACAAAAAATAAAACTATTAATAATGATAATTCACCTTTTATTTTTTATTTTTTTGGTTTTGTTTTGTGTTGGACAAAAATGAAGAAGGGGTGTTGGGTTAATGGAGCGGACCGGGTCGACCCGGTTTGAAGTGGACCGGGTCATGGGGAAAGTTGAGCAATTATTTGGGCCTGTGGTTTGAAATTGAAGAAGTGGCCCAATCCGATTTTTCTTTGTATTTTTGTTCTCTTTTCTTCTTTTATTTTTCTAAAACTAAATTATAAAAGTACTTAAATTATTATTAAGAACTAAATTAAGTTATAAAAGCGCAAATTAACTTCCAATAACAATTAACGCACAATTAAGTAATAATTAAGCATAAAATTGTTCATTTGGACATTAAATGCTAAAAATGCAAAAGATGCCTATTTTTGTAATTTTTAATTTTTGTAAACAAATTTAATTACTAACAATTGTAGAATTAAATCCTACATGCAAAATGCGACATATTTTGTATTTTTTATTAATTTAACAAATAAACATGCATAGACAAACATACAAATAGTTACATAAAATATCACAAAATATCACAAAAATTGCACACCAAGAAAAATTATTTTATTTTTGAATTTTTTGGGAGTAATTCTCATATAGGGCAAAAATCACGTGCTTACAAAGGGTATTGCCGTGCCATTTGATTTGATATCTTGAGTACATTTCTCACACTATGAAAGTTATGGATTTACTATCTTGGTTTGTTGGTTATCGCTCTAAGGAATGGAGTAGTCGTGAAATTGAGGAATATTAGATCGTGAATTCTTCTAGTAATCATTTACTACTTTACATTTTTTTTGTACTCATTTATGTTATGTTGTAGTATTGTTTTATTGCTAGTCCACTGCACAGATTATATCAGTGAGTATCTTTTAACTAAAAAGCATCGTCACAACTTCACCAAGGTTAGTCAAGATACTTATTGAGTACATGGAGTCGGTTGTACTCATACTATTCTTCTGCACCTTGTGTGCAGATCTTAGTGTGGAGCTTTGGTGGATAGAGGGAGCTGACTCTGGAGATATTCGTGCCTTTCAGGTGTTGCTACCATTTTTCCCTGGGTAGTTGTAGAGTCGAATTCTGTTTATGTACATTTCAAATAGAAGTTGTATTTATTTCATATTAGTTTTTGCAATAATCTAGTCTTAGTAGCTCATGACTTGTATTACATCACTATGACTGTTATTCTTGAGATATTGGATTCTATACTTGAGTTGAAGATCAATTTTGAGACTTGTTGAAATACTTGGACAATAAGGTTATTGAGGTTTATCGAATTGTTATTGGCTTGAAAGTTGTGATTGATGTTCCTTTGCAATATTCATTTAATCACTCTCTTTGATGTTATTCATGCTTCCTACCTTGCTTGTCATTGATATGCATATGCTTGGTGAGGAAGAGTGCAAAGCTCGAAGGGTGATGTCCTGCCATTCCATATACATTAGCATTTAAGGAAGACTGTAAAGCATAAAGAGTGATGTCGTGCCATTTCATTTATATAATCATGTGAGGATGAGAGTAAAAGCACGAAGGGTGATGCCATACCTTTTCATTAACATTATTTGTGACGACCCAGCCGGTCGTCTTAAGAATTAATGCCCCGATCACCTATTAACTGCTTTCCCCAAGTTTATTTCTGCTTTTCGATTTGCCGGGATGTTCGGTTTTGAGTTTCAGAGAGTTTTGGGGCACTTAGTCCCTAAATGAGAGCTTAGGTGTTGGAAAGTGTACTGTAGTCAGAACAATGTGAAGACAACCTCGGAATGGAAATCCGATAGTTCCGTTAGCTCCGTTGGGTGATTTCGGGGTTAGGAGCGTGTTCGGAGTGTGTTTTGCAGGTCCGTAGCTAATTTAGGCTTGAAATGCTGGAAGTTGAATTTTTGAAGTTTTTGATTTGATAGTGAGATTTTGATCCGAGGGTCGGAATGGAATTCCGAGAGTTGCAGTAGTTCCGTCATGTCATTTGGGATGTGTGTGCAAAATTTTAGGTCATTCGGATGAGGTTTGATAGACTTTTTGATCGAAAGTGTGTTTTTAGAGTTTTTGGAATTTTTAAGCTTAAATCCGATGAAAAATAGGTGTTTTGATGTTGTTTTGAGCGTTCTGAAGGTTGGAACAAGTTTGAATGATGTTTTAGGATTGGTTGATGTCCCGGGGACCTCGGGTGTGTTTCCGATGCTCAACGGGTCATTTTTGGAACTTAGGAAATTGCAGAAAATGCTGCAGCAGCCAGTTCTGGTTTCCTTCTTCGCGTTCGCGATTGGGTTCTCGCGTTTGCGAAGAGGAGCTTGGACTGGGGGAAAGTTTGGCCTTCGCATTCGCGAGAAGGTCTCTGCGTTCGTGAAGAGGCTGGATGGTTGTGCTATGCGTTCGCGATTGGGCTTCACGTTCGCGGAAGAGGAATTGGCCCAGTGGAGTTTTGTGCATCGCATTCGCGTGGTGCCCGTCGCATTTGCGAAGGTTCGACTGTGCAAGGCATCACATTCATGGAGTAAGGGACGCGTTTGCGAAGAAGGAAAAATGGTCAAAAGTTATTTTGTGCTTCGCGAACGCGAGGCTTTGACCGCGTTCGTGAAGAAGGAATTTTCTGGGCAGATATAAGATTTCAAAATCGAGGGTTTAGCCATTTTTATCAAAACTTATGATTGGGAGCTCGGATTTGAGCGAGATTTTGAGGGATTTTCAGAGGTATCGATTGGGTAACGATTCTTAACTCATTTTTGCTTGTAACCCATTAATCTAAACATGAATTCATCCTTTAATTTTGGAATCTATATGAAAATTAGGGAAAAGTTCTTAGGCTAGGAAATTGAGTTTTGATTGGGGATTTGACATCGGATTTGGATAATTTCTGTATGGTTAGACTCGTGAGAGTGTGATAATTCTGAAACTATAAATTTTACCGGATTCTGAGATGCGGGCCCGAGGGGCATTTTGGTCATTTTACATAATTTCTCATATTCGCTTAGAATTTAATTGTAGATTCAGTTACATGAAGTGTTATTTACATTATGCAATTGAATTGAATAGATTTGGGTCATTTGGAGTCGAGTACTTATGGCAAAGACGTGGTGTTGGGTTGATTTTGAGCCAGTTCGATGTAAGTGGCTTGTCTAACCTTGTGTGGGGGACCTTCACCTTAGGATTGTCATATTTGGTAATTGAAATGCCTTGTACGTGAGGTTACGAGTGCGTACTTGTGCTAATTATTGGAAACCCGGTTTTCTTTAAGTACTTACTAGTATGCTTCTTTTCCTGTTTCTATTACTTGCACTATTAAGCCTGTTGTTAGCTTAGGAAAGCATGTCTAAGTGACTTAATTGCTTCATTTGAATTAACCTGCCTTACTTGAATTATGTGCAGCATGTTAGGCTAGAATCACTTATTGCCTTAATATGAATTTTGCTATTTCTGTTTATCTTCCTGCTACTGCTGTGTATTTATTTTAGGACTACGGATGTGGGATTTCGGTAGCTCCCCCTTGTCTGTTTACTTTGGGACTACGGGTTAGATTCCAGGTAGATCCCCCTGCATATTTACTTTGGGAATATGGGTTAGATTCCAGGTAGATCCCCCTACACAGTTATATGGAACTACGGGAATACACCCGGTAGATTCCCCCAGTACTGGGTATTTACATTGGGACTACGGAATGGGATTCCAGTAGATCTCCGCGTACTATGAGTTGGACTATGGGACAAGATCCCGGAAGATCCTTCAGACATATATATATGATGGACTACGGGATGGTATCCCGGGAGATTCACTGGATATGTAAAGATGGGACTACAGGACAGTATCCTGGGAGATCCCCGATTGTTACTATTGGTGCTGACATGTATTTTCTTTCCACGTTTACCTTGTTCTGTATAGTTGTTGCTATTCTGTTCATCCTGTGTTATTTTACTGCTGTACTTATTTATACTGTTCCGTTCTATACTGTTGATCTTATATTTTATTTAACCTCAGTAGGACCCTGACCTTCCTTGTCACTACCCAACCGAGGTTAGGCTTGGCACTTACTGTGTACCGCTGTGGTGTACTCATGCCTCTTCTGCGCATGTTTTTCATGTGCAGATCCAGGTACCGCTGATCAGGTCTACATCTTTGAGGGAGGTGACCGCTCTAGAGACTTCGAGGTACATCTGCCACGTCCGTAGACCGAGAAGTCCCTTTCTATTCCTGCTTTTAGTAGTTAGCCCTTTTGTACCTTCCTGTTCTTATTAGACATTCTGGAGTTAGAGCTATGTAGTATTGATCTTAGATTGTGATTCATGGGTTTTCGAATCTTGGATTTATATTTGGTATTGAGAGTTAAACATGGTGTATGCCGAACGACACATTTAAACACTATTACTACTTTATTTCTGTTTTAAATTGTTTACTTCCGCAAATTTTGGTTTTTCTTCCGCAAATTAGGCTTACCTAGTCGTAGAGACTAGATGCTGTCACGATGGTTAACGAAGGGCGAACCGGGGTCGTGACAAGTTGGTATCAGAACTCTAGTTCATAGGAGTCATGGATCACAAACCGGTTTATTAGAGTCACGCTTATCGGTACGGAGACATCTGTACTTATCTATGAGAGGCTATGTAACTATTAGGAAAATTTCCACTTTATTTGATTTCCTTGTCGTGCGATATTTTGACATCACAATTCTAAACTTCTGTCTTCTATTCTTTCACAGATGGTGAGGACACGTGCTACCCGAGATGATCAATCACCCGCGCCCCCTACTGCAGGTGTCAGAGGCCGGGGCTGGGGTAGAGGTCGAGGACGCGCATGTGGTGCAGCTAGAGCACCTGCGTGAGCTACCGCCGAGGTACCACCAACAGATCCAGCCGGAGTCCAGGCACCTGACACGCCTACTACTACTACTACTCCAGCTCTTCAGGAGACTCTGGCGCAGTTCATGAGTATGTACCCCACTCTGGCTTAGGTAGGGTTGCTTCCCTTTGCTGCAGGTACATCCCAGGCCGGGGGAGGAGCATAGAATCCCGCTGCCCGCACTCCTAAGCAGCAAGTGCATGTTGAGTAGGTCCCTGAGATTATTCCTGTACCGCCTGTAGTGCCAGTTCATCCTGAGGACAGGGAAGCAGATTCCGAGGATGAGCAATTGAGGCTTGAGAGGTTCAAGAAGTACAAGCCCCCTGTATTTAGTGGTCTAGCATCAGAGGATGCTCTGGGATTTCTTGATAAGTGTTACCGCATTCTCCGTACCATGGGTATTTCAGGATCGAGCGGGGTTTCTTTCACTACCTTCCAGCTTCGAGAAGTCACCTATGAGTGGTGGCACACCTATGAGCTAGACAGTCCAGATGAGGCTGCTTCACTGACTTGGGCTCAGTTTTCAAATCTATTCCTGAGGGAGTATGTTCCTAAGAGCCTCAGGGAGGCATGGCGCGCAGAGTTTATGAATTTCCACCAGGGTGCTATGACTATTTCAGAGTATGTTGTTCGTTACACCAGCTTGGCTAGACATGCACTAGCCTTGGTTTCTACTGTTTGTGAGAGGGTTCACTAGTTTATTGAGGGCCTTATTCCAGCATTAGATCTAGCATGGCTCGTGAGTTGGAGATGGATATTTCTTACCAGCAGGTGGTGAGCATTGCTAGGATGATTGAGGGTATGCATGCTAGGGAGAAAAAGGAGAGGGAGACCAAGAGGTCTCGAGAGTTGGGCCATTATTCTAGTGCCCGTACCCTAGCTACAGGCCATCATGGAAAGGGTTATATGAGTCGCCCTGTTCATTCGGCTCTTCCAGCAGCCAGTGGTATTCCATCTCCCCCTAGGCCTCAGGAGCCTTATTATGCACCTCCGAATTCTAGCGCACCTCCAGTGCACGGTGTTTTCAGAGGTCAGTCCAGTAGACCTGGCCCTAGCCAGTCATAGCCACCACATCCTCCCAAAGCTTGTTTAGAGTATGGTAACATACGTCATATGGTGAGGGATTGCCCCAGACTTGGGAGGGGTGCACCTCTACAGACTTCTCAGCCATAGCGTGCCCCATAGAGTTCTCAGGCTATGGTTACAACTGCAGTTGCTACCCCACCTGCTTAGCCAGCTAGAGGTGGAGGTCGAGGAGGTAGAGGTCGCCCTAGAGGGGGAGGCTAGGCCATATACTATGCCCTTCCTGCCTGTACCGAGGCTGTTGCCTCCGATTCTGTCATCACATGTATTATACTGGTTTTCCACATAGATGCATCGGTTCTATTCGATCCAGGCTCTACTTATTCTTATGTCTCTTCTTATTTTGCTCCACATTTGGGTGTATCTCAGGATTCTTTGAGTTCCCCTATTTATGTTTCTACTCTTGTGGGAGATTCTCTCATTGTGGACCGCGTTTATCGGTCATGTTTGGTTGCTCTTAGTGGTTTTGAGACTAGAGCCGATTTATTGTTACTCGGTATGGTTGACTTTGATATTATCTTGGGCATGGACTGGTTGTTTCCCCATTATGCTATTCTTGATTGTCAGGCCAAAATCGTGATGTTGGCTATGCCAAGTGTACCACGTGTTTAGTGGAGAGGTACTTTAGATCACACTCCCAGTAGAGTTATTTCTTTTCTTAAAGCTCAGTGTATGGTTGAGAAGGGGTGTGACGCATATTTAGCTTATGTGAGAGATGTCAGTATTGATACCCCTTCAGTTGATTCAGTTCCAATAGTACAGGATTTTCTCGATGTGTTCCCTGCTGATCTTCCAGGCATGTCGCTTAATAGAGATGTTGATTTTGGCATTGATCGGTTGCCGGGCACTCAGCCTATTTCTATTCTTCCGTATCGTATTGCTCCTCCTGAGTTGAAGGAGTTGAAGGATCAATTACAGGAATTGCTTGATAAGGGTTTTATTTGGTCCAGTGTATTACCTTGGGGTGCTCCTATCTTGTTTGTGAAGAAAAAGGTTTGTTCTATGCGTATGTGTATTGATTATCGCCAGTTGAATAATGTTACAGGGAAGAACCGTTATCCTTTGCCTCGTATTGATGATCTGTTTGACCAGCTTCAGGGCGCACGAGTATTTTTTAAGATTGACTTGTGCTCAGGTTACCATTAGTTGAAAATTCAGGAGCTAGATATCCCGAAGACTGCTTTCAAGACTCGGTATGGTCATTAGGAGTTCCTTGTTATGTCATTTGGGCTGACCAATGCCCCAGCAGCCTTTATGCATTTGATGCATAGTGTGTTCCGGCCATATCTTGACTCATTCGTCATTGTCTTTATTGATGATATTCTGGTGTATTCTCGGAGTCGGGAAGATCATGAGCAACACTTGAGGACTGTGCTTCAGACTTTGAGAGAGAAGAAGTTATATGCTAAATTCTCGAAATGTGAGTTTTGGTTGGATTCAGTGGCATTCCTAGGCCACGTGGTATCGAGTGAGGGTACTTAGGTGGATCCGAAGAATATAGAGGCCATGCAGAGTTGGCCTAGACCATCCTCAGCAACAGAGATCCGCAGTTTCCTTGGTTTGGCGGGTTACTAGTGTCGTTTTGTGGAGGGGTTTTCATCGATTGCAGCCCCTATGACCAAGTTGACCCAGAATGGTGCTCCGTTTCAGTGGACGGAGGAGTGTGAAGCGAGCTTTCAGAAGCTCAAGACAGCTTTGACCACAATCCCAATTTTGATACTGCCTACAGGTTCAGGGTCTTAAACGGTATATTGTAATGCCTCGAGGGTTGGCCTCGAAGCGGTGTTGATGCAGGACGGTAGGGTGATTGCCTACGCGTCTAGACAGTTGAAGATACATGAGAAGAATTATCATGTCCACGACCTTTAGTTAGCTGCCATTGTTTACGCCCTGAAGATCTAGCGCCATTTTTTATACGGGATTCCCTGTGAGATTTATACTGATCATCGGAGCTTGCAACACCTATTCAAACAAAAGGATCTAAATTTGCGCTAGAGGAGGTGGTTAGAGTTGCTGAAGGACTATGATATCACTATTTTGTATCACCCGGGCAAGGCCAATGTGGTGGTCGATGCCTTGAGTCGCCGGGCAGAGAGTTTGGGGATTTTGGCTTTTTTACCAGCATCGGAGAGGCATATGGCGATGGATGTTCAGGCCTTAGCCAGCTAGTTTGTGAGATTGGATCTTTTGGAGCCCAGTCGGGTTCTAGCTTGCATGGTTTCTCGGTCTTCCTTATTTGATCGTATCAGGGAGCGGCAGTATGATGACCCTCATTTGCTTGTCCTCAAGGACAAGGTTCAGCACAGTGATGCTAGGGATATGACTATTGGTGATGATGGGGTACTGAGGATGCAGGGTCGTATTTGTGTACCCAATGTTGATGGGCTTCGAGAGTTGATTCTAGAGGAGGCTCATAGTTCGCGATATTCCATTCATCCGGGTGCCGCAAAGATGTATCAGGATTTGAGACAACGCTATTGGTAGAGGCGGATGAAGAAATATATAGTTGGATTCGTAGCTCAGTGTCTCAACTGTCAACAGGTGAAGTATGAGCACCAGAGACCGGGTAGGTTGCTTCAATAGATAGAGATTCCAGAGTTGAAGTGGGAGCGGATCATCATGGACTTTGTAGTTGTGCTCCTATGTACGTTGAGGAAGTTTGATGCTATTTGGGTTATTATGGATCGGCTGACCAAGTCCGCTCACTTTATTCCTGTGTGTACTACTTATTCCTTAGAGCGGCTGGCGGAGATCTATATCCGGGAGATTGTTTGTCTGCATGGTATTCCGGTTTCCATCATTTCAGATAGAGGTACCTAGTTCACATCACAGTTCTGGAGAGTCGTCCAATATGAGTTAGCTACTGGAGTAGAGTTGAGTATAACATTTCACCCTCAGATGGACGGACAGTCCGAGCGCACTATTCAGATTCTTAAGGATATGCTTCGTGTGTGTGTGATTGAGTATGGAGGGTCTTGGGATCAGTTTTTGCCATTGGCAGAGTTTGCTTACAACAACAGCTATCAGTCCAACATTCAGATGGCACCGTATGAGGCTTTATATGGTAGGAGGTATAGATCTCCGGTGGGTTGGTTTGAGCTAGGTGAGGCTAGACTAATGGGCACAGATTTGGTTCAGGATGCTTTGGAGAAGGTTAAGGTAATTCAGGATAGACTCCGTAAAGCCCAGTCCAGATAAAAGAGCTATGCGGACCAGAAGGTTCGTGATGTTTTCTATATGGTTGGAGAGCGGGTTCTGCTTTGGATTTCGCCTATGAAGGGCGTTATGAGATTCGGGAAGAAAGGGAAGTTGAGTCCGAGGTATATTGACCCTTTTGAGATATTGAGGCGTGTTGGGGAGGTTGCTTATGAGCTTGCCTTACCTCCCAGCTTGGTAGGAGTTCATTCGATATTTCATGTTTCGATGCTCTGGAGGTATCACGGCGATCCGTCGCACGTGTTGGATTTCAGGTCATTCCAGTTGGACAAGGATCTATCTTATATTGAGGAGCCAGTGGCAATATTGGACAGCAGGTTAGGAAGCTGAGGTCAAAGAACATTGCATCAGTAAAGGTCCAATGGCGGGGTCAGCCGGTCGAGGAGGCGACCTTGGAGACCGAGTAGGATATGTGCAGTCGTTACCCTCATCTTTTCACTACTTCGGGTATGTCTCTATGCTCGTTCAAGGACGAACGAATGTTTAAGTGTAGGAGGATGTGATGACCCGGCCGATCGTCTTAAGAATAAATGCCCTGATCCCCTATTAACTACTTTACCCAAGTTTATTTCTACCATTTCGATTTCCCGGGATGTTCGGTTTTGAGTTTCGGACAGTTTTGGGACACTTAGTTCCTAAATGAGAGCTTAGGTGTTGGAAAGTGGATTGTAGTCGGAACAGTGTGAAGATAGCCTCGGAATGGAAATCCGATAGTTCTGTTAGCTCCGTTGGGTGATTTCGGGGTTAGGAGCGTGTTCGGAGTGTGTTTTGCAGGTCCGAAGCTAATTTAGGCTTGAAATGCTGGAAGTTGAATTTTTGAAGTTTTGATTCGATAGTGAGATTTTGATCCGAGGGTCGGAATGGAATTCCAAGAGTTGCAGTAGTTCCGTCATGTCATTTGGGATGTGTGTGAAAAATTTTAGGTCATTCAGATGAGGTTTGATAGACTTTTTGATCGAAAGTGTGTTTTAGAGTTTTTGAAATTTTTTAGATTGAATCCGATGAAAAAAAGGTGTTTTGATGTTGTTTTGAACGTTCCGAAGGTTGGAACAACTTTTAATTATGTTTTAGGATTGGTTGGCAGGTTTGGTTGAGGTCCCGGGGGCCTCGGGTGTGTTTCGGATGCTCAACGAGTCATTTTTGGAACTTAGGAAATTGCAGAAAATGTTGCAGCAGTCAGTTCTGGTTTCCTTCTTCGTGTTCGCGAATGGGTTCTCACATTCGTGAAGAGGAGCTGGGACTGGGGGAAATTTTGGCCTGCGCATTCACGAGAGGGCCTCCGCGTTCGCGAAGAGGTTGGATGGTTGTGCTACGCATTCGCGATTGGGCTTCGCGTTCGCGGAAGAGGAATTGGCCCAGTGGAGTTTTGTGCATCGCGTTCGCGTGGTGCCCGTCGTGTTCGCGAAGGTTCATCTGTACAAGGTATCACATTCGCGGAGTGAGGGACACGTTCGCGAAGAAGGAAAAATGGTCAAAGTTATTTTGTGCTTCGCGAACTTGGATTTGACCGCATTCGCGAAGAAGGAATTTTCTGGGCAGATATAAGATTTCAAAATCGAGGGTTTAGCCATTTTTATCAAAACATAAGCTTGGGAGCTCGGATTTGAGCGAGATTTTGAGGGATTTTCAGAGGTATAGATTAAGTAACGATTCTTAACTCATTTTTGCTAGTAATCCATTAATCTAAACATGAATTCATCCTTTAATTTCGGAATTTGTATGAAAATTGGGGAAAAGTTCTTAGGCCAAGAAATTGAGTTTTGATTGGGGATTTGACATCGGATTTGGATAATTTTGGTATGGTTAGACTTTTGAGAGTGTGAGGATTCTGAAACTATAAATTTTACCTGATTCCGAGACGCGGGCCCGAGGGGCATTTTGGTCATTTTACATAATTTCGCGTATTAGCTAAGAATTTAAATGTAGAATCAGTTACTTGAAGTGTTATTTACATTATGCAATTGAATTGAATAGATTTGGGCCATTTGGAGTCGAGTACTCGTGGCAAAGACGTGGTGTTGGGTTGATTTTGAGCCGGTTCGAGGTAAATGGCTTGTCTAACCTTGTGTGGGGGACCTTCCCCTTAGGATTGGTATACAAATGCCTTGTACGTAAGGTGACGAGTGTGTACTTGTGCTAATTGTTGGAAACCCAGTTCTCTTTATGTACTTACTATTATGTTTCTTTTCCTGTTTCTATTACTTGCACTATTAAGCCTGTTGTTAGCTTAGGAAAGCATGTCTATGTGACTTAATTTCTTCATTTGAATTAACCTGCCTTACTTGAATTATGTGCAGCATGTTAGGCTAGAATCACTTATTGCCTTAATATGAATTTTGATATTTCTGTTTATCTTCCTGCTACTGCTGTGTATTTATTTTGGGACTATGGATGTGGGATTCCGGTAGCTTCCCCTTGTCTGTTTAATTTGGGACTACGGGTTAGATTCCCGGTAGATCCCCCTGCACATTTACTTTGGGACTACGGGTTAGATTTTCGGTAGATCCCCCTGCACAGTTATATGGAACTACGGGAATGCACCCGGTAGATTCCCCCAGTACTGGGTATTTACATTTGGGACTATAGAACGGGATTCTGGTAGATCTTCACGCACTATGAGTTGGACTACAGGACGGTATCCCGGAAAATTCACTCGATATGTAAAGATGGGACTACAAGACGGTATCTTGGGAGATCCCCGATTGTTACTATTGGTACTGACTTGTATTTCCTTTCCACGTTTACCTTGTTTTGTATAGTTGTTGTTATTCTGTTCATCCTGTGTTATTTTACTGTTGTACTTATTTATACTATTCCGTTCTATACTATTGATCATATATTTTATTTAACCTCAGTAGGGCCCTGACCTTCCTCGTCACTACCCAACCGAGGTTAGGCTTGGCACTTACTGATTACCGCTGTGATGTACTCATGCCTCTTCTGCGCATGTTTTTCATGTGCGGATCTAGGTACCACTGATCAAGTCTACTATCCTTGAGGGAGATGACCACTCTAGAGACTTCGAGGTACATTTGCCGCGTACGGAGACCGAGAAGTCCCTTTCTATTCCTGCTTTTAGTATTTAGCCCTTCTATACCTTCCTGTTCTTATTAGACATTCCGGAGTTAGAGCTATGTAGTATTGATCTTAGCTTGTGATTCATGGGTTTTCGGGTCTTGGATTTATGTTTGGTATTGAGAGTTATACATGGTGTATGCCGAGCAGCACATTTGATCACTGTTACTGCTTTATTTCTGTTTTAAATTGTTTACTTCCGCAAATTTTGGTTTTTCTTCGCAAATTAGGCTTACCTAATCGTAGAGATTAGGTGCCGTCACGATGGTTCACGGAGGACAAACCGGGGTCATGACATTATCATGATCCCTTTTACATTATCATGTGAGGATGAGAGTAATAGCACGAAGGGTGATGTCGTGCCATTTCATTTATATTATCATGTGAGGATGAGAGTAAAAACACGAAGAATGATGTCGTTCTAGTGTTTTTAGATTATTATGATCCCATTTACATTATCAAGTGAGGATGAGAGTAAAATCAAGAAGGGTTATGTCAATCGATTTCATTTACATTATCATGTGAGGATGAGAGTAAAAGTACGAAGGGTGATGTCGTGCCATTTCATTTACATTATCATGTACTCATGGAGTGAATGGTGTTTTCGTGCAGGCGAGGGCGTGGAACATATATTATGTTGTGATATTTTTTCCTTGTGTATATATTCATGCCTTTACCTTGAGCTGTTACTGTTGTACTTATGTTCTCCATGTGACTTGTCGTTATTGTTCTGTCTTTGTCCTCTATCTCAGTTGTTGTTGTGTTGTCCATGCCTTCTATCTGTTGAACTTGCAAATATCATATTTTCCTTCTTATTGTTATATCTACATCTATGTCATTTCCTATTTGTTGTACTTTCGTATAAGCTTTGTACCATGTTAGTTATTCATTCCTTCTATTTAATAGCTCATGAAGATCATATTTTCCCTCTTGCTAGCTCATGAAGATCATACTTTCCCTCTTGTCATGCCATTTGATTTGATATCTTGAGTACATTTCTCACACTATAAAATATATGGATTTACTATCGTGGTTTGTTGGCTATCGCTCTAAGAAAAGGATTGGTCTTGACATTGAGGAATATTAGATCGCGAATTCTTCTAGTAATCACTTACTACTTCGCATATTTTTTTTTTGTACTCATTTATGTTATGTTGTAGTATTGTTATTTTGCTAGTCCACTGCACAGATTATATCAGTGAGTATCTTTTCACTAAAAAGCATCGTCACTACTTTACCAAGGTTAGTCAAGATACTTATTGAGTACATGTGATAGGTCGTACTCATACTATACTTGAGCCCCTTGTGTGCATGCAGATCTTGAAGTGGAGCTGTGGTGGATGACGGAACTTGACTTTGGAAATGTTCGTGCCTTCTAGGTGTTGCTACCATTTTTCCCTGGGTAGTTTTAGAGTCGAATTCTATTTATGTACATTTCAAGCGGAAATTGTATTTATTTCATATTAGTGTTTGCAATAATCCAGTCTTAGTAGCTTATGACTTGTATTATCAATCTTTGGGATATTGTATGGAATCCAGATATATCATTTAATGATAACCTTTGTATTTTTAAAATCGTTCTACCTGTTAATTGGTTGACCTAATGGGTTGGGTAGGTGCCATTGTGGCTAATGAATTTTGGGTCGTGATAAGTTGGTATTAGAGCATTAGGTTCGTACATTCTATGAGCCATGAGCAAGTATCTAGTAGAGTCTTGTGAATCGGTATGATTACGTCCATACCTATCTTTGAGAGGCTATATGGCATTTAGGAACATTTCCCTTCTTTCTTTCCTTATCATGCGGCCTTGTTTCATCTTGAAACCTACGATTTTGATTCTTCCAATTTGTTCATATGCTATGTTGTGACTCGGTTTTCATTATACGTTGACGGTTTGTGATACTGCAGATGGATTACGAAGGGCTATGGATGCTTGATTATCATGGGGATGCGTTGTCTGGTCTTAGGAGCGGATGCAGTGATAGATCTTTCATTCGTTCATTTGTATTACGGTGCGGTGTTCTTATATTTGGTTTGTAAGCATGGACTTGGAAAGACTGGCTGGTGGCCTACTTGTTGTGATTCAGGTGGGTTCATAGTAAGGTGTCGATTTTAGTACAACCGGTAGGTTATCTCCTTCTTGATGAGTTTGGATCGTTGTTTCGTATAAGGTTTCTATTTTGTGTAATGCATAATTGCAAAGTATTTGGGGAAGCTTGCTTGACTATTGCGGATGGGTAAGTGCTTGGCAGAGACTTCGGAGTGTTCTATGACCAGTAATGCATGAGTTTTTGAAGTATTCAGCTAAATAGCCATACAGGATAGGGGAATTTATGAAAATATGGTACCTTGGATTATTGATGATGTGTTCTATGGCTTTGGGCTAAGTGGGGGAGACTTCTAATGATGATTGGATTGTAGGAACAAGCATTGTATCAGTTTCGAGGCTAAGGGATTGCTTGGTTGTTTCTTTGAATAGTCATGTTATGGTGAACCGCATGTTGACGTATTAGCTGTGTATTGAAGATTGGAGTAAGGTGAGTGGTTATCGAGAAGGTTTTGACGAGTTCTAAATCATATGTAGCATTTAAGGACTTCTAAAATAGTGTATGGGTAGGGCTTGAGATCGGTAGGGAATGATAATCGGATCTGTAGTATTTTTATGTCAAGAATGATTCTACATGGCAATATTGCAGAGATGCAAGAAATGGCTTTGGATTCGCAGAAGGTTCCTTTAGAGCGAGCATATCAGATTGAGTTACTTTCGGGTTGGCAGTCTGCGTGAGCCAATTAAGTTAGAGGAGATCAGTTTTTGATGACTTGATTATGTGTTAATGAGTTCTTAAGAATTCATCATGGTTATGGTCATGGCTTGGAGTTTATTTTTTCTACAGGTATAGAAGATATATTGCATTTGGTGATGTTCTCATGGATTGAGTTAAATAAAAGGTTCTCGGTTGATGAGGTGTTCAACTTGCTTGTGGTTCAGAACTGATTATGAGATTTTCGTATTTTTCACGAGTTAGCATGTTAGTGGCAGTGCGTCGTGTGGGGTGGAAAGTTGCAGTTTAGTTTTGAAGGGAATGATATGAGTTCTTTATTACACAGACGATTTCAGGTGTTTAACAGAATACTGACACTACTTGATGTCGTTAGAGAAGAGTGCGCATGTTGGCAGGTTCATTGTGTTTTGACTTGTGGGTATTTTTCTGTAAGGTGATTGAGTATGAGTTACATATCAACCAGTTGAGTAGCGGTGTTGAGATCAGATATGTAGATTCCGGTATTCATGCAGTTCAACGAAATGACCCAACCGGTTGTTTTGAGCATTTGCATTTCGCTCGCTAGTTCTCAGGCATGACTAGCCTTGTATGATATATTATCACTTATGTAAATCGTCGGTTTTGGTTTTCAGGTTAAACGGAACAGATATAGAAGAATGATTCTCAGCTTGGAGCTTAAAATTTGAAAGGTTTGACCAAGTTTTGACTTTAAGTATAAGATCTTGGATTTGGATTTTTATGATTTGCTTAGCTCCATTGGGTGATTTTTGACTTAGGAGCGTGTTCGGAATGTAATTTGGAGGTCCGTGGTAGATTTAGCTTGAATTGGCAAAATTGGAAATTTGGAATTTTCCGGGCGACAGTGGAAATCTTGATATCGGGGTCGGAATGGAATTCCGAGAATTGGAGTAGGTCCGTTGTGTCATATGGGACGTGTGTGAAAAATTTCAGGTCATTCAGATGTGATTTGATAAGTTTCGGCGTTGTTTGTGAAATTTGAAAGTTTATAAGTTCTTAGGCTTGAATCTGAGGTTGATTTGGTGTTTTGGTGTTGTTTTGAGTGATTTGAAGTATCGACTAAGTTTGAATGATGTTATGGGGTGTGTTGGCATGTTTGGTCGGGGTTTCATGAGGCTCTGATAAGTTTTGGAAGATTTTGGCATTTTGAGCATAAGTATGCAATGATCCAAAGGTCCACTTTTAGTTCTAGATATTGAAATTTGATTTCGAGACTTCTGGAATTTTTATAATGAATTATAGGAGTGATCTGAAGAGTTTGGTCTAATTTCATCAAGTCGCAATTGGGTTTTTGACGCGAATCATGAGTTAATTGTTTAAAGAGCGAAATGGGTATCACACTGTGCAAATGAGCTCCGAATTGAGTTTCGATTGAAGGACTATGTTCATATTATTATTTGTGACTCTTAGGAACAAGAATCATTGAATTTCGAGTTCGTATGATGAAGTTAGAGCCTTTTTAGTGAAATTAAAGACTGTTGGTGCATCAGATCTGGTGTGCACCTTAAGCGACCAGATTAGACCACTTTTAGCGACGCGAATTGGCTTTTAGCAACCAGAATTGGATTTATTAATGTTGTTCTGTTTTTTAGCTTATTTTGATGTTTTTTTGGTGAAAGAACACGGCTTGGGGCGATTTTTGAGCAAGAAATCATGGGAAAGTAAGTCACTTGTATTTCTACATAATATTGAATTATCATCGAATAATCTGACTAGATTACATGTTTTTGAGTTATAAATTGGGGATTTGGACCTAGGGATTTGAAAATAAGATTTGAAGATTTGGAGGCCGAATTGTTATCGGAATTTAGTAATTTTGGTATGGTTGGACTCGTGGTTGAAAGGATTGTCGGATTTTCTGAGTTTCATCAGATTCTGAAGCGTGGGCCCGGTGGCTGGGTTTGAGCCAAATTCAGGATTTTTGGTCTAATTTGATAATTTTCATAGGGAATTCATTCCTTTAGAGTATATTGATGATAATATACTGATTTTGGTTGTATTCGGAGCATTTGGAGGCCAAGTCCAGTGGTGAGGGCATTGCGGAGTAGAATTTCATCCGGTTCGAGGTAAGTAATGATTGTAAATATTGTACTGAGGGTATGAAACCTTGGATTTCACATCGTTGTGCTACTTTGAGGTGACACACATGTTAGATGATGAGTGTGGGGTCATGTATCGTTTGGGATTGTGACTTGGTCCGTCCCGTACGACTATTAAGTCGCGTATTTGATTGAAAACTTGTTGATATCATTGTGTTTTGGAAAGTATTACTATGTTTTGGGCTGAATGCCATATTTGGGCCTAGTGCCAACTGTTTGGACCCTTAGGGGCTTTTTACTACTATTACTCACTGTTTTGACTTAATATTTGTACTCAGTCATGTTGTATTTTACTGATTTTATAACTCAGCCATATTTACTCCGTTTTGATACTTTATATGATATTTTGGGCTAGCACCCCGTTTTTACCGTTAGTTCGAGTAGCTTGCGAGGTTTTCTGACTGAGTGAGGCTGAGGGCCTGTGTTATGACGATATTATGGGATCGGGCTGCACGCCGCAGCAGGTTGTTACTGATTCATGATATTATGAGGCCGAGGGCCTGATTTATTTATATCATGAGGTGGCTTGTTGTTATGTGAGTCCGAGGTCCTGATTGATTTATTGCCACAAGGTGGCTTGTTGTTATGTGCGGCCGAGGGCCTGATTGATTATGCCACGAGATGACTTGTTATAGCGCTTGGGCTGTAGGAGCCCCTCTGGCGTCTGTAAACCCCTAGTGAGCGCGGGTACCCAGTGTGAGTGATGTGATGTAGCTGAGGGGCTGTTATTGATTCATATTGTTGCCCGAGGGGCTGCTGTTGATTCATGTTGTTTCCCGAGGGGCTGTTATTGATCCATGTATTGCTCGAGGGGCGGTTCTTGATTTATGTATGCCTAAGGGGCTGATTACGAGTGATTGTAAGGTAGCTCCAGGGGCTGGTTCTGTTGATATTATCCCCGAGGGGCAGTTTATGGTACATGTTTTTGCCCAAGGGGCTGTTTATATTTTTATCATTTTTACGAACTATTTTATCACTCATTTGAAACTATTGGAAGATGTTTTAAAAAGGAAATGTTTTTGTTACTGAAACTGAGTTTGATTTACCAAATAAATGATTTCTGTACTGTTTTGGAAATGTATTGTATTTTCTGTAGCATTATGACATGGTTTACGTGTTTTCTTACTGCTCAGCTTTCATTTACTTTTATTACTTACTGAGTTGGCGTACTCACAGTACTCCCTGCACCTTGTGTGCAGATTCTGGTATTTCTAAACCCAATGGCGAGTGTTGATTACTCACAGGCAGGTTCATCAGAGTTAGTGAGGTAGCTGCCTGGCGATCGCACCCCTGCTTTTCTCCCTCCTTTATTCTTCCTTTGTGTATTTTTTGTGATTTTTCCGGCCATGTTGGCCTTGATATCATCAGAACAGTTGTAGTAGATGCTTATGACTTATGACACCCCAATGTCGGGCTTGTGTATTTATTTTGCACTAGTTATTCAGACTTACAATATGAGGCTTCTTGTTAATCAATGGCTTAAAAATGACTTTTATAGAATAATGGTTTGATTTGGGAATTGTGTCGACTGGCCTAGTTTCACGATAGGTGCCATCACAACTGGGTCGGTTTTAGGGTCGTGACAAGTTGGCATTAGAGCCTAGGTTACATAGGTCTCACGAGTCATGAGCGGGTTTAGTAGAGTCTTGCGAATCGGTATGGAGACGTCTGTACTTATCTTTGAAAGGCTGCAGAACCTTTAGGAAATCCCACATTCTTGAATTCTTATCGTGCGTCATTGATTCATCTTGAAATGTAACTCTTTGAATTTCGTTCAAGCGTTCGTATGCACACATGAGCGCTCGGTATCAGTTGTGCATCGACGGTTTGTGATTTTCTGGATGAGGTGTGAGATGTGATCTTGGCATGTTGATGATGGGCCGGTCTGGTGGACTTGAGGCCGAGTTTTGTCTATGGCTTGAGTACTATGATTTTGATTGTGTGAGCACGTGTATTTGAGACTTGTATGTCTGTTTATGTCCTTATTGGTGGGAATTATGGCTGGGTATCCACGTGGTGAGTATGATGTGACTGCGAGATATGTTAATATGATTTGAATGTGACGAGAAGAGTCTTCTTGAGGGTAGAAAGAACTATCTAGTGCTTGAATTCCATCATGTTTTGATGCATAGCCCCGAGTTGGGGTGTGTCGAAGGACCTTTTCATGTTGTCTAGTTAGGAAGTGAAGTAGATTTCATGTTATGATATGAGTTCGGACTTAGGAAGATTGAGTGATTGTGAAATAGTTATGATTATGAAAGAGTATAGAGAGACACCGGTTTAAGGCTAAGCAGGTGGGTTATCTCCTGCAGGGTGTCCTGAGGGTGTGTGATCCCTATGTTGTTTAGTAGTGAGTTTTCCTCTACCAGTGAACCATATGTAGTACAATTTGAGTTTCGGAGAGTTTTGGGACACTTAGTACCTAAATGAGAGCTTAAGTGTTGGAAAGTTAGTCGTAGTCGGAAAAATGTGAAAACGGCCTCGGAATGGAAATCCAATGGTTCCATTAGCTCCGTTGGGTGATTTTGGGTTTAGGGGCGTGTTCGGATTGTGTTTTGGAGGTTCATAGCTAATTTAGGCTTGAAATGCTGAAAGTTGAATTTTTGAAGTTTCCGGTTCGATAGTGAGATTTTGATTCGAGGGTCGGAATGGAATTTCGGAAGTTGGAGTAGTTTCTAGTGTTGAATGTGACGTGTCTGCAAAATTTCAGGTCATTCGGACGAGGTGTGATAGACTTTTTGATCGAAAGCGTATTTTTAGAGTTTTTGAAATTCTTTGGCTTGAATCAGATGAAAAATAGGTGTTTTGATGTTGTTTTGAGCGTTCTGAAGGTTGGAACAAGTTTGAATGATGTTTTAGGATTGGTTGAGGTCCCGGGGACCTCGGGGTGATTTCGGATGGTTGATGGAAAGATTTTTGGAGTTTGAAGTTTGCAGTTTCAGCTGTTATCTATCATAACCGCACCTGCAGTTTGGGTCCCGCAGGTGTGGTGCTGCAGAAGCGGCTCAGTGGTCGCAGAAGCGGAAATGAGGAAGGGGACAGGAACCGCATTTGCGGTCACGCAGATGCGGAATTTAAGGTCGCAGGTGCGAGATTGGGCTTTTAAGTGAGAATCGCAGAAGCGGTTCCTCAACCGCAGAAGCGGTATCACAGATGCGGAAATAGCTGGGCAGAAATATGAAATTTCGAGGGTTTAGCTTCAAAAGTTGGAAATGTGACTTGAAGTTCGGGAGAGGGCGATTTTGGGAGGAGATTTATGAGGAGATCATTGGTAACAATTCTTTAACCCTTTCTAGTTTTATTCCATCAATCTATAGTTAGTTTCATCATTTAAATTCGGGTTGGAGATGAAAATTGGGGAAACGTTGGAAGAAAGTTCTTAGACCTAGAATTCAACTTTTGATTGGGAATTTAACCTTGGATTGGGATAATTTGGTATGGTTAGACTCATGAGAGTGTGAGGATTCTGGAAATGTAAATTTTACCCGATTCCGAGACGTGGGCCCGATGGGCATTTTGGTCATTTTATTTAATTTCGCATATTGGCTTAGAATTTAATTGTAGAATCAGTTACTTGAAGTGTTATTTACATTATGCAATTGAATTGAATAGATTTGGGCCATTTGGAGTCGAGTACTCGTGGCAAGAACGTGGTCTGTGGTTGATTATTGAGCCGTTCGAGGTAAGTGGCTTGTCTAACCTTGTGGGGGGGACTTTCCCTTTAGGATTGGTATTGTGATAATTGAAATGCCTTGTACATGAAGTGACGAGTGTGTACTTGTGCTAATTGTTGAAAATCCAGTTTTCATTAAGTAACTTAAATTGTATTTTCCCTTTCTATTTATTCTACTTGCACCTTTAAACCTAGTGTTAGTTAGAGAAGCATGTCTAATGGACTTAATTGCTTTATTTGCTTTAACTGCCTTATTTGTATTACGTGAAGAATGCTAGCATATATTAAGGATACCGAGAGATCCTCGGGATACCGAGATATCCCTATCATACATTAAGGATACCAAGAGATCCTAAGGATACCAAGAGATCCCTAGCATATATTGAGGGTACTAAGAGATACTCGGGATACTGAGAGATCCCCGGTTATTTCCTTGTAATTGTTTTTGCCTCTGTTTCAGTTATTGAATTCCTTGTTTTGATGTATTAAATTCTTATCGTTAGTTTTCAATTGTATTGCTTATCTTATACTATCATGTCTTATATTCTTTATTTTTATTTCAGTAGGGCTCTCACCTTCTTCGTCACTACCCCAGCGAGGTTAGGCTTGGCACTTACTGAGTAACGCTGTGGTGTACTCATGCCCCTTCTGCGCATGTTTTTCATGTGCAAATTCAGGTACTACAACTCAATCCTATCACCCTAGAGGCGAGGAGACTGCTCCAACGAATTCGGGGTATATCTGCCGCGTCCGTAGATCGAGGAGTCCCTTTCTATTCTAGCTTTTAAACATTTGCCCTTCTGTATTTCTTTTCCTTGTTAGATATTCTGGAGTTAGAGTGTTCTATAGTGATCCTTAGCTTGTGATTCATGGGTTTTCGGGTTTTGGGAAAGTGTATTGGTTTTAAGAGTTAATATTTTGTATGTCGAGCGACACTTTTAAATGTTGTTTTATTACTCTATTTCTGTTGTAAATTGTTTTCTTCCACAAATTTGGTTTATCTTCCGCATCTTAGGATTACCTAGTCATAGAGACTAGGTGCCATCACGATGGTTCATGGAGGGTGAACCGGGGTTGTGACAAGTTGATATCAGAGCTATAGGTTCATAGGAGTCATGGATCACAAGCCGCTTTATTAGAGTCTCGCTGATCGGTATGGAGATGTCTGTACTTATTTACGAGAGGCTATGTAACCGTTAGGAAAATTCCACTTCATTTGATTTCCCTGTCGTGCGAGATTTTTGACATCACGAATTCTGAACTTCTATCTTCTATTCTCTCACTGATGGTGATGACACACACTACCTGAAATGATCAGGCACCCACGCCCCTGTGAGAGTTGTCAGAGGTCGAGGCCGGGGTAGGGCCGAGGATGCGCACGCGGTGCAACCAGAGCACCCGCACAAGCTGCCACTGATGAGCCACCAGCAGTTCTAGCTAGAGACCAAGCACTGGATGTGCATACTGCTTCTACTGCTCCAGCACTTCAGAAGACATTAGCACAGTTCCTGAGAATGTTTGGTACATTAGTTTAGGCGGGGTTGATTCAGGTTGTACCAACTATCTCACAGATTGGGGAAGGGACCTAGACGTCCGCCACCCCCACTGCAGAGCTGCGAGTTCTCATTGGTTGGGTTTCAGGTGTCATAGCGACACAGCCTGTGGTCCTAGTTCAGCGGGTGGTGAGGACCTCTTGCTGAGTAGAGGACGGGTGGGTCCTGGAGAGAGAGGAAGGACGAGGTTAGGAGAGAGAGTATAGGGAAGTGAGGAGATCTCGTAGATTGGAGAGACCCACTGGTCCTTATTTTGGAAGAAGAGTACATCATTGTAGAGGTTTTGTGGGTCAGCCAGCTCAATTTGCATCTCAGATTTCACATAGTGTTTTAGGTGTTCAAGGGTCTTGGAGTACCCGTACCACATAGCTCCCACTGCCACATCCTATTAGAGCTTGTTTTGAGTGTGGTGATACACGTCATATGGTTAGGGATTGCTCCAGACTTGGGAGGGGTGCACCTCCACAGATTTCTAAGCCACAACGTGCCCCGTAGAGTTCTCAGGCTATGGTTACAGCTCCAGTTGCTACCCCACATGCTCAACCAGCTAGAGGTAGAGGTCGGGGAGGTAGAGGTCACCTTAAAGGGGGAGTCCATGCCCAATACTATGCCCTTCCTGCCCATACCGAGGTTGTTACTGGTTTGTCACATAGATGTATCGGTTCATTTCGATCCAGGCTTCACTTATTCTTATGTGTCTTCTTATTGTGGGTATCTCAGGATTCTTTGAGTTCCCCTATTTATGTTTCTACTCCTGTGGGAGATTCTCTTATTGTGGACCGCGTTTATCGGTCGTGTTTGGTTGCTCTTAGTAGTTTTGAGACCAGAGCCGATTTATTGTTACTCATCATGGTTGACTTTTATATTATCTTGGGCATGGACTGGTTGTCACCCCATTATGCTATTCTTGATTGTCACGCCAAAAATGTGACGCTGGCTATGCCAGGTGTACCACGTGTTGAGTGGAGGGGTACTTTAGGCCACACTCCCAGTAGAGTTATTTCTTTTCTTAAAGCTCAGCGTATGGTTGAGAAGAGGTGTGACGCGTATTTAGCTTATGTAAGAGATGTCAGTAGTGATACCCCTTCAGTTGATTTAGTCCCAGTAGTACGAGATTTTCCCGATGTGTTTCCAACAGATCTTCCAGGCATGCCACCTGATAGAGATATTGATTTTGGCATTGATCTGTTGCCAGGAACTTAGCCCATTTCTATTCCTTCGTATCATATGGCTCCTCCTAAGTTGAAGGATCAGTTACAGGAATTGCTTGACAAGGGTTTTATTCGGCCCAGTGTATCACCTTGGGGTGCTCCTGTCCTGTTTGTGAAGAAAAAGGATGGTTCTATGCGTATGCGTATTGATTATCGCTAGTTGAACAAGGTTACAGTGAAGAATCGTTATCCATTGGCTCGTATTGATGATTTTTTTGACCAGCTTCAGGGCGCACAGATGTTTTCTAAGATTGATTTGCGCTCAGGTAACCATCAGTTGAAGATTTGGAGCCAAATATCCCGAAGACTGCTTTCAGGACTCTGTATGGTCATTACGAGTTCCTTGTTATGTCATTTGGGCTAACCAATGCCTCAACAGCCTTTATGAATTTGATGCACAGTGTGTTCCGGCCTTATCTTGACTCGTTCATCATTGTCTTTATTGATGATATTCTGGTGTTTCCCGGAGTCGGAAAGATCATGAGCAGCACCTGAGGATTGTGCTTTAGACTTTGAGAGAGAAGAAGTTATATGCTAAGTTCTCAAAATGTGAGTTTTGGTTGGATTCAGTGGCATTCTTAGGCCACGTGGTATCGAGTGAGGGTATTTAGGTGGATCCAAAGAATATAGAGGTCGTACAAAGTTGGCCCAGACCATCCTCAGCAAAAGAGATCCGCAGTTTCCTTGGCTTGGTGGGTTACTACCGTCGTTTTATGGAGGAGTTTTCATCTATTGCAGCCCCTGTGACCAGGTTGATCCAGAAGGGTGCTCCATTCCAGTGGACGGAAGAGTGTGAGGTGAGCTTTCAGAAGCTCAAGACAGCTTTGACCACAACCCCAATTTTGATACTGCCTACAGGTTCAGGGTCTTATACGGTATATTGTGATGCCTCGAGGGTTGGCCTCGGAGCGGTGTTGATGCAGGACGGTAGGGTGATTGCCTACGCATCTAGACAGTTGAATGTGCATGAGAAGAATTACCCTGTTCATGATCTCGAGCTAGCTGCCATTGTTCATGCCTTGAAGATCTGGCATCATTATTTGTACGGTGTGCCTTGTGAGATTTATACTTATCATCGGAGCTTGCAGCACCTGTTCAAGCAAAAGGATCTAAATTTGCACTAGAGGAGGTGGTTAGAGTTGCTGAAGGACTATGATATCACTATTTTGTATCACCCGGGCAAGGCCAATGTGGTGGTCGATGCCTTGAGTCGCTTGGCGGAGAGTTTGGGGAGTTTGTCTTATTTACTAGCATCAGAGAGGCCTATGTCGATGGATGTTCAGGCCTTAGCCAGCCGGTTTGTGAGATTGGATCTTTCGGAGCCCGGTCGGGTTCTAGCTTGCGTGGTTTCTCGGTCTTCCTTATTTGATCGTATCAGGGAGCAGCAGTATGATGACCCTCATTTGCTTTTCCTCAAGGACAAGGTTCAGCACGGTGATGCCAGAGATGTGACTATTGGTGATGATGGGGTATTGAGGATGTAGGGTCAGATTGTGTACCCAATGTTGTTTAGCTTCGGGAGTTGATTCTGAAGGAGGCCCATAGCTCGCGGTATTTTTTTCATCCGGGTGCCGTGAAGATGTATCAGGATTTGAGGCAACACTACTGGTGGAGGCTGATGAAGTAGGATATAGTTGGATTTGTAGCTCGGTGCCTCAACTGTCAGCAGGTGAAGTATGAGAATCAAAGACTTGGTGGATTGCTTTAGCAGATAGAGATTCCGGAGTGGAAGTGGGAGCGGATCACCATGGACTTTGTAGTTGGGATCCCATGGACTTTGAGGAAGTTCGATGCTATTTGGGTGATTGTGGATCGGCTCACCAAGTTTGCTCATTTCATTCCTATGTGTACTACTTTTTCTTCGGAATGGTTGGTGGAGATTTATATCCGGGAGATTGTTCGTCTGCATGGTATTCCAGTGTCCATCATTTCGGATAGAGGTACATAGTTCACATCATGGTTCTGGAGGGTCGTTCAGCATGATTTGGGTACTCGGGTGGAGTTGAGTACAACATTTCACCCTCAGACGGACGAACAGTCCGAGCGCACTATTCAGATTCTTAAGGATATGCTCCGTGCGTGTGTGATTGAGTTTGGAGGGTCTTGGGATCAGTTTTTGCCATTGGCAAAGTCTGCTTACAACAACAGCTATCAGTCCAACATTCAGATGGTAGTGTATGAGGCTTTATATGGCAGGCGGTGTAGATCCCTGATGGGTTGGTTTGAGCTGGGTGACGCTTAGATTATTGGGCACAGACTTAGTTCAGGATGCTTTGAATAAGGTTAAGGTGATTCAGGATAGACTCCGTACAACCCAGTCCAGACAGAAGAGTTACGCGGACCGGAAGGTTCGTGATGTTTCCTATATGGTTGGAGAGCGGGTTCTGCTTCGGGTTTCGCCTATGAAGGGCGTTATGAGGTTTGGGAAGAAAGGGAAGTTGAGTCCGAGGTTTATTGGCCCTTTTGAGATATTGAGGCATGTTGGGGAGATTGCTTATGAGCTTGCCTTACCTCCCAGCTTGGCAAGAGTTCATCCGGTATTTCATGTTTCGATGCTCCAGAGGTATCATGGTGACTCGTCACACGTGTTGGATTTCAGTTCAGTCCAGTTGGACAAGGATCTATCTTATGTTGATGAGCCAGTGCCAATATTGGACAGGCGGGATAGAAAGCTGAGGTCAAAGAACATTGCATCAGTAAAGGTTCAATGGTGGGGTCAGCAGGTCGAGGAGGCGACCTGGGAGACCGAGCAGGATATGCAGAGTCGTTACCCTCATTTCTTTACTACTTCAGGTATGTCTCTATACTCGTTCGAGGACGAACGAATGTTTAAGTGTAGGAGGATGTGATGACCCGGTCGTTCGTCTTAAGAATTAACGCCCCGATCCCATATTAACTGCTTTCCCCAAGTTTATTTTGCTACTTTGATTTGCCGGGATGTTCGATTTTGAGTTTCGGAGAGTTTTGGGACACTTAGTCCCTAAATAAGAGCTTAAGTGTTGGAAAGTTGGCCGTAGTCGGAACAGTGTGAATGTGGCCTCGGAATGGAAATCCTATGGTTCCGTTAGCTCCGTTGGGTGAATTTGGGCTTAGGGGCGTGTTCGGATTGTGTTTTGGAGGTCCTAGCTAATTTAGGCTTGAAATGCCGAAAGTTAAATTTTTGAAGTTTCTGGTTCGATAGTGAGAATTTGATCCAATGGTCGAAATGGAATTCCACAAGTTGGAGTAGTTCTGTACTGTTGAATGTAATGTGTGTGCAAAATTTCAGGTCATTCAGACGAGGTGTGATAGACCTTTTGATCAAAAGTGTATTTTTAGAGTTTTTGGAATTCTTAGGCTTGAATCCGATAAAAAATAGGTGTTTTGATGTTGTATTGAGCATTCCGAAGGCTGGAACAAGTTTGAATGATGTTTTAGGATTGGTTGGCATGTTTGGTTTAGGTCCTAGGGGCCTCGGGGTAATTTTGGATAGTTGACGGAAAGATTTTTGGAGTTTGAAGTTTGCAGCTTCAGTTGTTATCTGTCATAAATGCACCTACAGTTTGGTTCTCGCAGGTGCGGCACCGCAGAAGCAGCTCAGTGGTCGTAGAAGCGGAAATGAGGAAGGGGACAGGAACCGCAGAAGCAGCATAAGGAACCGCATCTACGTGACCGCAGATGCGGAATTTGAGGTCGCAGGTGCGAGATTGGGCTTTTAAGTGAGAACCGCAGAAGCGGTTCCTCAAACACAGAAGCGGAATCGCAGATGCGATTATTTGACCGCATATGTGGAAATAGCTGGGCAGAAATATGAAATTTCGAGGGTTTAGTTTCAAAAGTTGGAAATTCGACTTGGAGTTCGGGAGAAGGCGATTTTGGGAGGAAATTGAAGAGGAGATCATTGGGTAACAATTCTTTAACTCTTTCTAGTTTTATTCCATTAATCTATAGTTAGTTTTATCATTTAATTTCGGGTTGGAGATGAAAATTGGAAAAAAGCTGGAAGTTCTTAGACCTAGAATTCGACTTTTGATTGGGAATTTGACCTTGGATTGGGGTAATTTTGGTATGGTTAGACTCGTAAGAGTGTGAGGATTCTGGAAATGCAAATTTTACCCGATTCCGAGACGTGGGCCCAAGGGGCGTTTTGGTCATTTTACCAAATTTCGCGTATTATCTTAAAATGTAATTGTAGAATCAGTTAATTGAAGTGTTATTTGCATTATGCAATTGAATTGAATAGATTTTTGCCATTTGGAGTCGAGTACTCGTGGCAAGAACGTGGTTCGGGGTTGATTATTGAGTCGGTTCGAGGTAAGTGGGTTGTCTAACCTTGTGAGGGGGACTTTTCCCTTAGGATTGGTATTGTGATAATTGAAATACCTTCTACGTGAGGTGAAGAGTGTGTACTTGTGCTAATTGTTGAAAATCCGGTTTTTATTAAGTAACTTTAATTGTGTTTCCCTTTCTATTTTATTCTACTTGCACTTTTAAACCTGTTGTTAGTTAGAGAAGCATGTCTAATTAACTTAATCACTTTATTTGCTTTAACTGCCTTATTTGTATTACGTGAAGCATGCTAGGTTAGAATTGTCTTTGTTACCTTGTTATGAAGTTGAGTTTATTTGAGTATTCCTTGTGCCATTATTGTGTGTTTTACTTTGGGACTACGGGACGGCATCCTGGGAGATCCCATGTACGCATTTACGATTTGAGCTGAAGTGCGGGATATCGAGAGATCTCCAGCACATATATTGAGTATACCAAGAGATCCTCGGGATACCAAGAGATCCCTAGCATACATTGAGGATACCAAGAGATCCTCGGGATACCAAGAGATCCCTATCATACATTGAGGATACCAAGAGATCCTCGGGATACCAAGAGATCCCTAGCATATATTGAGGATACCGAGAGATCCTCGAGATACCAATAGGTCCCTAACATACATTAAGGATACCAAGAGATCCTCGGGATACCAAGGGATCCCTAGTATACATTGAGGATACCGAGAAATCCTCAGGATACCAAGAGATCCCTGGTATATATTGTGGGTACTAAGAGATCCTCGGGATACTGAGAGATCCCCAGTTGTTTCCTTGTGATTGTTTTTGCCTCTGTTTCAGTTATTGAATTCCTTGTTTTCCTGTATTAAATTGGTATCGTTAGTTTTAAACTATATTGCTTATCTTATACTGTCATATCTTATATTCTTTATTTTTATGTCAGTAGGGCCCTGACCTTCCTCGTCACTACCCCATCGAGGTTAGGCTTGGCACTTACTGAATACCGTTATGGTGTACTCATGCCCCTTCTGCCCATGTTTTTCATGTGCAGATTCAGGCACTGCGACTCAGTCCTATCACCCTTGAGGCGAGGCGACTGCTCAAGCGACTTCGAGGTATATCTTCCGCATTCGCAGATCGAAGAGTCCCTTTCTATTCTAGCTTTTAAACATTTGCCCTTCTGTATTTCTTTTCTTTGTTAGATATTTTGGAGTTAGAGTATTGTATAGTGATCCTTAGCTTGTGATTCATGGATTTCGGGGTTTTGGGAAAGTGTATTGGTTTTAAAAGTTAATATTGTGTATGCCGAGCGGCACTTTTAAACGATGTTTTATTACTCTATTTCTATTTTAAATTGTTTTCTTCCACAAATTTGGTTTATCTTCCACATCTTAAGCTTATCTAGTCTTAAAGACTAGGTGTTGTCTTCACGGAGGGCGAACCGGGGTCGTGACATATTATTTGTGACTCATAGGAATAAGAATCATCGAATTCCGAGTTCGTATGATGGAGTTAAACCCTTTTTATTGAAATTAAAGACTGTTGGTGCATCAGATTTGGTGTGTACCTTTAGTGACCAGATTAGACCACTTTTAGCGACGGGAATTGGCTTTTAGCGACCAGAATCGGGTTTATTAATGTTGTTCTATTTTTTAGCTCATTTTGACATTTTTTTGGTGAAATAACATGGCTTGGGGCGATTTTTGAGCAAGAAATCATGGAAATGTCACGCCCTAACCTCGGGAGGCACGACCAACGCTCAATCGAGTGAACCCAACTGAGCAAGACTTTTTAACGAGTTCTACCCAGCTCAATACGATAAAGAAGCCATGCTTTCATTTATTTAGACAATAGCAAAAGCGTACATTCAACATTGTTGATTCATTTTATATCGCAACCTCAGGCCGTAGTTAAGTTTCCAAGATCCCATACAGTTACAATTTAGAGAAACAAGAGTTTAAGATGTTAACCTAGTTCATAGACCCATCTAACACCCGTACATAACCCACACAATCGTCTACGGAGCCTGTACGGATAAAAAAGACAAATTATAACAACGCCGGACACAAGGCCCCGGCTATACCTCAAAAGTGGAAGTCTACAACAAAAGATATACAACATAACCCCTTGAAGGAGGAAGGGGCTCACCAAGACTTTTAGAGGAGGACACTCTGCTACATGCGATCGACACTGTCTGCTACGGAGCCACCTACATTCATTTAAAAATATAGCGCCCCCGGCAAAAGGGACATTAGTACCATGGAATAGTACTAGTATGTATAACTAATCACCATCTAGTTAGAAAGAACTTTCATACAAGAATAAGAAATCACAATTATAACTCAAACACTCTAAATGATCACAACATTATCAAATAAAAGAATCATAAAATTTTCACATCATTTTCCCATAGCTTTTAGTTTTGGGGCATTTCATACTATTCATCATTGTCCATAATATCATCGCTATCTTGAGCGGAGTCCGATCTTGACCCGATCGGCTAGGTTGCCTAATTTGAGACATACACTTGAATCACAAATACAATACCACCATGTATGCGGCATGGCGTCCGATCTCGGCCCGATCGGCCAGGCTGCCTTACCAAGGCGTTTCCCTTTTCCATCAATCATCTCATTTCAATCTTTGTTTCACATATATCATTTCGTAGGCACTTGGGGTGTAAGGCCCCGTGAAAACTTATACTCAAAACCGGGTAGCTCGTGGTGCCACGTCCCGAATATATGTTAGGAATGTGTATGATTAAGTGAGCCGCGGTTCGAACCCTTTTGGTACTGATCTATGTTATAAAAAGTCAAGAAATACTGTTTTCCAGGAAATGCAATTCTGCGGTCTAGAATGCGGTCGCATAACAGATATGCGGACCGCATAATCGCCGCAAAGTGAGTCAGTGTGTTGGTCGAATTGGAGGCTAAATATGCGGTCCAATATGTGATCGCATAACGGATATGCGGACCGCATAGTCGTCGCATATTTCCCTTGGGATTTTGTGAGGGGCAGTTCTGCGGTGCACTATGCAACCGCATAATAGGTATGCGGACCGCATTTCTGCCACATACCCAGGCAGTGTGTTCAGATTTTGGGAGCACTTTTGCGGTCCATTCTGCAGACCGCATTTCCACTCTGCGATCGCAAAGTGCGATCGCATACCTAACTCGGGCTCCTATTTTTCTAAATTTTAAATCCGACCCCTTCTTCAATAAAACACCCCAACCCCTTATTTTAACATATTTTCTAAACAAAACTTGAGAGAGGGAAGAGAGAATTTTTGAGAGATAAAGTCCTACCTTCATCAATTTGATTCTTCAAAGTCATTCGGGCCGGGGAATTTCAAGTAATTGTCTTCATCTCCATTCTTGCAGGTAAAATCCCCAACCCTTTTTCATTGTTTTCAGATTTAAACAAAAAGGGGGATTCTCATGCGTTAATTCTTGAAAATGGAAGTTGAGATACACATGCATGTCCTTTAAAACCTAGAATCTAGTAAGAGGAATTGGGTAGAACTAAAGATTTGCAAAAGAGGGGTTGATAACCTAAGTAAGGTCGGGCTGAGTTTGTGAACTTCAATTCTAAGTTATATGTGTTAACTTGTGAACTAGATTGATGGTACTAGGTTGTTGGTGAATTGGAAATAGAAGAAAAAGAAAAAAAGGGGGGAATTCGACTCCAGGTATGTATTGCTAACTTTAACCTTTGTAAAGTCACCTTGTTGGGTGTACGAGTAATTGGTATGTGTTACTTATATGGACTATTTGCAAATTCTTGTGATTAATATGCCTTGAATGTTGTTGGTTAAGTCTCCCGATATAAGGGTGTAAGTAAATGGCAATAAACCAAGTGTGTGTGTGAATGTGTTTATGTGGTAAGAGCTGTGTAACAAATGATGGAAAGAAATCGTAATTGATGCAATTGAAACAACTGTGGTAATATCATACGTGACTTATCGTGGGCAATTATCGTTGTGACTTAAGTTGTATACGGGCTGTTGCATATGATGGAAATGGTATTGACGTTTATGAAAATTCTTTTTGAATTGTTGTTTTTGCCATGTGAAATGTGATTGTCCGGTGGGATCGGGTTACGCGCCGCAACACGAAGTTATAAGGTGTGGGTTGTGGTGATAAGGGTGGCCGAGGTAAAAAGGGTGGCCGAGGTAATAAGGGTGGAAAAGTGATCGAAACACTATTGAAATAAAAATATGTGAAAGTTGTGAAATCATTGATGTGATGAAATAATGTTGAAAAGGGAAAAGGAGAGATTGTGGAGTTTGTTTGGCTTTGGTTGTTCCTTTCATGTGCATTTGATTGTTGATTATTACTGTTTGTTATCTGTGTATTTCTTGATTTTACTTGGGGTAAAGTTTGTTCATACATACCAGTACAATTCACATGTACTGACGTCCCTTTTGCCGGGGGCGCTACATTCGTGTTATGATTGTAGGTGGTTCCATAACAAGTACTCCAGCCCATCGACAGTAGCACTCATTCACCTCCCATCAACTGAATTGGTGAGCCCCTTTCCTCCCGGGGCCCTACGTGGCTCATGCCGCTTATCCTCCCGAAAATGTTATTTTGGTATTTGCATAAGGTATAGTCGGAGCCTTGTTACCGGCAAGTATTGTAACACTCTTTTGTATCTCTAGAGGCTCCGTAGACAGGAAATGTGGGTTATGTACTTATATATTTTGGGCAGTATAACTTGTAAACCACGCTAAGTAACTATGTATGTTATGTAAATCTCGTAAGAATGTGTTTAAAATTATAAATGGCTATTTCACTTGGTTAATGGGTAATGGAAACGCAGGGTATCACGTGGAATAGGAAAGGCACCCAGGTCCACTTGGCTGGGGGCTACCTGGTCGAGCGCCGGTCGCGCCACTCGGTTATTGGGGCGTGACATGGGGCCACAGCTATCATGTCATATATTTGGCACTAGGCCAATCTCACATCATTCCCAATTTCAATATTAGATTTGTAATTTAGGATAATATGTGCACACAAGAGCAAATAAAATTATAAGCATAGATGAGACTTCACATAGATGGAACAACATATGTAGCTTCAATCTTAATTTAAGGTCTAGGCATTTCAATACATGATTCATATTCATTGCACCTGTTCAAGTTATCAAGAATAGCACTTCGACCACATTGAGACACATCTTTCACGCCTATAAGGTTGCAACTCCAATTCATGTGAAACAACAATCAATATAACAATCCAACTTTAATTTTACTACATTTACACAAACACCAACAGAGCTCAATTTCTAAAAGACGGGGCTAACCATACATACCTCGACTGAGCTTTCCCTTAATCATATAATGTTCCGGAATGTTCGCACTTCAATCTATTTATCCAATGTAGCACAATTGAACCCATAATCAGGAGAAGATCATAGTTTAAGCTCACTTGAGCATTTTATCAAGCATTGAGTGTTCATCAAGGCCTTATGGTCCTTTTATGCAAGACTACACTAGCCTTTTCCCATGCCTCTCTATTTATAATTTCCCCATATCTTCTAAGAACACATGCATGCAATGTAATCACCCTTATCCCCATGAATTACCTCACTAATGGCCCCTTATAGCTATGTTTAAAATCAAGAGCTTAGGTGATGAAGTCTTACCTCATGGGATGAAGATTTAGGTGCCTCACTTGATTATCTTTAATGTTTTAACAAGGATTTGTGGAGCAATTTTGATGAAAGGCACTTCCCTTCTCTTAGACCCTCTTTCTCACTCTAAAAGCACCAAGAAAGTAGGCTCAAAATAAGCTATTGCACATGATATAACGACAGGGAGTTGGGTTTAAAATTTAGAAATTTGGAGCCCCGACTCAGATCTGCGGTCGCATATGTGATCGCAAAGTTGACTTGCGGCCCACAGAATGGACCGCAAAAATGCTCCCAAAAACCTGAACAAACTGCCTGGGTATGCGACAAGAATGCGGTCCACATACCTGTTCTGCGGTCGCACAATGCACCGCAGAACTGCCCCTCACAGAAATTCCAAGGGGATTATGTGATGACTATGCGGCTCGCATATCGACTATGCGATTGCATAATTGGCTGCATAGTTGACCTCAAAATTAACCATCACACTACCTGACTCTGCGGCGACTATGCGGTCCGCATAGCTATAAAGGGACCACATAGTTGATCGCAGAATCGCACTTTTCTGGTAAACATTATTTTTTAACTATTTAATGCACAGATCAATCCAAAGGGTCCAAACAGTGGCTCGCAAGCTCGCCGCAAAGAACTTTATGAATTTCTAACACATGATCCTAACTTGGCACTACGGGATTTGGGTTTTTGAGTAGAAATATCACGGGGCCGTACATCCTCCCCCGCTTAAGATCATTCGTCCTTGAATGAGGATCAAGGTTCACTCATCAGCAATCTTTATGCAACCTCAGCTTTTCACAACATGAAATATATCAACAGCCCCAAATTTTGCTAACTCCCTAAATTTCCAAATATTTCGCCAGAGTTTCCTTTGTAACTAGGCCTATCCACCTGTCAGAGAGCCCAGAAACATATCCTAACAGTATATACATGTTCCAAAGACATACATAACTTTTACAATACCAACCATGGGCGCATAGGCAACATACATAACCAAAATGGAGCAATTTTACATAGATCAAATCAAAAGGTAGGAGTTCATGGGGACCAAATGCATAAAAAGCTATTACATGGCTATACAAACAAATGTGGGTAGTTCTTTCTCATTTCTTCCTCGACTTCCCAAGTGGCTTCCTCAACTTGTTGGTTTTGCCATAACACTTTTACGGAGGCAATTTCCTTATTTCTTAATTTCCGGACTTGCCTGTCAAGAATGGCAACTGGAACTTCTTCATAAGACAGTTCTTCATTAACCTCAATAGTTTCAACTGGCACAATAGTGGACGGATCTCCCACCACCTTCTTCAACATAGACACATGGAAGACTGGACGTACCAATGACATCTCGGGTGGCAGTTCGAGCTTGTACGCCACCTGACCAATCCTTTGAATGATTCTGTATGGCCCGACATACCTCAGACTCAATTTTCCTTTCTTTTCCAAACCGCATGATACCTTTCATAGGGGAAACCTTCACAAATACCCAATTATCTTCTTTGAACTCTAAATCTCTGTGACGAACGTCTGAGTAAGACTATTGGAGACTTTGAGCAGTTTTCAATCTCTCTTTAATAATCTTGACCTTCTCCATAGCCCGACACACAAGGTCTGGCCCTATCAATTCAGCTTCTCCAACCTCGAACCACCCAATGGGAGATCTACATCTCCTACCATACAACGCCTCAAATGGTTCCATCTGGATACTAGCATGGAAGCTGTTGTTATAAACAAATTCTATGAGTGGCAAGTGATCATCCCAGCTACCCTTGAAATTGAGAGTACAAGCACGCAACATGTCCTCAAGTGTCTGAATAGTCCACTCTGCTTGCCTGTCAGTTTGAGGATGAAAAGTTGTGTTAAGATTTATCTACGTGCCCAAACTTTGCTGAAATTTCTTCCAAAAGTTGGTTGTGAACTGAGCCCCTCAATCTGAAATGATTGAGACTGGAGTGCCATGCAATCTAACTATTTCTTTGATATACAACTGAGCATATTGTTCCGCTGTGTCGGTAGATTTAACTGGCAAGAAGTACGCTGATTTCGTGAGTCGATCCACGATTACCCAAATTGAGTCAAAATTGCACGGAGTGCGTGGTAACCCTACCACAAAATCCATGTTAATCACCTCCCATTTCCACATTGGAATTTCTATGATTTGGGCCAATCCACTGGGCTTTTGATGTTCGGCCTTCACTTGCTGACAGTTTGGACATTTTGCCACAAAGTTCGCCACATCCTTTTTCATGTCGTTCCACCAATAAATTTCCTTGAGATCATGATACATTTTCATAGAACCTGGGTGCACGAAATACCTGGAAGTGTGAGCTTCTGCCATGATCCTTTCCCGAAGACCATCAATATCCAGAACACATAGGCGGCCTTGGTACCATAGTGTACCATCATCCATGCCAAAGGAAAAAGCTGTGGTCTTGTGTTTATAAATCCCCTCTTTCAGTTGTGCTAACAATGGATCGTTGAATTGCTTCTCTTTCACTTCCACCACAAACGATAATTCAGCCCTAATCTGCATAATCATTACTCCTTCATTTGTGTCTGCAAGGCAAACTCCCAAACTAGCCAACTGGGGAACTTCCCTAGCCAACGGCCTCTGGTATGCTTCCAAATAAGCCAAACTTGCCATAGATTTTCGATTAAGAGCATCCGCCACAAAATTAGCCTTTCCCGGGTGATAGAGAATATCAATGTCATAGT
The DNA here is from genome assembly GCF_000715075.1 of Nicotiana tabacum. Taxonomy (NCBI): domain Eukaryota; kingdom Viridiplantae; phylum Streptophyta; class Magnoliopsida; order Solanales; family Solanaceae; genus Nicotiana; species Nicotiana tabacum. The sequence goes on along the minus strand of NC_134090.1, from coordinate 41,896,384 downwards.
CCTTGAGTAACTCTAGCCACCTTCTCTGTCTCAGATTCAACTCCTTCTGCTTGAAAATATATTGAAGGCTCTTGTGATCTGTAAATAAATCCACATGGACCCCATACAAATAATGTTGCCAAATATTTAGCGCAAACACCACTGCCGCAAGCTCAAAGTCATGGGTTGGATAGTTCTTTTCATGATTCTTGAGTTGCCTAGAAGCGTAAGCTATAACCTTGTCGTATTGCATTAACACACACCCAAGCCCGATCCTTGAAGCATCGTAATACACAACAAATCCTTTTGTACCCTCTGGCAGGGTTAACACCGTTGTTGTAGTCAATCTTGATTTCAATTCTTGGAAACTCCTTTCACAAGCATCGTACCATTGGAATTTAACTGCTTTCTGCATCAATTTAGTCAATGGAGAGGCAAGAATAGAAAACCCCTCCACAAATCTCCTGTAGTACCCGACCAAACCCAAAAAACTGTGAATCTCTATTGGAGTGGTAGGTCTAGGCCAATTCTTCACTGCCGCAATCTTTTGAAGATCTGCCATAATTCCTTCTCTGGAGACGACATGACCCCAAGAACGCGACAAATTCAAGCCAAAATTCACATTTCGAAAATTTTGCATACAATTGATGTTGCTGAAGAGTCTGCAGAACTGCCCTGAGATTGTCAGCATGGTCCTCCCAACTTCAGGAATACACAATAATATCATCAATGAACACTATCACAAAGGAGTCTAGAAAAGGCTTGAAGACTCGATTCATAAGATCCATGAAAGCTGCCAAGGCATTTGTTAGCCCAAAAGACATTACCAGAAATTCAAAGTGCTCATACCGAGTCCTGAAAGCTATTTTTGGAATATCCTGTTATCTTATCTTCAATTGATGATACCCGGACCGCAAGTCAATTTTTGAGAAACACGTAGCACCTTGCAATTGATCATACAAGTCATCTATCCTTGGTAGAGGGTATTTATTTTTTATTGTGACTTTGTTGAGTTGCTGGTAGTCAATACAAATCCATAGCGATCCATCTTTCTTCCTTACAAACAAGACCGATGTGCCCCACGGTGACACACTCGACCGAATGAAACCCTTCTCTAGCAAATCGTTCAATTGTTCCTTTAGCCCTTTCAATTCTGTCGGTGCCATTCTGTAAGGTGGAATTGATATAGGCTGCGTGCCTGGCATGACATCGGTCCTAAAATCGATCTCCCTGTCTGGTGGAATCCCAAGGAGTTCATCTGGAAAGACATCCAAAAATCCATTCACAACTGGCACAGACTCAAAGCTAGGTGCCTCGGCTTGGTGTCCGTAACCCGAACTAAATGATAGATACACCCTTTATTGATCATCTTCGTGGACTTAAGGTAAGAAATAAGACGACCTTTAGGCACAATATTATCTCCCTTCCATTCAACAATGGGCTTATTAGGAAATTCAAGCCTCATGGTTATAGTACGACAACCAAGTTTGGCAAAGCATGAATAAAGCCAATCCATTCCCATTATTACATCAAAGTCGACCATCCCTAATTCAATAAGATCAACTATGGTATCCCTACCCCGTACCGTAACAACACAACCTCTATAAACTCGAGCAATCGTAATTAACTCACCAACCGGAGTAGACACCAAAAATGGCTCATGAAGCTGATCCAGTTCTATCCCAAACTCTATAGCAACAAAAGGTGTAACATAGGACAAGGTGGAACCAGGGTCAATAAGTGCATACACAACATGAGATTGGACAGTCAGAATACCTGTAACAACATCTAGAGAAGCCTCTACGGTCTGGCGAACACTCATAGCATAGAACCGGATGGGTCCTCCTGAACTCTGCACACTACCCCTGGCTGCACCACGCCCTGCGGGTGCTGGGGCATCTCGAGCAGGAGAGGGTGTTGAAGATGTAGCAGCTACTAGACTGGATGATTGAATTGTGCCCCTACCCACTCCCTGGCGGGATACAAGACAATTCCTCTGAATATGAGCCCTCATCCCACATCCATAGCAGAAAGGCAACTCCAAATAGCAAGTCCCTGAGTGCATCTTCCCGCACTTGGAGCACGGGGACCTCTACTGTCGCTGGGATCTCTCTCCTGACCGACCCTGCTGGTGGGATTCCTTGTTGCCCTGACCGGACTGAAACGACTCCACTACTGCTGGCTAGGCCCTGATGATGGTGCACTGGCTGAAGACTGTGCAACAGACTGGGACGGCCCTGATGATCCTCCCCTAAAGGCTAATCTTCCACCACCTAATGACTCTCCCATATTGCCCGTAGGCCGGGCCTTGCTGTTGCCCTCTCTCTCTATTTTGTTCCTCCATTTATAGTTCTCTATGTCCTGATCAAATACTACAATCTTCCTATAATTCATGTCGGCATTCAATGCAGCCATAGAAGCCTCATTAATAGTTAAAGGATTAAGGCCCTGAACAAACCGCCGCACCCTGGCCTCCATCGTAGGCAACATATGAATGGCATACTTGGACAGGCGAGCAAACTCCATGTGGTATTCCCACACACTTCTGTTACCTTGCTTCAGATTTTTAAACTCTGCTGCATGGGTTGCTCTTGTCTCAACAGGCAGGAAATGATCTATAAAGGCATCAGCAAACTCGCCCCACCTTGCCGGAGGGCTCCCCTCCTCACGGGAATCTTCTCACAACTCAAACCACGAATAGGCCACCCCTTTCAGACGATAGGCAGCGAACTTTACTCCCTCTATCTCAGTTGCACGCATAACCCTGAGGTCTTGTGCATCTCATCAATAAAATCCTGAGGGTCTTCTTTTGGATTGGCACCCGAAAACACTGGAGGGTCTAACTGAAGAAATCTATTCACCCTGGAACTGGTGGAATCCACTTGTTGGCTAGATAAACTGGGTGCAGCATTTGACCTTTGGGCCTGAGAGGCCACTAGCTGAGTCAACATCTGAATAGCTCCCCTAATATCCCCATCGGAAATGCCAGAACCGGAAGCTGGGGCTGGAGGCGGATCAGGAGTATCAATAGGAAGGATAGTGGTACCCTCCGCAGGTGTAGGAACTGGGGTAGTCTGCTCTGGAATAAAAGAACTAGACAAGGTGATAGCAGGGCAACTACCCTCACCCGCAGTATCAAGCAGTGATTCATTAGCCACTCTTAAGGTGGCATTGGCTCCTTGGCCAATTCTCGCTTTCATCTTAGGTGTCATTTACTGAAAGATAGAACAATGCACTAGTTAGAGAGGGAATAGTTTTATAACAAGTTTTGCCGCACGATCCAGAATATCAAAGAAGGGTGTTATTCCTAAATTTCCAAGTAACCTCCAAATTATAGATGTGGTCAACTACATACCGATAAGTAGGACTCTACGAGACACGGATCCGAGACATCCTAGGACACTTTAAAACCTTAGGCTCTGATACCAAATTTGTCACAACCTTGGAAGGCATGACCGACACTCAATACGATTAAGAAATCATGCTTTCATTTATTTAGACAATAGCAAAAGCGTATATTCAACATTGTTGATTCATTTTATATCGCAACCTCGGACTGTAGTTAAGTTTCCAAGATCCCATACAGTTACAATTTAGAGAAACAAGAGTTTACTATTTCAACCTAGTTCATAGACCCATCTAACACCCGTACATAACCCACACAAACGTCTACGGAGCCTCTATGGATACAAAAGAGAAATTATAACAACGCCGGCAACAAGGCCTCGACAATACCTTAAAAGTGGAAGTCTACAACAAAAGATATACAACATAACCCCTTGAAGGAGGACGGGACTCACCAAGACTTTGAGAGGAGGACACCTCGCTACGCGCGATCGGTATTGTCCGCTACGGAGCCACCTACATTCATTTAAAAATGTAGCACGCCCGACAAAAGGGACGTTAGTACCATAGAATAGTACGAGTATGTTTAACTAATCACCATCTAGTTAGAAAGAACTTTCATACAAGAATAAAGAAATCACAGTTATAACTCAAACACTCTAAATGATCACAACATTATCAAATAAAAGAATTATACAATTTTCAAATCATTTTCCCATAAGTTTTAGTTTTGGCTATTCATCATTGTCCACAATACCACTGCTATCTTGAGTGGAGTCCGATCTCGACCCGATCGGCTAGGTTGCCTCATATGAGACATAAACTTCAATCACAAATACAATACCACCATGTATGCGGCATGGAATCCGATCTCGGCCCGATCGGCTAGGCTACCTTACCAAGGTGTTTCCCTTTTCCATCAGTCATCTCATTTCAATCTTTGTTTCACATATATCATTTCATAGGCACTTGGGGCCATGGATATCACGTCATATATTTGGCACTAGGCCACATCTCACATCATTCCCAATTTCAATGTTAGATTTGTAATTTAGGATAATATGTGCACACAAGAGCAAATAAAATTGTAAGCATAGATGAGACTTCACATAAATGGCACAACATATGCAGTTTCAATCTTAATTTAAGGTCTAGGCATTTCAATACATGATTCATATTCATTGCACCTTTTCAAGTTATCAAGAATAGCACTTCGACCACATTGAGACACATCTTTCATGCCTATAAGGTTGCAACTCCAATTCATGTGAAACAACAATCAATATAACAATCCAACCTTAATCTAACCGCATTTACACAAACACCGACGGAGCTCAATTTCAAAAAGATGGGGTTTTAGTCATACATACCTCGATTGAGCTTTCCCTTAATCCTATAATGTTCCGAAATATTCGCACTTCAATCTATTTATGCTATGTAGCACAATTGAACCCATAATCAGGAGAAGATCATAGTTTAAGATCACTTGAGCATTTTATAAAGCATTGAGTGTTCATCAAGGCCTTATGGTCCTTTTATGCAAGATTACACTAGCCCTTTCCCCATGGCTCTCTATTTATAATTTCCCCATATCTTCTAAGAACACATGCATTCAATGTAATCACCCTTATCCCCATGATTAACCTCACTAATGGCCCTTATAGCTATGTTTAAAATTAAGAGATAGGTTATGAAGTATTACCTCATGGGATGAAGATTTAGGTGCCTCACTTGATTATCTTCAATGTTTTAACAAGGATTTGTGGAGCAATTTTGATAAAAGGTACTTCCTTCTCTTAGACCCTCTTTCTCACTCTAAAAGCACCATAAAAATAGGTTCAAAATGAGCTATTGCACAGGATATAACGAAAGGGGGTCGGGTTTAAAATTTAGAAATCTGGAGCCCCGACTCAGATCTGCGGTCTCATATGCGATCGCAAAGTTGACATGCGGCCCGCAGAATGGACCGCAAAAATACTCCCAAAAACCTGAACAAACTGCTTGGGTATGCAAGAAGAATGCGGTCCGCATACTTGTTCTGTGGTTGCCCAATGCACCACAGAACTGCCCCTTGCAAAAATTCCAAGGGGATTATGCGATGACTATGCGTCCCACATATATACTATGTGATCGCATAGTTGACCTCAAAATTAACCATCACACTACCCGACTCTGCAGCGACTATACGGTCCGCATAGCTATTATGCGACTGCATAGTTGACCGCAGAATCGCACTTTTCTGGAAAACACAATTCTTTAACTATTTAATTCACAGATCAATCCAAAGGGTCCGAACCACGGCTCACAAGCTCGCCGTAAAGAACTTTATGAATTTCTAACACATGATCCTAACTTGGCACTACGGGATTTGGGTTTTTGAGTAGAAATTTCATAGGGCCTTACAGGAAAATCTTGAGGTAAGTCACTTGTGATCATTTCTGCTCCATAATATTAAATTATTATCAAATAATCCGTCTAGATTACATGTTTTTGAGGTGCAAATTGGGGATTTGGACCTAGGGATTTGAAAATAAGATTTGAAGATTTGGAGGCCGAATTGTTATCAGAATTTAGTAATTTTTGTATGGTTGGACTCGTAGTTGAATGAGTTGTCGGATTTTGTGAGTTTCGTTGGATTCCGAAGGCCCAGCGGCCGTGTTTGATCCAAATTCGGGATTTTTGGTCTAATTTGATAATTTTCATAGGGAATTCATTCCTTTAGCATATATTGATGATAATATACTGATTTTGGTTGGATTTGAAGAATTTGGAAGCGGAGTCGAGCGGCGAGGGCATTGCGGAGTAGAATTTCATCCGATTCAAGGTAAGTAATGGTTGTAAATATTGTCCTGAGGGCATAAACCCCAGATTTCACATCGTTGTGCTACTTCGAGGTGACACACACGTTAGATGACGATCGTGGGGTCGTGCACCATTGGGGATTGTGACTTGGTCCGTCTCGTACGACTATTAAGTTGTGTATTTGATTAAAAACTGGTTGATATCATTGTGTTTTGGAAAGTATTATTATGCTTTGGGCTGAATGCCATATTTTGGCCTACTGCCAACTGTTTGGACCCTTAGGGGCTTTTTACTACTATTCATCCCTATTTTGACTTAATATCTGTACTCAGTCATGCTGTATTTTACTGATTTTGTAACTCAGTTGTATTTACTCCATTTTGATACTTTAAATGATATTTGGGGCTAGCACCCTATTTTTACTGTTAGCCCGAGTGGCTTGAGAGGTTTTCTGACTGAGTGAGGCCGAGGGCCTGTGTTATGAGGATATTATGGGATCGGGCTACACCTCACATCAGGTTGTTACTGATTCATGATATTGTGAGGCCGAGGGCTTGATTGATTTATGCCATGAGGTGGCTTGTTGTTATGTGAGGCCGAGATCCTACTTGATTTATTGCCACGAGGTGGCTTGTTGTTATATGAGGCCGAGGACCTAATTGATTATGCGACGAGATGGCTTGTTATAGCGCTTGGGCTGTAGGAGCCCCTCCGGAGTCTGTACACCCCAAGTGAGCCCAGGTACCCAGTGTGAGTGATGTGATGTAGCCCGAGGGGCTGTTGTTGATTCATATTGTTGCCCGAGGGGTTGTTGTTGATTCATGTTATTACCCGAGGGGCTGTTCTTGATCCAAGTTTTGCTCGAGGGGTGGTTCTTGATTTATGTTATGCCTGAGGGGCTGATTACAAGTGATTGTGAGGTAGCCCGAGGGACTGGTTCTGTTGATATTATGCCTGAGGGGCGGTTTATGTACATGTTTTTGCCCGAGGGGCTGTTTACATTTCTATCATTTTTACTCACTGTTTTATCACTCGTTTGAAACTATTGGAAGATGTTTTAAAATTGAAAGGTTTTGTTACTAAAACTACGTTTGATTTACGAAATAAATAATTTCTGTACTATTTTGGAAATGTATTGTATTTGTTGTAGTGTTATGATATGGTTTACGTATTTTTTTACTACTCAGCTTTCATTTACTTTTATTACTTACTGAGTTAGTGTACTCACATTACTCCATGCACCTTGTGTGCAGATTCAAGTATTTTTGAACCCGATGGCGGGTGTTGATTACTTAGTGACAGGTTCATCGGAGTTAGCGAGGAACTGCCTGGGGATCGCAGCCTTACTTTTCACCCTCCTTTATTCTTCCTTATTTTCCCGGCCATGTTGGCCTTATGTCGTCAGAATAGTTGTAGTAGATGCTCATGAGTTGTGATACCCCAATGTCAGGCTTATGTATTTATTCTGCACTGGTTATTCAGACTTATAATATGAGGCTTCTTGTTAATCAATGACATAAAAATGATTTTTATAGAATAACAGTTTGATTTGGGAATTGTGTCGGCTGGCCTAGTTTCACGATAAGCGCCATCACGACCGGATCGGTTTTAGGGTCGTGACATTCAGAGACTGGATATTCTTGTAGGCAGACTATTCCTTGATTGCGAATTATGAAGAAATATTGAGGATTGGATAATTGATGGTATATGTTATGGATAGCTTTCTATGGACTTTTAGAAGGTTTTACCTATTTGGGAATGATCGGAATTTGGTTTGGGTATTATTTGTAAGCCTAATGAGAAGGTGTATTCTATATTGGATCAGATTTTCTTGCTCTTGCATAGCTGTTACCATAGGTATATCATCGGGCGGAATGGATGTTATTCATGCCTTGGTCTATGTTATGTGTTTCTCTCTTATTCTATGATGTGTTTTTAGGGTTACATGATTATTTGCACGCATATTGTAATTCCATTGTATCCTTATAGCGTTATGGGCAAGATGGCCCTCATGATGATGAATTGCTTATTGCACCATAGTTGTGCTTGTCTTTCTCAGTATTGTTTGTGCCTAAGTTATATTTTGTGCCCTCTATCATGCTTGATGTGATGTATATGTGATCAGTGAGACCGAGCATTATGGCTCAATGGATACCCTTATGTGGATTGATATGATTGGATCAAGTTGCGCGCCACAACGGTACAATGATGAAATTTAACTCCTTATGCTTATTTCGTATATTTTGCTTTCACTTTGTTGAAAATAGTTCATAGGAAAATGTTAAAAATTTTCAAGTGCTTAACTTTCTTAGAAGCCTTCTTATTTAACTTTCTTATTATTATCTGTCATGTCTGAATTATTACTTGTTGGTGTATGAGACCGCGTTGTGTAGGGCTCCATATGGTTTTTGGTGAGACTTATCGGTTGGGCTGCTTGTATTGGCCGAGATGAGGTTTCTAGACCTGAGATTTGCATTGTCGTATTGGGATAAGGAATGTTTGGAAAAATTATACCATATCTCTGCTAAGAATTTGTGCAATGGTCGTGGTCGGACGAGTGAGCTTCTTGGCTTATTGATCAGATGTGTGGTTAAGAGATTCTGCATGTTTCTTTCATCATCGGTAGTGTACGAAGGTTTTGAACGAGGTTTTATCTTATATGAGGTTTACGATCGATATCGGATTTGCTTTTAGCCAGCTATGGTGGTAAGCAGTTATTGTTGTAAGTATTTGAGTGATGTGGTATATCACGTGGTTAGATCTTGGGTATGGTTATGGCTTGATACATCTTGTTAAGACTTAAACAGTGTGTAGATGTGAGATTCGAGCCTAGTAATGAATTCTGGATATTATAAATCGGGTCCTAATATTATCGGACTAAGGTTGAGGTAAGGATCTCCAGTTATGTTATGTTGGCAGGCTTATATGGAGCGGGGTGACGAGGGATCATCCACGGTTATGTTCATGGTAAGGTTACATCGTGATTTGATGTCCTTGGAACGACTCTTGGCACATTTGAGGACGAACTTATATTTAAGCGGAAGAGGATGTAACGACTCGCCGGCCGTTTTGAGCATTTGCAATATGTTCAAATGTTTGAAGTCTTAAGCAGCTTCATATGACGTATTATGACTTGTGTGAATCGTCGGTTTGGGTTTTCAGGTGATTCGGGATTGATTTAGAAGAAGGATTCTCACATTAGAAGCATTAAGTTGGAAGAGTTGACCAAGTTTGACTTTTGTGTATTTGACCCCGGATTGGAGGTTTGATGGTTCCATTAGGTCGGGTTGGTGATTTTGCACTTGGGCATATTCTTGGATTTGCATTTGTGTGCTTCTTGAAGGTTTTGGCGTTAATTGGCGAAAGTTGGCAATTTGGAGTTTTAGAATATTAATAAATTTGACCGGAAGTTGACTTTGAATATATCGGGTTCAGATTTTGGTTTTGGGAGTTGGAATGGGTTCTTTATGTCATTTGAATCTTTTGTGCAAAATTTGAGGTCATTCCGAGTTAATTTGATATGGTTCGGCACGAGTTTTGGAAGTTGAAAGTTCAAAAGTTCGATTTGAGGTGTGATTCGTAGTTTTGATGTTGTTATGTGTGATTTGAGGACTCGACTAGGTCCGTGTTATATTTTGGGACTTGTTGGTATGTTCGGACGGGGTCCCGAGGGGCTCAGGTGAGTTCGGGTGGTTTCAGATCATTTCGGATTGGCTTGGAGTTGTAGGATTCGTTTTTTGCTGATATCTTTGTTGTTCTTTGTGATCGAGAAGAAATGTCTGCGATCGCGTAGTGATTTATGGAACGGGGGATTTTCTTCATCGTGTTCGCAACATGATGACCACATTCGCTTAGAGTTAGGGCAAGTCTTCTTCACATTCGCGTATGAGGGATCACGATTGCGTTGTGAGAGCTGGGAGCTAGAGCTGGAGGACTTCTTCATCGCGTTCACACAATTGGAGCCACATTCACGAAGTTCAGATCCAGTTGTGACTCGCGTTCACGAGAAATGTGCTGCAAATGCGAAGTGTAATCTAGTGGCAATCGCATCTGTGCTTCGCGATCGCGAAGATATTCCCGCGATCGCGATGAGTATTTCTGTTCAGTGGTTATAAGTACTCTATTTTGGACCTTTGAGTTATTTTTTTACATTTTGAGATTGGGAGCTTGGATTTGGGCAATTTTGGAGGCGATTTTCACCACAAAGATTGGGGTAAGTATTTTCTACTTGGTTTTGATTATATTTCATGAATTTATCTTCGATTTTGGCGTTTGGATTATGATTTTTAAAGAGAAATTAGGGGGGTGTCTAAACTTTCCTAAAGTGAATTTTGGGTTTTGAACATCGATTCAAAGTCAGATTTGGGTGAAATTAGTATGGTTGAACTCGTAATTGAATGGATTATCGGATTTTATAAGATTTGTTGGGTTCCGAGGTGCGGGCTTGGATTTGACATTTTGGTTGACTTTATGTAAATATGTAAAGATTCGACCTTTATCGATTGGGTTTGCTTCCTATGGCATTATTTAATGATTTTGCGTTGCTTTTCTCTAGTTTCGAGCCTGTTGGAGGATGATTTGAGTGGGATGACGCTTCTAGTGTATCGATTCGGCTTGTTTGAGGTAAGTGTCTTGCCTAACTTTATTGGGAGAAATTTTCTTACTAATTGCCATTGTTTGCTACATGTGGGGGTGATGCATATATGAGGTGATGAGCGTACATGCATGTAACAAGGTTAATCATGTTCGGGGTAAATTATACGATTTAATTGTGCCCTGTAGAATTTCGTGACCTTCTTGTTTCATATCTTACTTGACTTCTAGATTACTAAGAATATGAAATTAAATGCTAGAAACCAAGATTTAGCTTATTATAAATTGATTAAAATTTGACGGGTTTTTGTAAAACTATTGATGTGTTTAATTTAGTCATCATCATGCTTAATCACTAATACATCGTTACGACCGTTATTCTTGAGATATTGGATTCTATACTTGAGCTGAAGTTCATTTTTGAGACTTGTTGAAATACTTGGACAATAAGGTTCTTGAGGTTTATCGAATTGTTACTGGCTTGAAAGTTGTGATTGATGTTCATTTGGAATAGTCGTTTAATCACTTTCTTTGATGTTATTCATGCTTCCTACCTTGCTTTCAATTGATATGCATATGCTTGGTGAGGAAGAGTGTAAAGCACGAAGGGTGATACCGTAAAATTGCATACACATTATCATGTGAGGCAGAGTGTAAAGCACGAAAGGTGATGCCATGCCATTGCATATACATTATTATGTGAGGAAGAGTGTAAAGCACGAAGGGTGATGACATGCCATTTCATTTACATTATCGTGTGAGGATGAGAATAAAAGCACGAAGGGTGATGGCGTGTCCTTTCATTTATATTATCATGATCGCATTTACATTATCATGTGAGGATGAGAGTAAAAGCACGAAGGGTCATGCCGTAACATTTCATTTACATTATCATGTGAGAATGAGAGTAAAAGCGTGAATGGTGATGTCGTGACATGTCATTTACATTATCATGTGAGTATGAGAGTAAAAGCATGAAAAGTGATATCGTGCCATTTCATTTACATTATCATGATCCCATTTACATTATTATGTGAGGATGAGAGTAAAAGCACGAAGGATGATATCGTGCCATTTCATTTACATTATCATATTTTTATATTATCATGTGTTCATGGAACGAATAGTGTTTCCGTGCAGGCGAGGGTGAGGGACATACATTATGTTGTGATATTTTTTTTTCTTGTGTATGTATTCGTGCCTTTACCTTGAGTTGTTACTGTTCCACCTATATTCTCCATGTGACTTATTGTTTTTGTTCTGTCTTTGTCTTCTATCTCAATTGTTATTTTATTGTCCATGCCTTCTATCTGTTTAACTTGCAAATATCATGTTTTCCTTCTTGTTGTTATATCTACATCCATGTCATTTTTTATTTGTTTCGTATAAGCCTTCTACCATGTTAATTATTTGTGTTTTCTATTTGCTAGCTCATGAAGATCATACTTTTCCTCTTATTTGTTATATCTATCTCTAGGCCTTCTACCATGTTAGTTTTGGGTTCCTCTTTCCTAATTGATGTCATTACTTCTATGCCTTTTACCTAGTTTTCTACCGTTGTCCATATGTACTGCCTTGTTCGTTATTGCTACATGTGTATTTCCCACCTTGTCATTACTGTTATTGACATTCTTTCACCCCGATTGGTACTGTTATATACATATTTGGTGAGGATGAGATAAATGCACGAAGGGTGTTGTTGTGCCATTCGATTTGATATCTTGAGTACATTTCTCAAACTATGAAAGTTATGGATTTACTATCGTGGTTTGTTGGTTATCGCTCTAAGGAAAGGATTGGTCGTGCATTGAGGAATATTAGTTCGTAAATTCTTCGAGTAAATATTTATTGCTTCGCATATTTGTTTTTTTTTTGTACTCTTTTTTGTTATGTTGTAGTATTTTTTATTGCTAGTCCACTGCACAGGTTATATCAGTGAGTATCTTTTAACTAAAAACCTTATCACGACTTCACCGAGATTAGTCAAGATACTTTTTGAGTACATGGGGTTGGTTATACTCATACTATACGTCTGCACCTTGTGTGCAGATCTTGGAGCAGAGCTGCGGTGGATGACGGGAGCTGACTCTGGAGATGTTCGTGCTTTCCAGGTGTGGCTACCATTTGTCCACTACAAGAAATATGATTTTCAGTGGCAACCTTTTGTGGCGACGAAAGAAGTTGCCACAGTAACAAGGGTTTTAGTGGCGACCTTGATAGTTGCCACATTAAGTAACATATTAGTGGCGATAAAAAAAAGAGCCGTCACAGATAGATGCAACTAAAATCAAAATTTTCCCTCACTAGAAAAATAAAATTTGGCTACCGATTATATTGTGGCGACTGATGAATTGTCGCCACTAATATGAAGTAGTTGTAGCGACCTGGAAGCCGCCCCTAATTATACTCGTCTTCTATGGCAGCGAAGTCGCCACTAATGCTTTTGGTTTTAAAATAAAAGATTACAACAACCAACCCTAGACAAACGAGAGCAAACACACCCAAAATCATTTTCTAGAATACACTTCTCAACAACGCACCATCGGCTGCAAAATTTTGGATCCTCTATCCCTTTGCTGACCCAGCTAACTCAATCGACAATTCCTTTACCGGTAAATATTTCCGTTGGTTCTTCTCCCCCTCTCTCTCTCCATTTTTAGATTTCTTACCTTTGGCTCTGTTTTAACTGTGAATCTAAGTTCGTGCAAATATAGATACATTCTTCTATTCTATTTCTTCTTTGTCTTCTTGTATTTTGACGTCTTGCAACTTTGACTCTATAGAAAAAAAGTCCCTTTCTAAAAGTTTTTTCTATTTTCTTAATCTAAATAAAAAATGGAGAGAGCGAGACTAGATGAAGATTGTAAGGTCTAATAGGTAATTTTGGAGTAAATTTGAGATTTTCCACACTGGTTATGAGACGATATTTTCTTTGCAAAACATGTGAAGATTTTATCAATATTTTCTTGAGAAAGCATGTGGACAAGTGGCCTTTCTATGTCACTTTCTGAAGAAATAGAATTCTCTCAATTTATTGCTTGTAGCTGATTATTTTGCCTCTTAATTTTTGGGGGTAGGTTGGTGGTATTAGAGCTCATTCTCTGTGGTGTTCATTATAATGTTAATGCTATTGGAAAATTAGTAGGAATATAGTTGATTATTGCATTATTTATTTATTTTTTTTAAAAAGGATTCAGTGGCGACCCTAGCTACCGCAAAAAGAAAATCCTTCTGTGGCAACAAGAATATCGCCACTGAATGTCATTTCTATTTCCTAGCGACTATGGTCGCCACTATATGTCACTTATTTAGTAGCGACCCACCTAAAGTCAATTTTGTGAAACATGTTTTTGAGGCGACCTTAGTCGCTACAAAATGTGTAGTATTTGTGGCGACTCCCAAGAGTCGGCACAATAAATATTCAGTAACGGTAGTACTTGGAGCGAACCAATAGTCGTTGCTAAAAACATGTAGTGGCGACTTTCTTACCATTTGTGGCGACTTTAGTTGCCACAAAAAGGCCGATTTCCTGTAGTGTTCCCTGGGTATTTTCAGAGTCGAATTCTATTTATGCATATTTCAAACAGAATTTGAATTTTTTTCCAATCAGTTTTTGCAATAATCCAGTCTTAGTGGCTCGTGACTTGTGCTACCAGTCCTTGATATATTACATGGAGTCCAGATATATCATTTGTTGATCACCTTTGTTTTTTTCAGAATTGTGTTAACTGTTAATTGGCTGACTTAACGGGTTGGGTTAGGTACCATCATGACTAGTGAATTTTCGGTCGTGACATACAATTGTCTTCTTTACTGAAGGAATATGCTTCTTGGCAATATATTTGTTCCTCGTGTTACCTACATGCAAATATGCAATGTCACATTTAATAATTTGAAACTTATGATCAGAATAAGAAAAATAAGTCCCAATTCCAACACACATTTATGACTAGAAGATAATTGATCACAAATTTATCAATAAATATTAGGTCGCCAGTCCGACATCATTCTAAAATACAAAGCACAGAGGTAGTCTATGAAGTAAATATAACCACCAATGCCATATAAGATATGATTATACACAACTCAATCGATCTTGAAAATGCACATGAACAAATTACTCTATGAAACCCCAAATCATAAATGTAAGAAATGGAATTTTTTTTTTTAGTATTTACCAATACTGACACGTTCTAAGCAACAATACAGTGCTTGTTGGGTCTCTATAGACGATTCCATCCAAAATCGAAGCCTAATTCTTGTCCCTTCCCGTCAGAAACCACCATATGGTCGAGGGAGTTAAGTGAGAGAGAGAAGACAAAGTACAGAGATGAAAGAGAAATTAGCGGAAAAATAAGAAAGAAAGCTTATTTTTCAAACCTTGTAGGTGATCCACAAGTTTTAAAAATGATAAAAAAGCCCCGTCCACCTTAATCCACTTATTTAGTCATTTTTCAATCTAAAAAAAAAATTTAGAAAGAAAATAGAAGGTCACTTGACCAATTTAAATTTTGAGCGGGTCTTCTTGGCAATTCCTCTCAACAAATTACTTGGTCGTTTTAGCAGAACTGGTTGCCAATTCTGGACAGATAGAAATTTGAGGACGTATTTAATTGCTTCGTATCATGAGTATCAGACACTACATTAATTGTGAGCGAATATTTTAATAGTTCAAGGACTTCCCGTAACACTTCTAAAGCTAGATGTCAAAAGGAGGTAGAATTAGTACAATTTATGGAAGAAAACTCATTCGTCCCCTTTATAAAAGCTATTTACAGAGCTTTTATACTCGTGTAAAAAAAGAAATGAATGTAACTAGTTTCATAAGTATAACTTTATTTTCATATTTTAGTGTTTTTGGCGCAATGCACATTTTTAATGAGTGACAGAGATACTTTATGCCAAAAGGTGTCATCCAACACCGCTTTATTGAAATACGTCACTAATTAGTATTTGTAAATGAAATGCTTTTACGATATACAATAAACTATTAGCAAAAAAACAAAAAAAAATACAATAAACTAATATGGAAAATGAAGTCAAACTTTAAGTTACACCTCCAGACTCAACTCACATGGAAGCTAAGTTATGGCAATAGATAGGCATGGTAAAATCTACGTACATCACTTTGACAATTGTTAAAGTGAGCATATAATATAGTATAATGCTCAACATATCAAACAAATAATTGCATTATGAAATAGCAATGTGGCATCCTGGCGTCCCGAAAACGAAAATGCATTCATTCTCTTCAAGCATATGCCGTTGAATATGGATAATATGTTCAAATATTTGGCAAATAATATGTTCAAATATTTGGCAAATATATGAAATAGCAATGTTGCATCCTTGGGTTTTATTTGGCAATTATATGTTTGGCCATAGATTTTGCCTATATTTTGGCAAAATATCAAATCCTAAATCCCAAATCTCAAATGGGCCAAATCCCTAATAATACACATGTTTTTTCAAAATAAATTTGGGAAATATGTTTTGAAAATGTATGTTCAAACACATTTTCATCTTCGAACCAAATTTCACCTAAATCAGATTTTTTAAAACAAATTTGGAAATCTATGGCTAAACCTAGCTAAATATCCGTATATTTCTCAAACTTTAGTAAATACAATAGCCACAATATGGCACGTGGTCTCGGTTGCTAGAAACAAGTTAAGTTGTCTGTTGGGAGAAAAGAATATTGCGGCCAATCTTTAGTCTTCTGTGGAAACTTTTTCAATGTTCCCTCAATTTTCTTGAGTTTATGCACAACTTAGCATGAATTGGATCAATGAAGATAAAATTAAAGATCGATTGATATCTTGTCAGGCCAGAATATCGCATTTGGCTAGCTAACAGAGGGCATAAAATCGTAGCTTTGTTGTTACCCTGCTTGTATTGAGTCCATATCCGTAGGGATGAGGAGAATTGTTGTCTTTATATGGTCTTGCGCAATTCCCACCTTTTGAGATAGCTTTTGAGTTTAGTTAAACCCAAGGTCTATTTTCCTATTAGTTTGTAGGCAATTCACGTGTGTTTATATATGGAGCATAATATATAGTTACATGTACATGTAGAATGTATACATCAGGGGTGGTCTTGCGAAGAAGTGTGACAAGTCTCGGTATAAGTAATATTGACTATGGTAACTAAGACATACTGTAATGGATTCATTACTTGCATGCAATTTATAGTAAGTTTAGTCTAGAAAATCTCAGTAGACAAGAAGAAATTAAGCACAAAATGTAGCAAGTGTACATAAAGGTGCTTATATGGTTATTCAAAACCAGTGTACAAGTACATAGAGTCTAAATCAGTGGGAGAGGAGAAGAGCAACAACTACCAGTTGATTAAATATAAATACTCAATAACTGGCTAGCTATATATCTATTTTTCTAAGCTCACATATAAACTATTGTACTTTTCATACCCAAATGGCGTTAGTGTATTGGGAAAAATTGAGTTTACATATTGAAGTGATTAAAAGATGGCGTGTCATGACATGGAGGCTGGTCAAAGGATGATGATTAACAAAGAAGCACGAGTTGCAACAGATACGAGTAGAGGCACATGAAGAGGCACGAGCGGTTATTCAAAAGACTCAACTCTCGTACTTATTTAATCCAAAAAATCAAGGAGAATAAATTTGACAGCACAAGAGAGTACATATACAGTATTTAATAAGCATTAAATACTAAAAACGTTAGGGAATCTGTATTGAATCACAATGATTATGTAACGTAGCATTTAATGCCTTTAATTGTCTATAATGGCCTTATTATGACAAAGGCATAACGTATAACTTGGAGATAGCTATAAAAGGAAGAGAATGGATCATTTGTAAGGACACGAAATACTATCTGAATACATTGGTTTACTTTGTTTTCTTCTGATTATCTTATTGTTGGCAAAATCACCTTCCTTTATTCATTCTTTGATTATCAGTAACCCGAGTTCTTCTAAATTAAGGCTTTAACCGAAATTCCACTTTTTGGTTAAACAAATTGGTTTTGTTACCGGGAATCTGATAATCTACTCTTTCTTAGCCTAACCTTTTTTGTTGCATCAACTATGTTGAACATCAATGACAACACCCAAGGAAACTAACAACTCCAGGAGAATCCACATGATGAACCACATCCCAATCCCTTCTCCACAAAGCTCCCCTCGACGATCTCGAGAAGACACTCCTGATAGATCTCGTGCAAATGGAAATGCTCAATTCGAAAATGATGAAGCTATCAATGAATCTTTGCAAAAGCTAATCGCTCAACAGGTCAATAAAGCTCTTGAGGCCTTTGTCAGCCAATTACCCGTTGCACCACCAACACCCACTCAAAATAATAACACTTTGGAGAACCCTCGTTCTGGGCTTGCTAATTCAGGTAGTGGTGGAATCCCCAGCGAGTCATGAGAAGGAGAACCAGATAACTTAGTCAATTCTGATTTACAAAATTTAGTACTAATATTGCAGAAACAGCTCAAGGAGCAAAGTGACCGCATAGAGCAAATACCTGGAGTACCGCCCGTAATCAAAGGGATAGATATGGATAAATATTCACACCAACCTTGGAAGCCCGATATTCCAAAATACGATGGAACAACTGATTCACGAGACCACGTGACTGCATTCACAATAGGCATAAAAGGCAACGACTAGACCAAACAAGAAATTGAATCAGTATTGGTCAAACAATTCGGTGAAACACTCACTAAGGGAGCATTAACATGATATTCTCTTTTACCTGAAAATTCCATAAATTCTTTTGCTGAGCTTGCAAATTCATTTATCAAAGCACACTCGGAATCTCAAAAAGTCGAAAAAAGAATGAAAGATATTTTCAAAATCAAGCAAGGGGACTCAGAATTACTTAGGGAGTTCGTGGATAGGTTCCAGCGTGAAAGAATGACGTTACCGCGCGTACCTGACAATTGGGCAGCTATAGCCTTCACTAGTAATTTGAATGAAAAAAGTTCTGAAGCCACGAGGCGACTTAATGAAAGTCTTCATGAATTCCCACCAACAATGTGGAATGATGTTTATAACAGGTACATCACGAAGCTAAGGATAAAAGAGGATATTATCTCACGATCTCAAAAAGAAGCAAAGGTGAGTTCGAAACGGGCGGAAACCAAAAAAAGGTCCGATAAAAACAGGTATAAACCATATATAGGTCCAGTAGGAAAAGATTCACGGCCAAAACAGGACCATCCGAGGTACGATCATAGGTCGAGGAATAGAGAGTCGGGCTCGTCATCAAGATTTAGGAAAGATCAAAATGAGCGAGAGTCACGGGATGATGATAGAAATTTGAAAGCAAGGTTTGGCAGTTATAATTTTAATGTAAGCACTTCTGAGCTCGTAGCTATTTTAAGAAGCATGGGTGATAAGGTGCGGTGGCCGAAAGAAATAAGATCGAACCCAAACAGGCGCAACCCTGATCACTGGTGCGAATTTCACAACGATCACGGGCATAAAATGGCAGACTGTAGGTTGCTGCAAGGTGAAGTTGATCATCTATTAAAGCAAGGGTACCTCACTAAATTATTCAGTGAGAGAGGTAAGCAAGCATATATGAAGAGTAGGCAGGAGCCCCCAAAACCACCTTCTCCCAAAAGGACCGTTAATGTGATAAGTGGAGGTGAAGACATTAATGGTGTGACGTACACAGCAGCCAATAAAGTCTCCAAAGTCACAATTACCTACGGGAAGCGGGTGCGACATGTCTTAGACAAAGAAAGCATTACGTTTGATGATGCAGACGCGGATGGCGTATTATAACGATGCACTGGTAATATCTTTACTTGTACATGATACTAATGTGAAATGAGTTTTGATTGATCCATGTAGTTCCGTGAACATTATTTTGCTAAGAGTACTACGTGAGATGCAAGCCAAAGATAAATTAATACCAAAGGCACATACTCTGTCTGGATTTGATAATTCCAGTGTAGTGACGAAAGGGGAGGTAATACTTAAAACATTCGCAGAAGGAGTTGTCAAGGATACAAAATTTCAGGTGGTAGATATGGAGATGGCTTACAATATGATCCTTAGGATACTATGGATCCACGAGATGGATGTCGTTCCATCAACCTTGCACCAAGTTATTAAATTTCCATCACCATAGGGAATATGTCAAATCTGTGGGGATCAACATACATCCAGAAGCATCAATTCTGTAGCAGATTCAAGTACGGGAAACGAAGAAAAATAGTAATTACAAAATCTAGTTGAGGGTACCACAACACAAACCTCAACTGAATAAGGACGAACAGACGTGGACTCAAGGCCAGATGCCATTCAAGAACCAGAAGAAAATGAAAATATCAAAACAACGATTGAACAACTGGAAGCTATAATATTATTTGCACAATGGCCTGAAAGGAAAATCTACGTAGGGGCCAATCTAAGCCAAGACATGAAAAGTAAGGTGATTAAATTTTTAAAAACTAACGTGGATTATTTTGCTTGGTCCCACTGTGATATGACAGGAATACCACCGGAGGTAATGACTCACAAATTAAATGAAGACCCATCATATCCAACTGTCAAACAAAAGAAGAGAAAGCAAGGAACTTTCAAAAATCAGGTGATTCAAGATGAGGTTCAAAAATTACTAAAAATTGGATCTATCCGCGAGGTAAAGTATCCTAATTGGTTAGTCAATACTGTTGTAGTACCAAAGAAGAATGGTAAGTGGCGAGTTTGTGTAGATTACACGGACTTTAACAAAGCTTGTCCTAAAGATTCTTTCCCATTACCACATATAGATCAACTAATTGATGCTACTGTAGGGCATGACTTGTAAAGCTTTTTAGATGCGTATTCAGGATATAATCAGATCAAAATGGATCATGTGGATGAAGAAAAAACTTCATTTATAACAGACAGAGAGACTTACTGTTATAAAGTAATGCCCTTTGGTCTTAAAAACGCTGGCGCAACATATCAAAGACTGGTGACCAAAATGTTTCAAGAACATTTGGGAAAAACCATGGAGGTTTATATAGACGATATGCTCGTTAAAACTCAGCATTCAGGAGATCATATATCACACCTGTCTGATACGTTTAAGATTTTGTGAAAATTTAACATGAAATTAAATCCTAAGAAATGTGCATTCGGTGTTGCATCAGGTAAGTTTTTAGGTTTTCTTGTTTCTAACCGTGGTATTGAAGTGAATCCCACACAGATTAAGGCCATTGAAGAAATTCCTGATATGCTTACAAGTAGAAAAGAAGTGCAGAGGTTGACAGGAAGAATTGCAGCCTTGGGGAGATTCATTTCTAAATCATCAGAAAAATGCTTTAAGTTCTTTTCAACTCTTAAAAAGTGTCACGACCCGGATTTCCCACCATCGGGAGTCGTGATGGCGCCTACTCGTAGAAGCTAGGCAAGCCATGAACTTAGAAATCATTAACTCCTTTATTTTAAAACTTCTTACCAATTATAATAATAAGGAAATAAACCGTTAAATAACAGCGGAATATGAAATTTAGCGAAAGTCTTAAATAAATAGAAAACGAAAATGTCTCAAAGACCATCACGTGCCTCTAACCAGAACCTGGTGTCACAACATCCATGGACTACTAAGAGTACTAAATACAACCGTTTGAAAGAAATATAACACTGTTTGTCTTGAATACATGAGATAACAGAATGAAATATAAGCTAGAGTAGACGTCGGGCCTGCGGACGCCTACAAGGCTACCTCAGTGTCTCGGTGGACTGAAGGTTGGCTCCTGCGCTACTGTTGTTGTCCAATACCTGGATCTATGCAAAAGAGCACAGAGTGTAGTATCAGCACAACCGACCCCATATGTTGGCAAGTGCCTAGCCTAACCTCGGCGAAGTAGTGACGAGGCTAGGACCAGACTACCAAATAATCTATGCAGTTCAAATATCTATATGTACAGCGGAAAAGAAATACAGGAAATAATCAGTCAATGTGGGAAGGGGAAACATGATGTAGGGAGGTAACAGTTCCATATAGAAAACCTCAATAAAAGAAAGAAACAACAAAGCCAGAATATCAAAAAAAAATCAGAATTTAACGATTTGCACGGCATCACCCTTCGTGATTTTACTCTTGTCCTCACCCAAATAATATTAATAATAAAAGTGTGCACGGCATCACCCTTCGTGCTTTTACTCTCATTCTCACCAAATCAATCATATCATAATAATGTGCACGGCATCACCCTTCGTGCTTTTACTCTCTTTTCTTACCACACGGTCAATGAATATTGGTACGGAATGGTACATCGTATGGCACGGCATCACCCTTCGTGCTTTACACTCTTTCCTCACAATAGCAAACAATGCACGGCATCACCCTTCGTGCTTTAACACTCTTCCTCACCCAAACAACAATCACAAAACAAAGGGGAAAGGGAGTAGACAAATAATGGTAGAAATCCCGGCAAGGGACTACAATTAAACAGCTAAATCCCGGCAAGGAAACAATTTCAATAAATCTCAACATCCCGACAAAGGAGATAAATCAACAAAGCAACTAATGTCCCGGCAAGGGAACAATTCAATAACTCTTTCTCTTTCTTTCACTTCTTACTTTATAACTCTCTTTACCACTTGAATCAATGCTCCAAAGGGTTCAATTATCTCATATACTTTCACAAGTCGTATTATAACTCGAGCCAATGCTCCTCGAAGTTCAAAGATCACAATTTCTTTCACATGCTTTTGTACAACATATAGAAATCATCATTAGGCATGAAAGATACAACAAAAATCAGAATATCCGCAATATAAAGACTCACGGTCATACTAACACCAACGTATAGATACTCGTCACTATGCCTATACGTCGTACTCGACAATTAGCACGTAGCAAATAAGACTTAACTCCTAATCCCTCAAGCTAAGGTTAGACCAAATACTTACCTCAAACTTCCACGGCCAAATCAATCCTCAATTACCTCTTTTCCTCTCAAATTTGGCTCCAAATCTATTGTATCTATACAATAATGACTTTAATACATCAATAAATGCTAAACAATGTGAACCCAATGCCTAATTATAGCTTTCCAAGCATTCTTCCCAAAAATCGACCCTGGGCCTGCTTGGTCAAAACACGAGGTTCGGACCAAAATCAAATCACCTATTCATCCACGAGCCCGAATATATAATTTGTTTTTAAATTCGACCTCAAAACAAGGTCTAAATCAAGAAAAATAAAAAAAGCCCTAACTCTACCCAATTCCCTAATTTCTACCCTTAATTACATGTTTTAGGCCTAGAATTTCAATAGATGTTGATGGAAAATGAAGAAAACGAGTTAAACAATGCTTACCCAAGAAACTTTGGTGAAGAAATGCTTCAAAAATTGCCTAGGAGCTTTGGAGAAAAAAAGGTTTATGAAAATGTTATGAAATCCCGTTTGTGGTTCTGTTTTGGAGCTTTAAAATAACTGGGCAAAATGACTCTACGCATTCGCGATAGACCTCTCGCGTTCGCGATGGGTTAGGCTTTTTGGCCTTTGCGTTCGCGGATAGGGGCTCGCGTTCGCGAAGCTGTAGCTCCTTGAGCCCTCGCGTTCGCGTAATGTGTTCTACCCATTCCCCCTGCCCAGGCGCTTGGCCTTCGCGTTTGCATAGCCAGGAACGTGTTCGCAAAGGTCTAGCCCCCGCTGCCTCGCGTTTGCGACCTAGTCTACGCGTTCGCGTAGAAGGGAATTTCCTTCAGCAAATTTACTCATCGCGTTCGCGAAGGTTCTCCCGCGAACACGAAGAAGACCATACCAGAACTAGAAACCTGCAACTTTCATAAGTCTAAAATCACTCCGAAACACCTCCGAAACACTCTCGAGCCCTCGGGGCTCCTAACCAAACATATGCACTAACTCAATATCATCATACGAACCTATCAGTGCAATCAAATCGCCTAAATAACCTTAAGAACAATGAATCACCTCAAAATCAAGAATTTTTTCAAATACTTCATCAAGTTTCAAATTTAGGATTTCAAGTCCGAAACACGTCAAACAACGTCCGATTTTAACCAAACTTTACAGAAACATCTTAAATCATATATAAGACCTGTACCGGGTGCCAGAACCAAAATATGGGCCCGATACCAATACATTCTAATCAAATTTCAATTCAAGTTTCCTTAACAATTTCAGAAAAATAATTTCCTTTAAAAATTTATTTCTCGGGCTCGGGACCTCGGAATTCGATTCCGGGCATATGCCCGAGTCCCATATTTTCCTACGGACCCTCCAGGATTGTCAAACTACGGGCCCGGGTCCATTTACCCAAAATGCTGACCGAAGTCAAATTTTTTCATTTTAAACTCAAAACTTAGCATTTTTCACAAAAATTCATATTTAAGCTTTCCGGCTATGCGCCCGGACTGCGCACGCAAATCGTGGCGACTCTAAATAAGGTTTTCAAGGCCTCGAAAGCACAAAATGGATAAGAAAATAGGTGATGACCCTTTGGGTCGTCACATTCTCCACCTCTAAAATAGCTGTTCGTCCTCGAACGGACAGAAGAAGGAAGTACCTGAGTCAAGGAATAGGTGAGGATAACGGCTCCGCATGTCGGACTCGGACTCCCACGTCTATGGCTTAGGAGGCTGACCTCTCCACTGAAAGCCACATCTTGAACCTTGCGGTGTGCATAGCTCTTTTGCCTGGACTGAGCTGTACGCAGTCTATCCTGAATGATCCTGACCTTGTCCAAGGCCTCCTGAACCAGATCTGTACCCAACAACCGAGCCTCTCCCGGCTCAAACCATCCAGCCGGAGATCGACACCGCCTACCATATAAAGCCTCATAAGGAGCCATATGGATGCTCGACTGGTAGCAGTTGTTGTAGGCAAACTCAGCTAAAGGCAAAAACTGATCCCACGAGCCTCCAAAATCAATGACACAAGCTCGGAGCATATCCTCCAGAATCTGAATAGTCCGCTCGGACTGGCCGTCCGTCTAGGGATGAAATGTTGTACTCAACTCCACTTGAGTGCCAAACTCTTGCTGAACCGCTCTCCAGAAATGCAAGGTAAACTACGTACCTCGGTGCGAAATGATAGACACAGGCACACCATGAAGACGAACAATCTCCCGGATATAGATCTCAGATTAACCTCTCGGATGAATAGGAGACTGCCACAGGAATGAAATGCGGTGACTTGGTCAGCCTATCAACAATGACCCATACTGCGTCGAACTTCCTCCGAGTCTGCGGGAGGCCAACAACGAAATCCATAGTGATCCGCTCCCATTTCCACTCGGGAAGCTCAATCCTCTGAAACAATCCACCAGGCCTGTGATGCTTATATTTAACCTATTGGCAATTCAAACATCGAGCCACATATGCAACAATATCCTTCTTCATTCTATGCCACCAATAATGTTGTTGCAAATCCTGATACATCTTCGCGGCGCTCGGATGAATAGAGTACCTGGAGCTATGGGCCTCCTCTAAAATCAACTCTTGAAGCCCATCCACATTAGGCACAAAAACTCGACCCTGCAATCTCAAAACTCCATCTTCACCTAAGGTAACCTACTTGGTACCCCCACGCTGCACCGAGTCTCTTAGGACACACAAATAAGGATCATCATACTGCCGATCATGGATACGCTTCAATAAAGAAGAACGAGCGACTATGCAAGCTAATACACGACTAGGCTTAGAAATATCCAACCTCACAAACCGATTGGCCAAAGCCTGAACATCCAAGGCAAGCGGTCTCTCACCGACCGGAAAATAAGCAAGACTGCTCATACTGGCTGACTTCCTACTCAAGGCATCGGCCACCACATTGGCCTTTCCCGGGTGATATAAGATAGTGATGTCGTAATCTTTCAACAACTCCAACCACCTCCTCTGCCTCAAATTCAACTCCTTTTGCTTGAACAAATACTGAAGACTCTTATGATCCGTGAACACCTCACACGCCACGCCATACAGATAGTGCCTCCAAATCTTCAATGCGTGAACAATGGCTGCCAACTCCAAATCATGCACTGGATAGTTCTTCTCATAAATCTTCAACTACCTCGAAGCATAGTCAATGACCTTGTCATCCTGCATCAACACTGCACCAAGCCCAATACGGGAAGCATTACAATTGAATGTGTAAGTCCCTGAACCTGTGGGCAAAACTAACACTAGTGCCGTAGTTAGAGCTGTCTTGAGCTTCTGAAAGCTCACCTCACACTCGTCCGACCATCTGAACTGGGCACCCTTCTGGGTCAACCTGGTCATCGGAGCTGCAATAGATGAAAACCCCTCCACGAACCGACGATAGTAGCCTGCCAATCCCAAGAAACTCCAAATCTCGGTAGTTGATGCTGGTCTAGGCCAGTTCTTGACTGCCTCAATCTTCTTCGGGTCAACCTGAATACCATCTACTGATACGACATGACCCAGGAATGCAACTGAACTCAAGTAGAACTCACACTTCGAGAACTTCGCATATAGCTGACTATCCTTCAGAGTGTGAAGAACCACTCTGAGATGCTACTCATGCTCCTCCTGGCTGCGGGAATATATCAGAATATCGTCAATGAAGACTATCACGAATGAGTCTAAATAAGGCCTAAACACTCGGTTCATCAAATCCATAAAAGATGTTGGGGAATTGGTCAACCTAAATGACATGACCAGGAACTCATAATGCTCGTACCGAGTGCAGAAAGCTGTCTTAGGGACATCGGATGCCCTAATCCTCAACTGATGGTAGCCAGATCTCAAATCAAACTTCGAAAACACCTTGGCACCCTGAAGCTGATCAAAAAAGTCATAGATCCTCGGCAATGGATACTTATTCTTGATTGTAACCTTGTTCAACTGCCGGTAATCAATACACATTCTCATCAATCCGTCCTTCTTCTTAACAAACAACATCGATGCACCCCAAGGCGAAACACTCGGCCTAATTAAACCCTTCTCATGCAAGTCTTGCAACTGCTCCTTCAACTCTTTCAATTCAGGCGGGGCCATATGATATGGCGGGATAGAAATGGGTTGAGTGCCCAGAGCCAAATCAATGCAAAAATCAATATCCCTGTCAGGTGACATCCCTGACAGGTCTGAAGGGAATATCTTAGGAAACTTACGAACAACAGGCACAGAATCAATAGAAGGAACCTCAGCACTAGAATCGCGAACATATGCTAAATAGGCCAAACACCCCTTCTCGACCATACGTCGAGCCTTCACATACGAGATAACACTACGGGTAGAATGACCAGGAGTCCCTCTCCACTCTAAACGAGGCATACCTGGTAAAGCTAAGGTCACAGTCTTAGCATGGCAATCCAAGATAGTGTGGTAAGGTGATAACCAGTCCATCCCCAATATAACATCGAAATCAACAATGTCTAAAAACAACAAATCTAACGAGTCTCAAGACCCCCGATCACCACAATACAAGAACGATGGACTCGATCAACCACAATAGAATCACCCACCAGTGTAGACACATAAACAGGATCACTCAATGAATCACTAGGCATGATCAGATACGGTGCAAAATAAGATGACACATACAAGTACGTAGACCCTGGATCAAATAGCATCGAAGCATCTCTATCACAAACTAGAATAATACCTATAATGACTGCATATGAAGCCTCAGCCTCGGGCTTGGCTGGAAAGGCATAACATCGGGGTTGGGCCCCACCACCCTGGACTACCTCTCTAGGACGGCCTACTGCTGGCTAGCCTCCACCTCTGGCGACCTGAGCTCCACCTCTAGGACCTCTACCTCCACTTCTAGCACCCCTACCCCCACCTCTAGCTGGCTGGGCGGGCTATGGAACACCTGATACCTGTACCATAACACGAGGACCCTGATGTTGAGAACTACTCGAAGCTCGAGGGCAATACCTAGCAATGTGCCTCGTGTCGCCATAAGTAAAACAAGCCCTCGGCTGTTGGGGTTGACGACCCTAGAAACGCTGAAGCGGTGGTACACTGAAGGACTGCTGATCAGAATAATGCATCGAAGGACCACGGCTACCTGAAGCACCGTGAGAAACCTGAAGAGCTGACTGAAAGGGCCTAGGAGGATGGCATCTACCATATGAATCTCTACCTCCAGATGAGGTACCACTGAATCTGCCTGAATAGCGGGGCCTCTTATCCGACCCATGACCACCTCTCTACGATAGAACCATCTCAACTCTGCGGGCCACATTGGTCGCCTCCTGAAAGGTGATCTCACTCCCAGTCTCCCTAGCCATCTGAAGATGAATCGGCTGGATTAGACCATCAATAAACCTCTTCACCCTCTCTCTCTCTCGGTAGGAAGTATGACAAGAGCATAGCGAGCTAAGTCAATGAACTTGGTCTCATACTGGGTAACAGTCATGAAACCCTGCTGGAGGCACTCAAACTGCCTCCAATAGGCCTTTCTCTAAGTCACAGGGAGAAACTTCTCCAAAAACAACGTTGTGAACTGCTCCCAAGTCAAAGATGGCGAAACGGCTAGTCTAGCTAAGCAATAATCCCTCCACCAAGTCTTCGCAGATCCAGACAACCGAAATGCAGCAAAATCGACCCCATTGGTCTCAACAATACCCATGTTCCTGAGAACCTCGTGACAACTATCCAGATAATCCTGGGGATCCTCAGTAGATGCACCGCTGAATGTAGAAATGAAGAGCTTGGTGAACCTATCCAGCCTCCACAAAGCATCGGCAGACATGGCTGCTCTATCGCCAGGCTGAGCTACTACACCCGGCTGGACTGCCCCAACTGGCTGAACCATTGGAGTCTGAATGTGAGGAGCTACCTGCTCCGAAGTGCATGTAGCAGGAGTCTGAGCCCCTCCTCCATCTTGAGAGATGGCTGGTGCTACAGGAAGCAAGCCTGTCCGGGTGACACTCTCCATGAGGCCCACTAATTGGACCAGAGAATCCTGAAGAACTGGGGTAGCAATAAACCCCTATGGGACCTGAGCTGGGCCCACCGGAACTGCTGGAGCCGGAACCACCCCATCAAAATCAACCTGAGGCTTCGTCACTGGAGTAGCCGCTCGGGGCTGAGATCTGCCCCTACCTCGGCCTCTAACACGGCCTCGGCCTCGCCCTCTGCCCCTCGTAGGAGCTGCTGCTAGGGGCTCGGGCTGCTGAGCGGTAGATGAGGAAGTGTCTGTTCTTGCCGTCTTGCGAAAGAACATAGTAGAGATTCAATCAGTATTGGGAAACAGAACCGCACGACAAGAAAGAACAAATGTGAAGTTTTCCTAACTCTGTAGCCTCTGGGGGATAAATACAAACGTCTCCGTACCGATCCCTTAGACTCTACTGAGCTTGTCCATGAATTGTGAGACCTATGTAACCTAGAGCTCTGATACCAACTTGTCACGACCTGGATTTTCCACCCTCGGGAGTCGTGATGATGCCTACTCGTAGAAGTTAGGCAAGCCATGAACTTAGAAATCATTAACTCCTTTATTTCTTACCAATTATAATAACAAGGAAATAAACCGTTAAATAACAGCGGAATATGAAATTTAGCGGAAGTCTTAGATAAATAGAAAACGAAAATGTCTCAAAAACCATCACGTGCCTCTAACCATAACCTGGTGTCACAACATCCATGGACTACTAAGAGTACTAAAAATAATCGTTTGAAAGAAATATAACACTGTTTTTCTAGAATACATGAGATAACAGAATGAAATATAAGCTAGAGGAGACGTCGGGCCTGCGGACGCCTGCAAGGCTACCTCGGTGTATCGGTGGACTGAAGGCTAGCTCCTGCGCTACTGCTGCTGTCCAATACCTGGATTTGTGCAAAAGGGCACAGAGTGTAGTATCAGCACAACCAACCCCATGTGCTGGCAAGTGCCTAGCCTAACCTCGTCGAAGTAGTGACGAGGCTAGGACCAGACTACCAAATAATCTGTGCAGTTCAAATATCTATATGTACAGCAGAAAAGAAATACAGGAAATAATCAGTCAATGTGGGAAGGGGAAACATGTTGTGGGGAGGTAACAGTTCCAAATAGAAAACCTCAATAAAAGAAAGAAACAACAAAGCCAGAATATCAACAAGAATCAGAATTCAACGATTTGCACGGCATCACCCTTCGTATTTTTACTCTTGTCCTCTCCCAAATAATATTTATAATAAAAGTGTGCACGGCATCACCCTTCGTGTTTTACACTCTTTCCTCACAATAGCAAACAATGCACGGCATCACCCTTCGTGCTTTAACACTCTTCCTCACCCAAACAACAATCACAAACAAAGAGGAAAAGGAGTAGACAAATAATAGTAGAAATCTCGGCAAGGGACTACAATTAAACAGCTAAATCCTGGCAAGGGAACAATATCAATAAATCTCAACATCCCGGCAAGGTAACAATTCCATAACTCTTTCTCTTTCTTTCACTTCTTACTTTATAACTCTCTTGGCCACTTGAGTCAATGCTCCAAAGGATTCAATTATCTCATATACTTTCACAAGTCGTATTATAACTCGAGCCAATGCTCCTCGAAGTTCAAAGATCATAATTTCTTTCACATGCTTTTTACAACATATAGAAATCATCATTAGGCATGAAAGATACAACAAAAATTAGAATATCCGCAATATAAAGACTTACGGTCATACTAACACCAACGTATAGATACTCGTCACCATACCTATACGTCGTACTCAACAATTAGCTCGTAGCCAATAAGACTCAACTCCTAATCCCTCAAGCTAAGGTTAGACCAAACACTTACCTCAAACTTCCACGGTCAAATCAATCCTCAATTACCTCTTTTCCTCTCGAATTTGGCTCCAAATCGATTGTATCTATACAATAATGACTTCAATACATCAATAAATGCTAAACAATGCGAACCCAATGCCTAATTATAGCTTTCCAAGCATTCTTCCCAAAAATTGACCCCGGGCCCTCTTGGTCAAAATACGATATTCGGACCAAAATCAAATCACCCATTCACCCACGAGCCCGAATATATAATTTGTTTTCAAATTCGATCCCAAAATGAGGTCTAAATCAAGAAAAATAAAAAAAGCCCTAACTCTACCTAATTCCTTAACTTCTACCCTTAATTACATGTTTTAGACCTAAAATTCAATAGATGTTGATGGAAAATGAAGAAAACGAGTTAAACAATGCTTACCCAAGAAACTTTGGTGAAGAAATGCTTCACAATCGCCTAGGGGCTTTGGAGAAGAAAGGGTTTATGAAAATGTTATGAACTCCCATTTGTGGTTCTGTTTTGGAACTTTAAAATAACTGGGCAAAATGACTTTACGCGTTCGCGATGGGTCAGGCTTTTTGGCCTTCGCGTTCGCGGATAAGGGCTCGAGTTCACGAAGCTGTAGCTCCTCGAGCCCTCACGTTCGCGTCCTTGAGGCCGCGTTCGCGTAAGGTGTTCTACCCATTCCCCCTGCCCAGGCGATTGGCCTTCGCGTTCGCATAGCCAGGAGCGCGTTCGCGAAGGTCTAGCCCCCCGCTGCCTCGCATTCATGACCTGGTCTATGCATTCGCGTAGAAGGGAATTTCCTTCAGCAAATTTACTCATTGTGTTCGCGAGGGTTCTCCCGCGAACGCGAAAAAGACCATACCAGAACTGGAAACGTGCAACTTTCATAATTCTAAAACCACTCCGAAACACTCTCGAGCCCTCGGGGATCCTAACCAAACATATGCACTAACTCAACTTCATCATACGAACATATCAGTGCGATGAAATCGCCTAAATAACCTTAAGAACAATGAATCAAACCTTAAAATCAAGAATTTTTCCAAATACTTCATCAAGTTTCAAATTTAGGATTTCAAGTTCGAAACACGTCAAACGACGTCCGATTTTAACCAAACTTTACAGAAACATCTTAAATCATATATAAGACATGTACCGGGTGCCGGAACCAAATACGGGCCCGATATCAACACGTTCTAATCAAATTTCATTTCAATTTTCCTTAACAATTTCAAAAAAACAATTTCCTTTAAAAATTTATTTCTCGGGCTCGGGACCTCGGAATTCGATTCCGGGCATATGCCTGAGTCCCATATTTTCCTACGGATCCTCCGGGATCGTCAAACTACGGGGCCGAGTCCATTTACCCAAAATGTTGATCGAAGTCAAATTTATTCATTTTAAACTCAAAACTTAGCATTTTTCAGAGAATTTCATAGTTAAGCTTTCCGGCTACGCGCCTGGATTGTGCACGCAAATCGAGGCAACTCTATATGAGGTTTTCAAGGCCTCGGAAGCACAGAATGAATAAGAAAATAGGTGATGACCGTTTGGGTCGTCACAAAAAGTAAGATAAGTTCGAATGGACTGAGGAATGTCAGTAGGCACTCAAATATTTGAAGGCATACCTGTCCAATCCGCCAATACTCGCAAAACCAAAGGCTGGAGAAAGATTGCTCATCTACCTTGTTGTCTCAGAAGTAGCGGTAAGTGCTGTTTTAGTCCGTGAAGACCAAGGTAAACAATCTCCGATCTATTATGTCAGCAAATCTTTATTAGATACGGAAACGCAGTATCCTCAGTTAGAAAAGCTTGCACTGGCATTAATCATGGCATCTAGGAAATTAAGGACTTATTTTCAATGTCATCTTATCGCTGTTGTAACTGCTTATCCATTACGCAATATATTACATAAGCATGAGTTGTTAGGTAGGTTAGCCAAATGGGCTATAGAATTAAATGAATATGACATCGCATACCAGCCTAGAACCGCGATAAAATCTCAAGTGTTAGTAGATTTTGTGGCTGATTTTAGCCAAGGAATGCAGTTGGAAGCAGAAAAATAATTGCAAGTGTTCAACGGCTCTAATTTGGGAATTTGGACCTTATTTACTGATGGTTCCTCTAATGTAAAGGGTGCAAGCTTGGGAATTGTTTTGATACCACCTACGGGTGAAACCATTCGACAAGCCATTAAATGTCATTCTATAACTAACAATGAGGCAGAATATGAAGCTATGATTGCAGGTTTAGAACTAGCACAAGAATTCGGCATTAATCAGATTGTGATCAAAAGCGATTCGCAGCTCGTAGTTAATCAAATGTTGGGGACTTATACGGCCAGGGAAGCACGGATGCAGCAGTACTTAGAGAAGGTACAGGATCTGATCAGGCAATTCCAAACTTGGAAAGTTATGCAAATATCAAGAGATGAAAATGTCGAGGCTGACGCCCTAGCCAATCTCGCATCTGCAGCAGACGTGGCAAGCAATGAAAATGCTTCCGTAATTCATTTGTTTCATTCAGTGCTCGATCCAGACAAAAATCAGGTAAATTTTAATAACTTAACCTGGGATTGGAGGAACGAGATTGTTGCTTTTTTGCAGTATGGAACCGTCCTTGAAGACAAGAAAAAAGCTCACGCGTTTCGGAAAAAGGCTGCTCGATATTGTTTAAAGCAAGGCAATCTTTATCAAAAAATGTTTGGTGGACCCTTAGTAATGTGCCTCGGGCCTTCACAGACGGAATATGTAATGAGAGAGATACATGAGGGGCATTGTGGAAATCACGCCGGAGGAAGATCACTGGTATGAACCATGATTAGGTCAGGTTATTACTGGGCTAAAATGGAAGAAGAAGTGGAAAATTTTATGGCTAAATGTGATAAGTGCCAAAGATACAGTAATAACATGCATAGACCTGCGGAGTTGTTACATCCGGTCATTACACCGTAGCCCTTTATGAAATGGGGAATGGATATTGTGGGTCTACTACCACAAGCAAAAGGACAGGTAAAATTCTTGCGTGTACTTACTGACTATTTTACTAAATGGGTAGAAGCAGGAGCATTCAAACAGGTGCGAGAAAAAGAAGTTAGAGATTTCATTTGGCTAAATATCATAATGTCGATTCAATGTGCCAAAGGAAATCGTGTGTGATAATGGCCTTCAATTTATAGGCGCACAAATTACAGAGTTTTTTCAAAGTTGGCAAATCAAAAGGATTACATCCACACCTTATCATCCGGTGGGTAATGGGCAAGCTGAGTCAACAAACAAAGTCATTATCAACAATTTAAAGAAGCGTTTGGAGGAATCTAAAGGTAATTGGCCAGAATTGTTACCTGGTATTTTATTGGCATACCGCACAACAATAAAAACAAGTACGGGAGAAACACCATTTCATTGGTTTATGGAGCTGAAGCTTTAATTCCAGTTGAGATAGGAAATCCAAGCACAAGGTTTACACAAGCGTCAGAAGAGTCTAATGGCGAAGAAATGCGCATAAATCTTGATCTACTTGAAGGAAAAAGAGAAGTTGCATTAATAAGAATGGCAGCACAAAAGCAGGTCATAGAACGATACTACAATCGAAAAGCACGCCTAAGATTCTTCAAGATTGGGGACTTCGTGCTCAAAAAGGTTTTTCAATCTACGAAGGCAGCCAATGCGGGAAAATTGAGTCCAACCTGGGAAGGACCCTATAGGATTCATGGTATTGCAGGAAAAGGAGCATACGAGCTGGAAACGATAGATGGAAAGATACTACCTTCGTACTGGAATGTTGTTCATTTGAAGAGATACTATTTCTAAGGAATACCTACGGTCAGATATCTATGTTTTAAAATTCTATTTTTGAATTGTTAAAATTTTACTAACGATTTTAGATGATAGGCAAAAATCTAGCCCGTACTAAATGATGAGTCACGACCTGCAAGGCACGTGGAATAAATTAAACTTCCCGATCTAGGGTTACAATTATTCTGATAGAAATCCAAACTGGTTAAGCAGTCTTCATCTATAATTGCACCTCCGAGTCCCGTATGTTTTTCTTTTTCAGGGAAAGGACCAAATGAGAGGAACAATCAAGTGCTCGAGGCTTCATACCTCAACGCTCAAACACTTGGGAGACTATATAATATACACAGGCACGTGTATAAAGAAGGCAAAGAAGATTGGGAAATAATCAAAGATCAAGCCTGAAAAGTTCACTCATTGAATGAGTCAAATGCAGAGTAAAGTTACGAGCTAAGGCCAAAGAAAAATCTTACCATAGTTAGGGTAAAGGCTATGTACTGAAACGGGTTATAAATAAAAACCTTGTGTCTATTTTGCTTTTCTAAATCTGTTATAAGAAAAACAGTTACAAGAAAGTTATAGATGTAATTCAAATACATGTAAAGTGTTATTCAAAACTAGACAAAGTTCAAATAAAAACTTGTCAAAGTTATTTCAAGAAACATGTGTATTCCTATTTCTTTTATCGTATATTGACACCGTTATGAAGTTGAGACATCTTCTTCATTAAGTGTCGAATATAAAAGGGCCCTCTTTTATAAAATTCATGATTAATTTAAGTATTCATGAAGTTAACAGAAGCAATTTTGAAGAATAAAAATGCAAGTTATTCAGTAAGTCCTTAGAAATAAAGGCAAGAATAAACAAAACAGAAGTTCAAATAGTAACGTAAACTTCTTAATATTAGAAAGTTTAGACAAAGTATGAACTTAGTCATAAACTAAAAATTGTTTATACATATTGCCCCATAAAAGGTCTGGGGACTTAAATTTACAAAACAAACCCTCAAATGAGACCAAGGGTTATAACCACATTTCACCAAAAAGAAAAAAAAAACACAACACAAAGGAGTTCAAATAAACTTTTCATTGATTTGATGAAGGGACTAAAGTATGGACCTCAACAGCAGCGGGCTCAACTTGGCTTGAAGGAGTGGGGATACCCATATCAATTTCAACATTTTCAGAAGCTTCGGCTACGGGAGAAGAAAAATCTTGGTTTTGCTGAGCCTTCTCAATAGTCTCTTTGATCTTGGCTAACTCAGATTCCAAGTTAAAATTCTCTTGGCTAGCTTCAACAAGGGTATCGCGGTGAGAATTCAAAAATGCCCAACTCACTTCAATGACAGATTTATCTTCAAGGATCTCGTAGTCTCTTTCCCAATCAGAAATTTCATTTTTTAACTTTTCATTTTCAGCCAAGGCTGATTCCTAAGAAGCTTGAAGAGAGGCGTGGGAATTTTCTAAAGAACAAACCTTATCAGAAGATACCCGGAGGTCTTCCTGAGTTTGGGCCAAATTTTTCACAAGTTCACCAGCATATGCTTCCTTCTCAGCCAAGAGAGCCTTTAGCTCTCTGATTTCTTCACTTGCCTTAGAAAGTTGCTCGGAAAAAGAGGTTTCAAGACGAGCCTTCTCCTTATCTGCTTGACTTGAGGAAGCCTTTTCAACTGCCAATTCTGAAGTCAAGGCCCGCACCTGCTGCTCCAAGGTACTCCTACTTTCTTCTAAGAATTCCACATCAATCTGAAGACTTTCATACTGTTCCTTCCAATTATACGCCTCCAATTGATAATCGCGCACTAATTGGTCTGAGAGAGTAACCCTTCTCATCATCTCCGTGCCGATGAGGTTGGCCTAAAAAAAATAAGGGAAAGAGAAAGAAATGAGAATCCTGAAGATAGAAAAATGGCAAAGTAAAAGTTTGAAGAAAGGAATACCTTCAAAGAAGCATCCACTATGTCATTCATCAAGGTCAAAGAACTATGGTTGTTTAGCTTAGTTCTCTCAATAGGACCAATTAAAGGCTTTAGCCACACATCAGCTTGACCTGATTTCCTTAAAAGGTTACCCTCAGCGGGGACTTCAATAGGAACTTGCCTCATAGCACCACTCCTACTTGAGGAACCAACCTCAGTACGATAAACGGGTGGAGGGAGAATTGTTGAAGAAGGAACAGTAGGAGCGGTAAAAATAGCCTGGGGAGGAACGGAAACAGCCACGATTGGTAATGAAGGAGTCACATGAATGGGAGTAGAAAAAGAAGCCAGGGGTGCTTCATCAGAAATTGGACCTAAACTTTTACTACCAAACTCGCGATCAAAACGCTACTCAACAAAATCATGAGCAGCAGTGGGAACATCATCAACATCATCAGGGATCAATATCGGGGCTTCAGCAAACTTGGTAAGAGGAATAGAACGGCGGGGGGATGCTTCTGCTTTATCATCGGAAATAATACGTCTACGAGCCCGTGGCCTTGTTATCAAGGAACCCCCGTCTTCATCTTTTTCGGAGTCTTCGTCATCAACGGCTTTTCTTTTCGATAAAGAGCCCAAAATTATTTCTTTGGCCCTTTCCAAAGAAATATGAGAAGCCGCGACCGTCTCGGCACTAATTCCTCGAATTGCAAATTCTGATAGAAAGAAGGATTAAAATCAGTTCAAGAAAAAGACACTGAGGAGTTAAATAAAAACTCTTAGTAAAAGAATTTTTCCTTACCATGAGTTTTTACTTTCCAACCAAAGCGGTGAGAAAGATTTTTCCAAGATCTACCCTCCACTGGGGCTATATTCAGCAACTTTCCTACCCAATCGCGGAAATTAGAAATTTCTTCAACAATTCCCATGGTTGCTGGAAAAGAAAAGCAAAATTAGAATAATAATCTTCAAAACTGAGGAAAAAGGTACGAGACAGTTACTGAAAAGACGACTCACGTGCAAAATTCCACTTCTCAGGGAAGGGAATGTTCTCACCACCCACTAAACCAACAGTGGGGACAGCAACAAACCTGGCATACCAGCCACGGTCTTTGTCATCTTCGGGGCTAACCAGAACTCTTTTACTCCTTGCTACTAGTGTAAAAACACCATTGCGAAAGAGCCTGGGGGAGTAAAGATGAATCAGATGGGAGAAAGTAAAAGGCACACTGGCCATATTGCTCAAATGACTCAAACAGGCAACAACCCTCCATACTATTGGGTCAATTTGACTTAAGCAAACATCAAAGAAACGATAAAACTCGAGAATAACAGGATCAATAGCAGGTTTGAATCCTAATGTGAAAGGGTACGTATAGATAAAGGAAAATCCGGTTAAGTAGGAGGTGATTCTTTGATTTGGATTTGGAATAATGATAGGAAAGTCATGACTCCAATGACAGTCATTACGAACTAGAGAAATTAGACCTTCTGTGATATGAGTTGGATAGATATCAGCACGATCTAAAGAGGACACTTGATTTCTCAAGGACTCCCTATCATTATAGAAAGATAGTTCAGCAGGAACTATTTCATCCACTGTGGGTTCACGAACAGGCTCAGAGGGTTCTTTTCCTTTAGAAGAACATTTTTGAGAAAAAGAACCTCTAGTTCTAAAAGCAGGACTGGAACCAGACGAAGGAAGAGAAGAACCACGTAGAGATGAAGATCCTAAATTACGAAGTCTACCCCCTTTTCTACTCCTACTGGGGGCATTAGGGAAGCTATTAACTATGGGGACCCTTTTTGGGTTAGAGTTTGATGAAAACATGATAGTACGAGGAAGAAGCAAACAAAGATTCGAGAATTGGATACTCAGAGAACTTTATGTGGTAAAGACAAAGAAGAAAACTATATTTATATTGAGAAGCAACCATCAAAGGAAAAGGTACAATGATGGAAAGGTCATAATGAGAACTGACGCTTCGTGATTAGTGAAGCTTTGGAAAAAAGCCCTAAAAAGTGCTGCAAAGTTGCAGAACCAGTGAAAGGGTGCCACATGTGAAGAACATTAAATGGAAGTGACAATTGAAGCGTCGATTCTGTCATAGCATTAATGGTGACAAAAATTCCCGCTTTAATGAATTCCACTTCCCAAATATCTAATTGATGAATAAATGGCAAGTGGGGGGACTATCTGTATTGGAAAAAATTGAGTTTACATATTGAAATGATTGAAAGATGACATGTCATGACATGGAGGTTGGTCAAAGGATGATGATTAGTAAAGAAGCACAAGTTGCAACAGATACGAGCAGAGGCACATGAAGAGGCACGAGCGATTATTCAGAAGACTCAACGCTTATACCTATTTAATCCAAAAAATCAAGGAGAATGAATTTGACAGCACAAGAGAGTACAGATACAGTATTTAATAAGCATTAAATACTAAAAACGTTAGGGAATCTGTATTGAATCACAATGATTATGTAACGTAGCATTTAATGCCTTTAATTGTCTATAATGGCATTATTATGACAAAGGCATAACGTATAACTTGGAGATAGCTATAAAAGGAAGAGAATGGATCATTTATAAAGACACGAAATACTATCTGAATATATTGGTTTACTTTGTATTCTTCTGATTATCTTATTGTTGGCAAAATCACTTTCCTTTATTCATTTTTTGAATATCAGTAACCCGAGTTCTTCTAAATTAAGGCTTTAACCGAAATTTCACTTTTTGGTTAAACAGTTAGCCCTTATGAGCAGTTGCTTGAGCTTATTGCCCCTCAAATTAAGGCTCATGATCTCATTAGAACCACCAACCAATTCTTTCCCAATGAACACTGCTGGCACACTACGCTTACACCCTAATGCAACCAATGCTTTCTCCATTTCCCTCCCATTCGGAAGTTCGTCAAGCTCATAAACTGTAGGGTTTGCACCAAAACTACGAATTAGGGTTTCGATGCTGTGAGAGATGCAACAATTACTCTTGCTGAAAATCACCACTGGACTTTCTGCTCCCAACTTCATCACTCTTTCCATATCCAATGTTCAAAAAGATGACTTAGTTAATGGTTTGCTAGTGTTTTCTTGATGATTATTTGAAGTGAAAGAAGGATTTGTTTCTTTTGTATCTCGAAATGTAACTATGGATCTTGTAAAAAGGAGATTGTTGTGAGAAATCTGAATATGAAT
Source organism: Nicotiana tabacum (assembly GCF_000715075.1). NCBI lineage: Eukaryota > Viridiplantae > Streptophyta > Magnoliopsida > Solanales > Solanaceae > Nicotiana > Nicotiana tabacum. The sequence continues at coordinate 41,857,033 of NC_134090.1, read as the reverse complement.
GAAGCTATATATAAGGGGGCTAAAGGTGGATAGTGACAATATTCTTTTGTATATCAAAAGACAAGTTGGTAAATATCCAAAGGCATTTTGGATCATGAGACCATAAAGGCAGGATTTGGCTTATCTACCTGGAATCTCAAGCAACACAATCTACACAACGTAACATGGGAATCAAGCAGAAAAAGGAAGTCGGAAATGTTATTCCCCATTAATTATTTGTTATTGACAAAATGGATTCATTGTTTTTTTAGTTAAGTACTAATAGAATAGTATTCCAATATTTAAATAATTAATAAATAATATGGCGTATTTCCTTGGGTAGGAGACAATGGTCAAAAGTAAAATGTAAAATTTTAGAAAGAATTATAAATAAATAAATAAATAATAAACTTTAATAGTTACAAGACTTAAATTCTAAACATTATCTAGATTACCAGAAATGCGTCAACATCACAACGTTAAACGAGTCTCTCAATAAAACTTTAATAGTTAGAATTTTTTTTTTTAACAAAAACCTCCTTTAGCCAATCCCAATATTTTCCCTTTGCAAAATAGATCTTTGTAGTAGCATATGCAAATAAAGAATAAGCAGTGAATCCAGCTAAGTAAGAGATATTCGCATCCATCTTCTTGATGTGGGAAAATGAAAACCTCAGAAGATATGTTATGAACATGCTGTTCAAATGATGTCCACATTACTATCAGTACGGTACAGAGGAAGATAATAGAGGAAGAATAAGAGAAAAAGGAAGGAATTTGCAAATTCTCCTATTCGACTAACTCAAAATCAAATTCCTTTTAGATATTCCAAACAGCTATGATCAGCAAAAAGGGGTACAGCTTTTTATACTTATCATTCAACTGATTCTCGTCACTAAGAAAAAATGGCTCAAGGGAGAGATCAAAAGGGTCGTTCGTATCTCGAAGGGCCACTTATTGTCACGACCCAGATTTTCCACTCTCGGAAGTCGTGATGGCGCCTACTAATGAGAGCTAGGCAAGTCATTCCATTAAATTAATTACTCCATTATTCAATTAATTCTTTTTAACAGACATAAAGCGATAACGTATAAACAGCAGAATATTTAATTAAGCGAAAGAAAAACAATAAAATATCTGAATCTGTAGCTATTACAACTACTTAAGTCTTAATTACCCAAAACCTGGTGCCACAGTGTCAGAGACAGTCTAAGACTGTTAAATACAAGGTCCGAGAATAAAAGACACACTGTTTCTGAAGCAAAAAGATGAAACGGGAAATAAAAGATGGAGGAGACGTCAGGGCCTGCGGACGCCTGCAGGTCTACCTTGGATCTCCGCGTTGACTGAAGGTAGCCTCCAACTACGGTCTAAGAGCTGCTCCGGGATCTGCACATAGCGCAGAGTGTAATATCAGCACAACTGACCCCATGTGATGGTAAGTGCCCAGCCTAACCTCGGCGAAGTAGTGACGAGGCTAGGACCAGACTATCAAATAATGTTGTGCATTTCAAATATATATATAGCGGAAAATAAATACGGAAATAAACAAGTAAAGATGGGAGGGGAAAACATGCTTCGGGGAATAACAGGTAAAAACAGAATATCAAGAGAACTATAAAGGAATCAAAATCCAACCACTAATAAGAATAGGGAAAACAAAGGCAGATTTCACTTTCTTTTCACATCTTGTTGCAGGCGTGCAACCCGATCTCATTTCCTGTTCTCGTGGCAGGCGTTCCACCCGCTCTCATTTAATTATATCTCGTGGCAAACGTGCCACCCGCTCCCATTTCATTATATCTCGTGGCAGGCATGCCACCCGCTCCCATTTCATTTATCTCGTGGTAGGCATACCACCCACTCCCATTTCATTATATCTTGTGGTAGGCGTACCACCCGCTCCCATTTTATTATATCTTGTGGTAAGCGTACCACCCGCTCCCATTTCATTATATCTTGTAGTAGGCATACCACCCGCTCCCATTTACAAGCCAACAATAATGACAAGGAATCCCGACAAGTGAACAAGAGCAATATAACAACATCCCGGCAAGGGAACAATGATATTTCAATAACATCCCGGCAAGGGAACAATAATATCAAAACAAACATCCCGGAAAGGGATCATTAATATCAAACAAACATCCTGGCAAGGGAACAATGGTGATAATGACATATGAAGCGCAATAAACCACAACGGAGTCATAACAATTATAATACAAGACTCACGGCCATGCTTAACACCAACGTATAGATACTCGTCACCATGCCTATACGTCGTACTCCACAATTAACATGTAGCAAATAAGACACAACTCTTAATCCCTCAAGATAAGGTTAGGCCAAACACTTACCTCGATACCACGAACACAATTCACGATTCAACTATAGCTTTACCCGTTAATTCCACCACTAATTCGCTCGTATCTAGTCACAAATTACTTAATTACATCAATAAATGCTAAATGAATCAACCCCAATGCATGAAAATGAGTTTTTCTAAAGTTTTGCCCAAAAAGTCAAAAATCGCCCCGGGCCCACATGGTCAAAACCCGAGGTTCGAACTAAAATCCAATTACCCATTCCCCACGAACCCAAAAATATAATTTGTTTTCAAATCGGACCTCAAATCGAGGTCCAAATCCCCAATTTTTAAAAAACCTAGGTTTTGCCCAAAACACCCAATTTCTCCCATGAAAATCATTGATTTTGAGTTGAAATCATGTTAAAAGCTGTTAATGATTGAAGGAAATGAGTTAAAATTAACTTACAATCGATTTGGAAGAAGAGTTGTTCTTGGAAAATCGCCCAAAGGAGTTTGTGTTTTGAAAAGATGTGAAAAATGAGTTTTAAATCGTCTAAGTATAAAAGTTGCCGGTCTCAGATGTGGGAATTACGAATAGGGTTCGCAATTGTGAACCCCGACCTCTGCTAGCTTGGGAATTGTGAAATAGGGCTCGCATTTGCGAACCCTTCAGGGAAAGATGGACTTTCGCATTTGCGATCAACATGTCGTATTTGCGACTTGGGAATTGCGACCACAACATCGCATTTGCGATCATCGACCAAATGGGAAACTTCGCAATTGCGAAGATAATCTCGCACTTGCGAGAGGGAGATGGCCTGGGCTTTCTTCGCAATTGCGACAAGCCGCTCGCATTTGCGATATCGCATTTGCGAGCCAGGCTTCACAAATGCGAAGCTTGCAGGCCTGCTATGCACAGCCGAAAACCAAAATTCGGGCCCGATACCAACACGTTCTAATCAAAATTCATTTCCAAATCCTCTAAATAATTTCAGAAAATAATTTTCTTTAAAAATTCATTTCTCAGGCCTGGGACCTCGGAATTCGATTCCGGGCACACGCCCAAGTCCCATATTTTCCTACGGACCCTCTGGGACCGTCAAATTACAGGTCCGGGTCCGTTTACCCAAAAGGTTGACCAAAGTAAATTAATTAATTTTATAGTTAAAATTTATCATTTTTCACATATTTTCACATATAGGCTTTCCGTCTACGCGCCCGGACTGCGCACGCAAATTGAGGTGTGCTAAAAGAGGTTTTAAGGCCTCAAAACGTGGAATTTCATTTTTAAACAAGTTCGTTCGTCCTCGAATGGACAGAAGAAGGAAGTACCTGAGTCGTGGAAAATATGGGGATAACGGCTCCGCATATCGAACTCGGACTCCCAGGTCGATGCCTCAGGAGGCTGACCTTTCCACTGAACACGAACAGAAGAAAAACCCTTCGATCTCAACTGACGAACCTGCCGGTCTAGAGTAGCTACCGGCTCCTCCTCATAAGACAAGTCCTTGTCCAACTGGACAGTGCTGAAATCTTACACATGGGATGGATCGCCGTGATATTTCCGAAGCATGGACACATAAAACACTGGATGCACGGCTGATAAGCTCGGCGGCAACGCAAGTCTATAAGCCACCTCTCCCACTCGATCAAGAATCTCAAACGGGCCAATGAACCTAGGGCTAAGCTTGCCCGTCTTCCCAAATCTCATCACGCCCTTCATAGGCGACACTCGAAGCAATACCCGCTCACCGACCATGAATTCCAAATCACGAACCTTGCGGTCGGCATAACTCTTTTGCCTGGACTGAGCTGTACGAAGTCTATCCTGAATGACCCTGACCTTGTCCAAGGCATCCTGAACCATATCCGTACCCAATAACCGAGCCTCTCCCATCTCAAACCATCCAATCGGGGATCGACACCGCCTACCATATAAAGCCTCATAAGGAGCCATCTGAATACTCGACCGGTAGCTGTTGTTGTAGGCAAACTCTACTAAAGGCAAAAACTGATCTCACGAGCCTCCAAAGTCAATGACACAAGCTTAGAGCATATCTTCCAAAATTTGAATAGTTCGCTCGGACTGCCCGTCCGTCTAAGGATGAAATGTTGTGCTCAACTCAACCCGTGTGCCCAACTCTCGCTGAACTGCCCTCCAGAAATGCAAGGTAAACTGTGTACCTCGGTCCAAAATAATAGACTCGGGCACACCATAAAGATGAACAATCTCCCGGATATAGATCTCAGCTAACCTCTCGGAAGAATAAGAGACTACCACATGAATGAAATGCGCTGACTTGGTCAGCCTATCAATAATGACCCATACTGCGTCGAACTTCCTCCGAGTCTGCGGGAGTCTGACAATGAAATCCATAGTGATCCGCTCCCACTACCACTCGGGAAGCTCAATCCTCTGAAATAAACTACCAGGCCTCTGATGCTCGTACTTAACCTGCTGACAATTCAAACACTGAGCCACATATGCAACGATATCCTTCTTCATTCTCCACCACCAATAATGCTGCCGCAAATCCTGATACGTCTTCGCGGCGCCCGGATGAATAGAGTACCGAGAACTATGGGCCTCCTCTAAAATCAACTCTCGAAGCCCATCCACATTAGGCACACAAACTCGACCCTGAAATCTCAAAACTCCATCATCACCTAAGGTAACCTGCTTGGCACCTCCGTGTTGCACCGTGTCTCTGAGGACACACAAATGGGGATCATCATACTGCCAATCTCGGATACGCTCCAATAATGAAGAGCGGGCGACTGTGCAAGCTAGAACACGGCTGGGCTCAGAAACATCCAACCTCACGAACTGATTGGCCAAAGCCTGAACATCTAAAGCAAGCAGTCTCTCACCGACCGGAATATAAGTAAGGCTGCCCATACTGGCTGACTTACTACTCAAAGCATCGGCCACCACATTGGCCTTTCCCGGGTGATATAAGATAGTGATATCATAATCTTTCAACAACTCCAACCACCTCCTCTACCTCAAATTCAACTCCTTTTGCTTGAATAAATACTGAAGACTCTTGTGATCCATGAACACCTCACATGCCACGCCATATAGATAATGCCTCCAAATCTTCAACGCGTGAACAATGGCTGCCAACTCCAAATCATGAACCGGATAGTTCTTCTCATGAATCTTCAACTGCCGCGAAGCATAGGCAATGACATTTCCATCTTGCATCAACACTGCACCAAGTCCAATACGAGATATATCATAATAGACTGTATAAGGCTTTGAACCTGTGGGCAATACCAACATCGGTGCCGTAGTCAGAGCTGTCTTGAGCTTCTGAAAGCTCGCCTCACACTCATCCGACCATCTGAATTGGGCACCCTTTTGGGTCAACCTGGTCATCGGGGCTGCGATAGATGAAAACCCCTCCACGAACCGACAATAGTAGCCTGCCAATCCCAAGAAACTCCGAATCTCTGTAGCTGATGCTGGTCTAGGCCAGTTCTTGACTGCCTCAATCTTCTTCAGATCAGCCTGAATACCCTCCGCTGATACAACATGACCCAGGAATGCAACTGAACTCAACCAGAACTCACACTTCGAGAACTTATCATATAACTAACTATCCCTCAAGGTTTGAAGAACCACTCTAAGATGCTGCTCGTGCTCCTCTTGGCTGCGGGAATATATCAAAATATCATCAATGAAGACTATCACAAATGAGTCCAAATAAGGCCTGAATACTCGGTTCATCAAATCCATAAAAGCTGTTGGGACATTTGTCAACCCGAATGACATCACCAAGAACTCATAATGCCCGTACCGAGTGCGGAAAGCTGTCTTAGGGACATCGGATGCCCTAATCCTCAACTGATGGTAGCAAGATCTCAAATCAATCTTTGAAAATACTTGGAACCTTGAAGTTGATCAAACAAATCATCAATCCTCGGCAATGGATACTTATTCTTGATTGTAACCTTGTTCAACTGCTGGTAATCAATACACATTCTCATCGATCCGTCCTTCTTCTTAACAAACAACACCGGCGCACCCCAAGGCGAGACACTCGACCTAACGGAACCCTTCTCAAGCAAGTCCTGCAATTGTTCCTTCAACTCTTTCAACTCAGGCAGGGCCATAAGATACGGCGGAATACAAATGGGCTGAGTTCCCGGAGCCAAATCAATATCCCTGTCGAGTGACATACCCAGCAAGTCTGAAGGAAATACCTCAGGAAACTCACGAACAATGGGCACAGAATCAATAAAAGGAACCTTCTTACTAGAATCATGAACATATGCCAAATAGATCAAACACCCCTTCTCGACCATACACCGAGCCTTCACATAAGAGATAACACTACGGGTAGAGTGACCAAGAGTTCCTCTCCACTCTAAACGAGGCAAACCGGTAAATCCAAGGTCATAGTCTTGGCATGAAAGTCCAAGATAGCATTGTAAGGTGATAACCAGTCCATCCCCAATATAACATCGAAATCAACCATGTCTAGAAGCAACAAATCTACACGAGTCTCAAGACCCCCAATCACAACTATACAAGAGTGATGGACTCGACCTACCATAATAGAATCACCCACCAGTGTAGACACATAAACAGGAGCGCTCAATGAATCACTAGGCATGACCAGATACGGTGCAAAATAAAATCGAAGCTTCCCTACCATAAACCAGAACAGTACCTGCACCTCCACCTCTAAAACCTTTACCTCCATCTCTAGCATCTCTACCTCCGCCTCTAATACCTCTACCTCCACCTCCAACTAACTGAGCAGGCTGGACGAGTCCCTCAATGAACCTTATCACTCTCTCTCACAGTGGGAAGTATAATAAAAGCATGACGGGCCAAGTCGATGAATCTGATTTTGTACTGAGTAATAGTCATAGAACCCTGCTGGAGACGCTCAAACTGCCTCCGATAGACTTCTCTCTGAGTGATGTAGAGAAACTCCTCCAGAAATAGCTGCGTGAACTGTTCTCAAGTCAAAGCCGATGACCTAACTGGTATAGCCAGTCAATAATTCCTCTGATAGGTCTTAGCGGATCCAGACAAGCGAAAAGTAGCAAAATTCGACCCCATTAGTCTCCACGATCCCCATGTTCCTCAAAACCTCATGATAGCTGCCTAGATAATCTTGGGGATCCTCAGAAGATGCACTACTGAAAGTAGTGAAGAGCTTTGTGAAACTTATCCAACCTCTACAAAGCCTCCGAAGACGTAACTAATCTATCAACGGTCTATGATGCTGCTCGGTTGAAGAAGCGATACCTGACCTCGCCATTCGCGAAAGGACAAGAGTAGAGATTTCAATTTAGCATTGAGAGATCAAAATCGCGGGACAGGAAAGAACAGATGCGAATTTTTTCCTAACTCTGTAGCCTCTCGGGGATAAATATAGACGTCTAAGTAAAACAAGCAATTAGGAAACCCAATCATATCGGAAAACTTCTCACTTAATGAACATAAGGACCTAAGAACCTGTCACGACCCGAATTTCCCACCCTCGGGAGTCGTGATGATGCCTACTAATGTGAGCTAGGCAAGCCAATCCTTTAAACTAATTACTCCATTATCCAATTAATTCTTTTTAACAGATATAAACCGATAACGTATAAACAGCGGAATATTTAATTAAGCGGAAGAAAAATAATAAAATATCTGAATCTGTAGCTATTACAACTACTTAAGCCTTAATCACCCAAAACCTGGTGTCACAGTGTCACAGACGGTCTAAGACTTCTAAATACAAGGTTCGAGAATAAAAGACACACTGTTTCTGAAGCAAAAAGTTGAAACAAAAAATAAAAGATAGAGGAGACACCAGGGCCTGCGGATACTTGCAGGTCTACCTTAGATCTCCGCGTGGACTGAAGGTAGCCTCCAACTACGGTCCAAGAGCTGCTCCGGGATCTGCACATAGTGCAGAGTGTAGTATCAGCACAACCGACCCCATGTGCTGGTAAGTGCCCAGCCTAACCTTGGGGAAGTAGTGACGAGGCTAGGACCAGACTACCAAATAAACCTGTGCATTTCAAATATATATAGCGGAAAAGAAATACGGAAATAAACAAGTAAAGATGGGAGGGGGAAACATGTTTTGGGGAGTAACAGGTAAAAATAGAATATCAAGAGAACTATAAAGGGATCAAAATCCAACCACTAATAAGATAGGGAAAACAAAGGCATATTTCACTTTCTTTTCACATCTTGTTACAGGCATGCAACACTTTCACTTTCTGTTTCATCTTGTTGCAGGCATGCAACCCGATCCTATTTCTCATATCTTGTGGTAGGCGTACCACCCGCTCCCATTTCACTATATCTTGTGGTAGGCATACCACCCGCTCCCATTTCACTATATCTTGTGGTAGGCATACCACCCGCTCCCATTTCATTATATCTCGTGGTAGGCGTACCACCCGCTCCCATTTCATTATATATCATGGTAGAAGGAATCCCGGCAAGGGAACAAGAGCAATATAACAACTTTCCGGCAAGGGAACAATGATATTTCAACAACATCCCGATAAGGGAACAATAATATCAAAACAAACATCCCAGCAAGGGATCATTAATATCAAACAAACATCCCGGCAAGGGAACAATGGTGATAATGACATATGAAGCGCAATAAACCACAACAGAGTCATAACAATTATAATACAAGACTTACGGGCATGCTTGACACCGACGTATAGATACTCGTCACCATGCCTATACATCGTACTTTACAATTAACATGTAGCAAATAAGACACAACTCCTAATCCCTCAAGCTAAGGTTAGACCAAACACTTACCTCGATGCCACGAACACAATTCACGATTCAACTATAGCTTTACCCCTTGATTCCACCATCAACTCGCTCATATCTAGTCACAAGTTACTTAATTACATCAATAAACGCTAAATGAATCAACCCTAATACATGAAAATGAGTTTTTCTAAAGTTTTGCCCAAAAAGTCGAAAATCGCCACGGGCCCACATGGTCAAAACCCGAGGTTCGAACCAAAACCCGATTACCCATTCCCCCACGAACCCAAATATATAATTTATTTTGAAATCGGACCTTAAATCGAGGTCTAAATCCCCAATTATTGAAAAACCTAGGTTCTACCCAAAATACCCAATTTTCTCCAAGAAAATCATTGATTTTGAGTTGAAATCATGCTAAAAGATGTTAATGATTGAAGGAAATGAGTTAAAATTACCTTACAATCGATTTGGAAGAAGAGTTGTTCTTGGAAAATCGCCCAAAGGAATTTGTGTTTTGAAAAGATGTGAAAAATGAGTTTAAAATCGTCCAAGTATAAAAGTTGTAGGTCTCATATGTGGGAATTGCGAACAGGGGTTCGCAATTGCGAACCCCGACTTCTGCTAGCTTGGAAATTGTGAAACAGGGTTCGCATTTGCGAACCCTTCAGGGAAAACTAGACTTTCGCATTTGCGATAAACATGTCGCATTTGCGACTTGGGAATTGCGACCACAGCATCGCATTTGCGATCACCGGCCAAATAGGAAACTTCGCAATTGCGAAGATAATCTCGCATTTGCGAGAGGGAGCTGGCATGGGCTTTCTTCGCAATTGCGACAAGCCGCTCGCATTTGCGAGAATGCGAAGCCTGCAGGTCTGCTATGCACAACTGAAAACCTGCAATTTTCTAAGTTCAAAAGTGCACCCCGTGGGCTATCCAAAACTCACCCGAGCCTTCGGGGCTCTAAGCCAAATATACACATAATCTCAAAAATATCTCACGAACTTATTCGTGTACTCATATCACCAAAATAACATCAGAAACCTCGAATTAAACCTCAATATTAATGAAATTTCTCAAAACGTCTTTAAACATCAAATTTTGCATTTAAGGTCCAAATCACGTCAAACGGATTTCGTTTCTTACCAAACTTCACAGAATTATCTTAAATCATATATAAGACCTCTACCGGGCGCCGGAACCAAAATACGGGCCTGATACCAACACGTTCTAATCAAAATTCATTTCCAAATCCTCTAAACATTTTCAGAAAATAATTTTCTTTAAAAATTCCTTTCTCAGGCTTGGGACCTCGAAATTCGATTCCGGGCGTATGTCCAAGTCCCATATTTTCCTACGGACACTCCGGGACCGTCAAATTACGGGTCCGGATCCGTTTACCCAAAACGTTGACCGAAGTTAAATTAATTCATTTTATAGTCAAAATTTATCATTTTTCACAGATTTTCACATATAGGCTTTCTGGCTACGCGCCCGGACTGTGAACGCAAATCGAGGTGATGACCTTTCGGGTCATCACACTTATATATCATACGTCCAATGTGTTTAACTAGGGGCGAAGCTAGAAGCCTAGGTATGAGTTCTAGTACCTTTTACTCAAATAGTATGTTTATTAAAAAAAAAATTAATATATATATAGCACTTAGAGTCGTGATTGTAAAATTCAGAACCAATATAATTGAAATCTTAGCTCCGCCTTTGTAACCATTATTAGGAATTATGGTTTCCATGCATAGTGGGCAATAAAAAGAGCCACATCATGGGTATAAGGTACGTTTGTTTAAGTTTTTGCAAAACTCCGACACCTCGTTATCGAATTATTCACTACTTAATATATGATGATTTTTTAAAAGAAATTACAATAAGTCGGCATTCTTTGAAAATAATGCAAACGATTTGGATATGAAGTTTTAGAACACTCACAACGTGGTCAGACTTAAACTCCTATAAAAGCCGTGTTGTAGCAATAGGCTGACACTGTATATACACGTAAAGCACAACATAAAAAATAAAATCTTATCTTAAGAAAGAGTTTAGTTTTATCCACCAACAGCGTAAAAAATATTGACAAGATTTTATTATATATAAGGTAATTACAGGTAATTAGTAAATTACCTGATAAACATGTTACTACTAATATAACCTATTATAATAGGTTAATTTATGTATAACAAAAACTTTCAACCTAGGAGTATACATAACAGTACATAGCAAGGTCGACTACTGGCATCCCAAACATGAAAATGCTCTTCAATCATACTTCACTACTTGCCATTTGCATAAAGTGAAAAGACAGAATATCGGGAATAGATAGGAAAATATTCGTAAATTTGTCAAACTTTATAGATAGAAATAGCCACATAATGAGTACACATGTCTAAAGTAGCTAGAAACATGTTGTTAGTTGGCTGAGAAAGGCCAATATTTAATTAATGTATATTCAAAGATCTTTAAAACCAACCATAAATCTTATTCCTCAATAAAGAAGAAGATGTGGGCAACAATCTTTTTGATTTGGGAAAATGAAAGGAAGATATCCTTACGTACATGCTGTTTGAGAAGCAGGATTAGATATCAAAAAAGGAAACTTTGGTGATTCTCCTACTTTCCTGAAACAGAAAGCTAAGAACCAACTAGATCAAATTCTCTTCGAGATAGTCCAAAAATAATCCACGTGTATCATAAAATAAAAGAAACATAAGTACTGTTGTATTCTTATCATCAATTGATTCTCTCTGAGAAAATTGGCTCAATGGAAAGAAAAGGGTCAGTTGATACCTTGAAAGGCCACAATATCTCATCTCTGTCCAATTGAAGGCATAAAATCGCTGTTTTAATTAAAGTTACCTTATTTTTAGGCAATCGCCGGTTATATAAGAGGTCGGATCTCCGCTAAGAGATTCAAAAAAGAAAAAAAGAAAAAATTAAAAAATTAAAAGAGACTTTCACTATGGGGGTTTAAAAGAGCAAAAGTCAAAAAATTAATTAAATTTATGGTCAGTGGGAATTTAACCAATGGCTTCGGTTCTTACAAAGATTTTGAACCCCCTTGATAGGGATGACAATGGGGCGGGGTTAAGTGTATGCGGGTGCGGTGCGGATTTAAGTGTATGCGGGTGCGGTGCGGGACGGGACGGGGGCGGGTTGAGAAATCCAATCTAACGAGACCCAAAATTTGAACTAAAACCCAATTACCTAAAATGGATTTTTCATTTTTCTAAATCTTTCCAACTCATTCATTCATATATATATATATATATATATATATATATATATACTAGTATCTATGAACGTGTGTTGCGCGTTAATAATGGTGCGGGATGATTTAAACATTTATTTATATGGAGGAACCATAAAATTTAATTAGTGAGAGAAATTTTATGTATACTAATACAACAATCATCTAAATGCTGAAAAATATTATTACATTATCATAATATATAAATTTAAAATAAAAGGACATCATCAAAAATTACACAAATGATCAATTTTGTCATGTTAATTAGATAATTATATATTATAGTTTAAAAATATTTAATGTGATGGTATCTTAACGAACACTTCTTTGTGGCAATATTTTTGTTTGTATTTTTCCTCCTAATGTGTTGGTTGCTCCGCCTTAACCAGAACTCTTGTTGTCAATCTCAATATCCATCTTGAAAGTACAACATACAGTTGTTCATGCAAGAAAATATATTGCGATAAATATAGTCCAGTATTTAGGATGTTTATCCTTATACTTTATTTATTATATATGCAAAACATAAACATACTAAAAATTATTTGCACACAAATTTAAAAGGATATTTCTTAGTTTCGAAAGACGAAAGGTGAATTTAGGGATAAGAATATACTTAGAAGCACATTAACCAGTATTATAATATTTGCATGTATAACGTTATTGTCAAAACTTTTATATACCATATGTGTGTTATTACATAAGCTATTCGGCGTATCTAAGTTTTTCAGTAGCATGACGGGCATATTTTTCCTTCAAAATTAACCTATATACAATGGATAATCAATTTTAACATAGTCTATTATATATACTGTTGCACTAACATACATAAGAAATAAGAAAGTTGACAACAAACATGTATGGTAGAACACCATTTGGTATTAAAGTATTTAAATATTATTCTTGGTAGTAATTATTGGTATCATTTTCTGTTGAGTCAAAAACTGAAAACATTTTATTTTTACTATAAAATTTTGCAATCAACATTTTATTTAGTTGATCAACATATTTATTTCTGCTAGCTAAGATATCCTTTTAGTTCTATCATGCGATTTGCACAAAATCTAATTATAGAAATATTTCTGTTATTAAATGCACTACTATTACCATTAGAATTGATAACCAAATGTTAAGGAAGAACCAAGTCATCTTTTATTGGATACTCTTCTTCGTTTCCGACACGAAGCAAGAAGACACTGAATACGGGATCTGTTCTTACTTTATGTTTCTTGTCAGTTGAATCTTTTTTGTTTGAGGCTAGAAGTATAACTTTACCAAACTAGCTTTTATAGTCTCAACTTTTGTCGATTTTGGAACTATTGATAGTACTTGACAGAGATCATCCCCCAAACCATTAATTTTTCACCAAACGGTTCATTAATATCCAATATATCTCTAGAACTCTGGGCAGTTATTTCGATCGTTTGACACTTAGCCATAAGTGATTCATGGCATATTATCGATTTTGCTTTCCTTATAAATTTAGCACCATTACTCTATTTTGATATATTTGTGATGGTTATTTAAGTTGTTTGAAGAGGTATATCAAATCTAAAGTTGGTGGCCTCACAATAAAATCGTTGTTGGTATACCACTTGCTATTATTGCTAACAATGGCATGCCGCTTGATATGATATTTGCAAGTAATTCATGACGTAGAAATATTATGTCGATTCAGCCGGAGGTATCTACAAAGAATAATCTTGTTACATCAGAGTCGACTCTTTATAAGATAGACTTGAAAACTTGTTCTTGTTTAGGATTTAGCTTTGATTGTGCTTCCTCGTACACTTGTATAATATTTTGATTCTTAATAATATACTAACCTTTTTACTTTGTGTTCTAACGCTCTTTTTTATGGAATAAATTTATATAACCTAAGATTTTTTTTAACTTGAATAGGAATTTTACTCAAATGATAAACTTAAGAAATAATTGAATTGGATTCTTTGCTAAATAATTAATTAAAAGATTTAATTATTTTATTTTACCATGATAATTTATTCTATGTTGATTTAGATCTTAATATTAGTTCATATCTTGTTTTGAATATTTAATATTAATTATAATTTTATTCACCATAAATTTTATTTTTAAATAGTAAAAGATTGATATGATATTTCACTTTTAGATCTTTATGTTTGTAGAATCATTAGTGGTACTGATTCTTACCAACTATTTTTTTTCTCTTTCTCATACATTTATATTCTTAAATATTCTCTTAGGGGTCGTTTGGTATGAGGTATAAGAAGGTATAGTGCTGGTATAAAAATTTAATACCACCTTAATACTTCGTTTGGTTAGCAAACCAGGTATAAGTTATTCAAGAATTAAAATTAACACCGGAATAACTTATATATTCTTCTTACAAATTATGGATTGCATATTTAATACAACATTCCAAACAATGGATAAAAAACAATCTCAGCATACCCTATACCAGTATAACTTATCCCAGCATAAACCGTATTCAAACCAAACGACCCCTTAGTTGTTGTTTAATAATTGGGTATTTTTTAATATTACACGAAACATTGATTAAAAAAATATTATTTGAGTAGGAAAATAGTTCGAATATAAAATAAAATAATCGTGGTGGTATTTTTTTTCTCAATTTTAACTCTTTATGCAGTCCATTTAATATTACTTTTATTTTTTCTTCATATTAGACATTATGTAGTGGTAATGTACTGCCAATACGGATGATTCTTATAAAAATTATTTTATTAAACCGCCGTACCCATTTTTAATAAGAATTTAATAGACGAAATTTTATTAATTTTAAAATCTTAAATATTAAAAATTAGCATAGAATGTATGTAGTCTAAAAAATAGGTTATTGCAGTTATGTCATTTCTTTGTGAGTTATTCCATTTAATATTTTAGGGCTATTTTAATATATTAATATTGTATTATGATCTTATAATAATATAGGCTCTCATTTTTCTAAATGGATTTGGATAATATAATACATTCCTAAATTAAATTAGTAATAGGACATTATAATACGTTTTCAAATTAAATTAATAATAGCAATGTTAAAGAAGTATATCCTAAAAGTAATAGGATTACATGACTAACGATATTTACTTGTTCAATTTTATATGAATTAAACAACCCCAAAGTAATTATACTAATAAAATTCCTAAAGGTAATCATGTAGGATTCGTAACGTGTAATTATATCATGAAATAGGATTATAAGGGATAATATCTAAAATTTCGGTTATGTTCTTTTATTATGAGCTATTATGTTTAATAATATAAGGTTATTTTTGTAAACCGATAATGTATTCATGCTTTTATCATAATATAGATATAGATAGATATAGATAGATAGATTAAAAAAAATTATTGTTAGTCGACTTCAAAATTCTAATTTTTAGTAAAATTCTAAACTTATAATTTTATACAACATAGATTATCTCTTTGAAATAACATTTTAGCTTTCAAAAATTTAGTAGATAAAACTTGAGAAGAAGCAAAAGTTGAACCATTAATATGAATAGGAATATATTTTCTTAAAAAATCCGGAAGATTTGATGCAAGATTTTTGTTCTTAAAAAGAAACTTTTTATAGACATGCGTTTCTAATCAAAGTTCGTTCGATTTACTTCATAATTAATGGCTATTCCGTTCATCATATATCCTATTCTATATATAACTCATCCAAAATTTAATATTATACTATAAGTGATTACGATTCCGTCTTTATATAAATTAAATGTTTAAGGCTATTTTTATAAACCGACATTATATTCATGCTTTTATAATAATAATAATAATATATATATATATATATTATGGTACGCATTTTGTGCGTGTATCTATGCCAATGAGTATATAACTTTAAAAAAATATATTAATATTATTAAATAATATGTTTGCATTAAAAACATGTAAGTTCCTAAAAATAATAAATGTTGATCATATTTAGCTGGCTTAATAAATAAGAAAATATTGATTTATTGTGGCTTTTGGTGTTCCGCCAATGACTGAAGTTATTGATTATCTTTTTCCTTTTTCTCTCTCTCCCTCCTTCTTTCTCTCGATCTCTACTATAATTTTAAATTTTTTTTATTTGAGTATTGTCTTAAAATATTATACAAAACAATCAATGAAGAGAAAAATATTATTTGAGCAGATAATTAAAAGAGTTCAAAGATAATATCGAATCAGTTATAGTCATGTATGCCCAAAACAATTATGATCATGTTATATTATTCAAATAGAAAATAATTTATTTAAGATTTTTCTTGGTTGTTCTTAAAATCCTAAATATCAAGATCTTGCAATATAAATCAATAAAAAAGAATTCAAAAGGTAAACAATTAATGAATATTCCGCTATGAATCTTAATCATTTTTGTTTTCACTTGCCAAATAAGGGTTAGGCAAAATTGAGACTCGCCTAGGAGTGAGACACTCGTAAAATGCTCTTGGATTACGTGTGGGCTTTTATCTTGTGAATCTTCTGCCTCAAACGCCCTGAACATATGTTTGATATACACCGCAACGCCTCACGCACGAGCTCGTCCAAAAGTTATTAGCAATTATTTATAATTAATAAGCTTTGTATGTAGATTATCAAGAATTTATTAACAATCATTTGACTCATCAAAAGCTCTAATCATTAATAGTAGGTCAAAAATTAAGCTCGAACACTAATATCATGAGAGTGAATTTGATAGAACCTTTTATCCGAAATTTTTTCATGTTTTAACTTTTGTTAGATTTTCATTATTTAATTCTTTATATTCATCTCTCCAAACTCTTATTTTTTATTTTATTTCGTTTGATAACAATACTTTTGTATTTGTGAGTTATGAAACTTATTATTCAATAATTAGTGTTAGTAACAATTTACAAATACTATGTTCATTAATATGTTTTTAGTAATGAATTAAAGTATTGAATTGTTTGTTAATCTATTACTTATAATATCTTACTGGAAGCACATAATGATTAGCTACATTATGTAATTATTCCTCTAAGACTAAATGCCGTTTTCTAATTTTTGAATTTGTAGCTTGGTTGCTTCTCAAAAAATATCAATAAAGAAAATAGTAGTCTTTTGGGAAAAGTTTAATTTGCTGTATTAAAAATTTATTTTTGTATTTATTTACTTATTGCCTAAACCTACATAAAAATAGTATTTATGTTTAATTTTATAGTATCTATTAGAATAAAGTATTAATTTTTTTCGTTTGCTTAAGCTTCGTCTTTGAAGTTGTAAAAAGCCTTTTAATTTCTCTATATGCATTAAATTGGAGATCCTAAATACACGTGATGTAAGCCTTAATTTTCTAAGCCTTTATTAAATTTTATGTTACATTATTCAAATAGAAAAATAACTTATATAAGGTAAAATCTTTGAACTCCTAAATATTAGGATTTTATACACAGTTCAATAAGGAATGATTATCATAGTAAAATTTTAGCTGATTTAAAAGTTCTAAAATATTAGAAAAGTAACTTAAATTACGATTTTGTCCAATATAAAATCTATTTTTAAAGGATAAAAAAGGCGAACGACATTTCGTTGAGAGACTTTTATATATACTAGTCTCACGGTACGCACGTTGCGCATGTACCCTATATTGATGAGAATTATTTTTTTTAAAATATATAAATAACATTCAAACATGGTTTTAGTCACAAAAATAATATTAAGTAAAAGTTTGAGTTCTTGAATTTCAATGATAAATATTGATCATGAAATTAATACACATATAAAGAATTTTATTCATTTATTCATGATCTTTTCTAATAATATTTAATTAAGTAACAAATTAAGTTAACGTATACAAAAGAATTTATTAGTAATTTGAAATTAGAATATCTTTTGAATATTGCTTTTGTCTTAATAACCATATATATTATGATTCGTTATGTAGTAATCAATAAAAATGGACAATTAGGTTAATAATTTTATCATAATATTATAATTGATTTCAAATTATAATTATTACGAAAAATGATTAAATGCCAATGTTATCCTATTTGAAATTTATTTTTAAGGGTAAAAAGGTTTATTAATATTTCGCTATGAGGCTTTGTGCTTTTATAATAGTTAATATATATTGATTAAAAAAATATAACAACATGTATTTTGCTCGCAAGAAAGAAAAAATATTTATATATATATATATATATATATTGATTAAAAAAATATAACAACATGTATTTTGCTCGCAAGAAAGAAAAAATATTGCATTCTGTCTATTAAAATGAATTTGAAAATAACTTTTTAATTTTTTTAGAAATGCTCTTAGATCTTTAAAAGTTATGTGTTCTTGCTAAAACTGAAAAGTTGAATATATAGAATTTGGATATACATCAATTTCAAAAATTTAAAGTTTTTATTTTATACCCGAATATAACTTTTAGTAAGTATACTTACATATTGAGATTAGGTGCACACGCAACGTACATAACGTGAATTTTACCAAATAATAAAGTCTCCTAACCAAAAAGAAAATTGTGTGTGTGATTTAATGCAAAAAAATTTAACCAAAAAGATCTCCTAAACCTAAAAGATATTAACTACAAAATAAACGCATTCAATACTCCAACATAGGGGCGAAAATTTAGGCTAGGCAGAATTTTTAACTACAAAAAAGGTCTCCAAAACCTTAAAGCTATAAATTATTCCAACATACGTAGGGAGTAGAACGAATAGGAAAAAAATTAGGCAAAAATTTATTACCTTTCCTAGACGGTTAATAATAGGAGAATAATTAAATAGCTATTCCTAAATTATAGGATAATTAATTAAATGATTATTTTTAAATATTAATGAAATACTTAAATTACTATTTTGTCTAATGTGAACTCTATATTTTAAAGGGTAAAAAAGGCGAACGACATTTCGCTAAGGGCCTTCGTGCTTTTAATATAGTATAAATATAATCAAAGTTTATCAAAGTTTTTTTTCCCTTGACTAATTGTTCACAAATAAATTACTAAGAGAGTATAGTTTCATGTTAGTCCAAAACATCAAAGTTTAATTCTGAATAGTTAGCCAACGAAGCCTTGTTTAATTAAATGAACTTTGATATTTCAGAATTTGTGATGAACTTAAAATAATAACTATTGTTTATGGCATTTTCAAACATTTTACCACATATCAAAAGCGAAATAGTAGCAAATGATTGGGAAGACAGAATATTAATTTGAATTTCTTTAATCTAGCTTATTTATCTAAAACTCTTACCTAAGAATCATATTACAAGCTAGATAACAAGTTAATTAAGAGAAATTAAGAACTCACTGAAAAAATAATAAATGGAAAAAAAAAAATTATGCAGGCGGCGCGGAGCGGGTTGATGTGGGGCGGGGCTGGTGGAAAACAAACAAAATTACAATGCGGGGCAGGGCAGAGCGGGTTGGAACTTTTGCGGGTTAAGGCTCAACCCGCCCCGCCCCACTGCCAACCCTACCCCTTGATCAATAAGCTATATTTTTGGGTTGTGTCAATGGAATTCAAAATATAATTTATAGAGCTATAATTTTGCTTTATAAATACAGCGTAATTTTCCGGCAAAGGGAGTTCGGGCGAACCCCTTCTGCCCCTGAATCCGCCCCCAAATCAGAGGATACATGTACATCTCTTGTAAATGTATTGTAATTTGTATCTCATTCAGTAGTTCTGTACATGTGTTTATATGTAGTATATACATGAGGAAATCGACCCCTTGAATGCATATTTATCTGATACTATTTAACGTTATTACATCTTTATTCTAATTTGTGTAGTCTATTCTATAAGGATTCAGATATCTTAATCTTAATACACTTCTTAAAATTCAGATGTGTATTCAAATTCAGACGTCTTAATTTTAAAAAAAGAAAAAGAAATGAGGCCGAAATGTAACAAGTCTAGGTCCAAGTAACATTGATTTCGGTAATTAAGACATAATAGATTGACTACTTTCATGTAATTTGCATAATTCAGTGTAGATTAAAGTTCTTAATTTGATCGCTCTAATTGGTTAAGTAATCTATTAACCAATTACAAGAACCAGTTGGAATTCGATTCTTGACAAGATGTTTGAATTTGATTTTAACTGTAGGCGTTTTTCTTTTAATTTTCGTTTTGGTGAGTGGTGACTTCACTTTCACTTGATCAAAATATAATTAGTTATGGATTCACCCTCCTACATCCAAATAAACTCTTAAATCCCTATAAAATGAAAATCATACACAAAGTACTGTGCAAGGTTTCATTATATTTGAAGTTTAAGTGTTAGATTTAATTTCTTTTATACTAACTACTCTTTTTTTAAAAAAAAATTTCAAAGCTTACCGAAGTTAGAATATAGAGATCAGTATAACAAAAAGGACTATAAATGTTGAAATTCAAAAATAGCCAGATTTACAATTAGTCGTTAAAAAATAGCCCAGTTTCAAAAGTAATCGAAATTTAACCACTTTTCATGTAAAGATAAATCTGAGCGAAAACACTGTTCAAAACCGAAAAATACGCCAGTATATTATACTGGAGTTCCAGCATAAGTATGCTGAAACTCTAGCATAATATGATGGAGTTCCAGCATAAGTACACTAGAACTCCAGCATAATATACTGGAGTTCCAGCAAGTATAATTGTCCAGTATAATATATTGGAGTTTGGAGCACCGGTGATATTATACTGGAGTCAGCAAAATATACCGGTAATATGCTGAAGTTCGTACACAGGTGCACCAAACTCCAGTATATTATGCTGGACCGGTCTTTGTTATAACAAAATAGTGGCTATTTTTTATTGACTTCGTAAACGCTGGCTATTTTTGAATTTCAGTTCGAAAGCTGGCTATATCGTTCTATTTTTACTTTCGGACCAGAACCTTAATCTGGCGCCTTAGACCAACTCGGCCATCTCAACATTTGTGCTTAGCGCCACCAACTGCAAAAGTTCAACAAATTTCTACATGTCACTAAACCTAGTCGCTTTAGCCAAATAAAAAAGGATAAATATAAAATTTAACCATACATATTGTGCCATTATTCTTGTTAATATCACTAGATTGTATGTCCAACCTTCTAAACTAATTTCCTTAACATCTTGGGTTGGCCCTCCATATTTTCTTTTAAGAAATAAAGAAATTTATGCAGTTTTGCTAAACAAACAAAATATTTGCCATTTTGGTCAAATTCTTAACTTATTATCCTCTATGTATATCAATGTATATATGCATGTGATGCACATAATTTTATCTACGAACTTTTACTTCAACCTAGTTCAATTCACCTTCGATCTTTCTTAGTATACTATCTTGCCTAAATATTTTCAACAAATTTAAATCACAACCCACTCAAAGTTTTTTGTTTTAGTTAAAGTTAAATTTTATTTAACCAAGTATATCAATATGTACAAATAACTCAATTGGACTCATGAGACAGCTCTATCAATAATCTCCATAACTATTCTAATTGTTCCTTATCCAGCTAACTTCTATAACTACTGACAATATCTAGTGATAACATGTTTAACACTTTAATTTAGAATCTATACTGGGTAACTATTCAGGCCATTCAGCTGTTGTTGCCATTTGTCATTTTTCTGACCATATATATGTAAATGCAGTACAATTTCCTTGATCAGCTTTCTCGTCTCTGATGGTTTGTGAACCTTCTGGCATTCCTCTCAGCCCATATGTGGTAGATACTTGCTGCAAATAAGAAGCCAATGATGCCTGCTCTTGCTCGAGAGTTATTAGTTCTCTCGGATGCCCAAATGACCTTCTCATCCCATTCTCTGATTGCTCTCCTCTCCCCTAGCCAGTTCAACGAGCTCCATATATACTTTGAATAGTCACAACAAAAGAAGAGTTATTTCTAGTTATTGAAGTAATCGACTTCAATGGTTGAATTAATTTCCCGATTTTAGAATTTTAGGGGTGAAAATCCATATCTTTCTCTTTGAAGTTGGTTGCTGATAACCTAGTTGCTGCTTTACAATCCTTGAATTATTGTGATGAAACTCAACACGGCATTTTTACAACTAAATTTTTTGAGTAAAAATTAGCTGCTATATATTAGAAGCACCTCTTCTGTATTAGCGTGTTTGAGTTGTTTATTATAGGTTGCATATATCTTAACATTTTCTTTAGCTGGGGTGAAATTTGGTTGCAGGTATCTACTAATAGCTTACGCGCGTAGAAGTTGTTTGGAGTTTGCCTGATATTCTTATTATATTTGATTTTTCTTTTTCTTGAACGAAAGAGCAACATATTTACCCTAACTGACGTTTTCCTTTTCTTAGAAAAAATTTATAAATCTCCTATATTTGGCTAGTCTTTTTTCTTGGAGTAAAAAGTTTTGCACTCTATAAATTGAGGATCTTTCCTTCTTGATAGATTAAATCGAGGGGAGAGAACAACGAATTGTGTACCTTGTTGATGCAGCGGAAACCATTAAACTCACCACCAAAAAAATTGCCTCAAATCCGATTTCGTCTCTCCTGGAAACGAAATTCTTGTTCACGAACTAAATACCTTTTTCCTTTCTTTTACTGTGTTTGTATCTTTGTAGGGAGATTATCGCCTTGTGTTCTTCTCTGAAGAAGGGGAGCGTTGATTTATAGAGAGGAGAAGTTCTCAGAGAAAATAAAACTACAGTGAAAAACTAACCCACGTTGATTCCCACGCTCTCCCTTACTTCTCAACGTGCAGTAGTTTTATTTTAGGAGTTATGCCTTCCCTAGGTAACTTCCCTTAATTATATCTCCTTTAAAAAACAGGCCGGGTCAATCCATATGGGCGACCCGCGACCCAAATTCAATGTCCAACATCTCCCACTTCACACATGATGGGCTAGACCCAAACACACGTAATTCATACTGGTAAATAGATCGTGCGACCTGCGAGCATTAAGAGCTATATTATTCTTACACCCTTTAAGGTTGTTTAATAGCTCTACGTAGAAATCCAATCACATGCGGAAAGGATTCACTACTACCATGAGGATCTTATTGTTACTCGCAATACCCCAGACATTGTTGACTATTCTAGTAGCTAGTTATCCGATCCCTCGTCCTCGAAAAGAGGCGAACTCGAGTTCATGTTTAACTTTGTATCCATAATTACACCCAATACCCTCATGGTAAGTGTAATGGTCGACCTATGAATACAGGTTAAATTACTAAATTTTAGTCGTCTTCCCTTTCTACTTGAATCTTTCCATTCCAAATCAACTGCTTTCCTAGACATGCACTGCATTGCCGAATCACTCATGGCTATTAGTGACATGCTAAAGTAGTAACACTGATTGGCACTTCAAGAGACAGTAATAGGTCAAAGGGTATTCTTATAAAAATTGATATAACTTCTTTGGGATCTCACACAATGAAGAAGCAGGGATTCATTCTTCTATTATCCCATGGTCGATAGCACACGTGGTATGAAACACATGTTACGGTGTTCTCACCTTATATTGGCGCGTATGTATTATTCTTTTAATCATTCAACACCGTAAAGATTTTGGTCTAGACACCTCCAAATGTCTAACCTGAGTTTCTCACTTCAATAATCCTCAAACCATCATCTTAGAGAAACTTCCATCTGGCTTATAAAACAAGTCATAATCGAATTATAAAATTCGTAAGTCTGATTAGTTGTCATGACCGACCTCTACAAGTGACTATAACTTCACATTATCCAAGGTTCTATAAGGTCTCATCTCTTCACGATTCTTAACGTAAGAGGCGATTGCTCGAGTGAGAGAGTCAATATCGCGACTTGTTCGACATACTTTATCAACAAATATTCATCCCATGCATACGAGATATAAGCACAAATTCAAGAGTCAAATATTGATGAGTGTATTATAATACTTAAGTCGTTTTACAATACATACATATATTCGTATCCTTCGCAAACCTAGAGCCATAACATGTTTCTCAAACAGGTTCTCTAGATATCGCCTTTGCAAAAGGATCAGCTATCATGCTTCGCGTAGGAATGTACTATAAATTTATCTCTCCACTTGCTACCATGTCTCTTACAAAGTTATACTTGATGTCAATATGTTTGGTCTTGCTGTGATACTTTGGATCTTTTGTATATGCAATAGCCGCTTGACTATCACAATATAGAGTCATGGCACCCTAAGAGTTCTTTGCAATATCCAAATGTTCAAAGAATCTCTTCAACCAAACAGCTTCTTGTACTGCAGACGCACAAGCTATGAACTCAGCTTCCATTGTTGAAAGGGCTGTACAGGTTTGTTTTTTTACTTTTCCATGATATAGCACCACCATTAAGTAAGAAGGCATAATCGGATGTTGATTTTCTATTATTTCGATCACCAGCCCAATCAACATCTGTATATCCTCTCAAGTATAAATCATTTCCACTATAACATAGTGAATAATCTGCAGTTCCCTTCAGGTATCTGAAAATTCTCTTCACAGCTTTCCAGTGATCTCTTCCAGGAATTGATACCTGCTAACCAGACCTACGGCATAACAAATGTCTGGGTGAGTACTCATCAGAGCTTACATCAAGCTCCCGATAGCACTTGAATATGGAACTCGAGACATGTCTTCCTTTTCATTTTCAGTCCTGGGACATATTTCAAGGCTTAAAGTTTCACCTCTCGCTATAAGAGTATCCATGTATTTGCAACCATTCATGCGAAAATGCTCCAAAAATTTCTTTATATAAGTTTTTTGAGATAGACTCAATAACTTTTTGGCACGGTCTCTTTGAATCTTAACTCTAGGGATATAGTCTACCTCGCCCATATCTTATATGTCAAATGACTTTGAAAGCCATGACTTGATAGTTTTAAAATACTCCAAATTATTTCCGGCCAATAAAATATCGTCCACATAAAGAGAAAGAATTACAAACATCCCTTTGGACTTCTTCACATAAATGCAATGGTCTTCATTGATCATGGTGAAATCATATGAGATCACCTCCTTGTGAAATCTCAAATACCATTGCCTTGAAGATTGCTTCAGGCCATAAATAGATCTTTTCAATTTACAGACCTTCTTTTCTTGTCCTTTAACGATGAAGCCTACAGGCTGTTCCATGAAGATTTCTTCGTTCAGTTCTCCATTGAGAAAAGCTGTCTTCACGTCCATTTGATGTAATTCCAAATCCAAACGTGCAACAATAGCCAAATTAAGCGAATTGAGGTAAACTTCACAACTGGTGAAAATGTTTCCTCATAATCTATTCCAACTTCTTGAGTAAAGCCTTTTGCCACCAATCGTGCCTTGTATCTTTCTGTTGACCTGTCCGCTTTGTGTTTAACTTTGAGAACCCATTTGTTCCTAATGGATCTACGCCCAGGCGAAAGATCAACTAGATCCCAGACTTTGTTGGTTTTCATGGACTCTAATTCTTCTTTTACTGCTTTCATCCACTCATCTTTTCCAGGGCTCGATAAGACTTTGGCTCATCCATTTCTGTGGGAGATGCCAAGAAAATATAATCTTCAATTTCATAAGTACGTTTGGGTATATTTTTCCTGGCACTCTTTCGTAGTTGAAATTCAGGTTCGTCAGAAGGATTTTGGGATTGGGAATTCCCACTCCCACTCCCACTCGGATCAAGAATAAGATCTTGATCAATTTGATTATCAGCTATGTCAGAAGACACTTGCTGACTATCTGAGTTTAATATTTCATAAAGAGGCTCTCCATTCTTTACCTCGCCCTTCTTTGGAAAATTATTTTCCAAAAATGTAACATCTCGCGATTCAATTCAGTAACACTTCCATCCTCTAATTCACCAATGAACACATACCCTTTGGAGTGTTTTGAATATTTTATAAAGATACATTTCTTGCCTTTTGGACCTAATTTACCAAACTTGCTAAAAGAATCTTTTACATATGCAGCACAACCCCAAAGTCGTAAATCCTTTAAGCTTGGTTTATGACCAGTCCATAACTCATAAGGAGTGGAAGAAACTGATTTAGAAGGCACTTTGTTCAATATATAAGTTGCAGTTAATAACGCATCTCCCCAAAAGGAGATAGGTAAATTTGCCTGCGCCATCATGGACCTTATCATGTCCAGCAGTGTTCTATTCCTCCTTTCTGTTACACCACTTTGTTGAGGTGTGTACGGAATAGTTAACTGTCTGGTGATTCCCTTTTCATTGCACAATCCTTCAAATTCTTTTGAAAGATATTCACGCCCTCTATCGGTTCTTAAGGTCTTAATCCTTTTGTCTAATTGATTCTCAACTTCATTCATATATTTCTTAAAGCATTCAAGTGCTTCAGATTTATGAGAGATCAGATAGACATAACCAAAGCGTGTGAAATCATCAATGAACGTAATGAAGTATAAAGCACCAGACCTAGCCCTCATATTCATTGGACCACAGATATCAGAATGGATTAATTGTAATGGAAAACCAGATCTCTTAGCCTTTCCAAATGGTTTACGTGTAATCTTTCCAGCAAGACAATTTTCACAAGTTGGCATTTCAATTTTAGATAAAGGACCTAGATGTCCTTCCTTAGCCAATCTATTCATTCAATCCTGCCCTATGTGACCTAGTCTTGCATGCCATGTAATAACATCAACATCATTGTTACTAGAATAACATGCCATAACACAACGGTCAACATAATAGTTATATGTAGAAGGATTACAATCTAACACAATAAAACCATCATAACGATGTCCAAAACCATAAAAAAACATTGTCTTGAGTAATTCTAAGACCACTGCGACTAAAGTTCAAATTGAAATCTAAATCTAGAAGAACAGACACAGATACTAAGTTTTGTTGAATCTCTGGAACATATAGGACGTCATGCAACATCAAAGATCGACCACCATACATGTCCATTCTGCAAGTGCCTATCCCTTTGACTTCAAGCTTTGCATTATTTCCCACATATACATGCTTTGATTCAGGTGGAACTCGACGAAACTCTATAAACGCTTCTCTATCGCGGCTCACATGGTCGGTGGCCCCTGAGTCTACAATCCACACAGGATAAGATTCAGTTGGTAAAACAGTTCTAGAAACATATATAGCACTAAGAGATGCATTTTGAAATGCTACCTTTTTCGGCTCAGTGCACTCACGAGCAAAATGCCCTGGAACTTGGAAATTGTAACACTTCATCTTGCTCTTGTCTTTCTTCTTGTAGAACCGTTTTCCTTTCTTGGAATTTGGATTGTTTCTTTTCTTGGAAGGTCCTTCTTCGATCTCCTTACCCTTTCTGTCATTTTTCTAGTTTCTATTGTGCTTGAAGCTTGATCTCTTTGTACCACTTGATTCTACCACAAAGGCATTAAGTACAACTTTAGCAGCACCAAGCCGCTCGTCTTCAAGCTCCACATGACGGACAATATCAACAAAAGTTTTGATGCTATCATTGTGGGACAAGTTAACCTTAAAATGTTCCCAATTATTGGGAAGAGACCGAAACATTGCCTGAACCTGCTGCTCATCAGAGAGAACATGGCCAACACTTTTGAGTTGAGCAATCATATTTGACATCACCCTTAGATGTTGCTTGACACCGTGATCATGACGCTTTTTGTACGTGTCAAACTTGATTGTCAGCTGTCGAAGGCGAGTCACAGTCGTACCCCCATATGCCTCCCTTAAATATGCCCACATGGCTTGAGCAGTAGGATATTGCTCACATTCGTAGATGAGATCATCAGCAACTGAACTTACAATGATTTCACGTATAGTGGAATCTTTCTTTTTCCAAACATTGTATGTTTCCAGGTCCCTCTTGTGTTGGGCAGTGTTACCCTCATCTGGGTGACTCATTACATGGTTAATACTTTCAAGAGCATCTTGCTCTTCGAGTACATACCACATCTTACGACTCCAAATATCGTAATTTTCACCATTCAGTTTGTCACCCTTGTTCAAGTCAGCAATGATACTTTTTGATGTCGTGTCTGTTATTAGAGACAATATTACAATTTTATTAGAGACAATATTACAATTTTAACTTATCAATATATACTTCAGTTAATTTATGCATGTGATTACACACGCAAGAAAATTAATTATAATATTAATTCTACATTTAGTATAGAATCGAACGGTCACTACATTTCCATTCATCATCTATATCTAAATATTTTTAATTAATATTAAAATCACTTCTTAGTGTGTACATATTTCAAGTGTCAATCCATTACAAAAAGATATAATAAACAATGTATGTAACTAGTGAGACAAATAACATAATATAAGTTTCATTAAAATAAAACACATAATAACAATTTACATGTTTGCTAGGACATTCGTATACCAATCGAACACTAACTCTTGCTCATATACGCTTAAAGGTGCACTAGGCCAAACATCATAATAAATCTCATTTAAAATTTCACCCCAAGACTCTCGAAGAGAGTCCGCTAAAATAGCTAATGCTTCCCAATCAGTAATTTCTAAGTAATTAGCCAATTCAACTATTTTTATATTAAAAAGGTGTACATATTCAGGAACGGAAACATCATCTTAAATTCCTAACTCCCTAAATTTCTTTTCTCTTTCCCTTCGTTCAGCCCTTCGAACCCTTAACTGATTTTGTCTCGCCCTTGGGACATTCCTGATGACTTCAGGCTCCGAGTCTGAATCATTATAGAAATAAGTCCTGCGGCGACGTACCCTTCTACGTTGTCCTCTTCCTTGACTTCGAGAACTCCCACTTGGATATTACGCCCCGCTGTATTATGATGATATCACACTTCGCAGTAATAAGTTACGACGATGTTGCACCCTGCAGTATTGTACGTTGAATTTGTCGTAAGGTAATTGACATCAGTCCAAGGAAAAGATTATTTGGGGATTATAAGGATTATAAGTGATAAGTAAATTCGTGAAGGTAAAAGGGTAAGTAATATCGAAGAAAACGAATTTTGTCGAAGTTTGGCAATTTGGGATAAAATACAGATCAAGTAATAATACCTGATAATTATAAACTAGTACCATGTAAGGTACCATATGACCACGGTAGTATAATATATAGAGTATATATGAAGTATTTTGAAAATAAATAGAATTTTAAGTAATTTATGGTAATTTTTAAATTATAGGGTAATGGATTAATTATTGGGTAACGAAATATTACCCGTTTAACTAATTAAGTGGATAAATTTGGATAAGCCTAACCCCTCCCCAACGTGGAAGCAAACTCACCCCTAATAAATGACTCATAATATTATTTGGTAAGGTAGCGAAATT
Source organism: Nicotiana tabacum (assembly GCF_000715075.1). Taxonomy (NCBI): domain Eukaryota; kingdom Viridiplantae; phylum Streptophyta; class Magnoliopsida; order Solanales; family Solanaceae; genus Nicotiana; species Nicotiana tabacum. The sequence continues at coordinate 41,827,543 of NC_134090.1, read as the reverse complement.
TGAGAACTCTTTGGTTCAAGTATTACAAATAATCTATATGATATATTATAATTTAATAGATATGTTTGATAACTCTTTTCACCAATTATAATCTTGGTCTTTTCTTGGAATAAAAAGGAGAACATAACGTGTTCTTCTTAGTTATCACAGTAAGTGTTTTGAGGCACTCCATCCATGGTGGCTTCAAAGTGCCATTTCACAAAGGCAAACTACCAAATATTATATGTATTTGAAGATGCTTGGAAAGCACACAAAAATTACTTGAAGAAGATTAATATGCAACAACACACGATTTCCTAAATGATTGTTCATAAAATACCTACACTTGCTAATGGATGAATTCTCAAATGGAATCGCATACGAAGCCTTATAACGCTTCAACAACGGGATTTTGTGATTCCAAGGAATGACGGTACAATCTTTCTCAAGAATATCATATGAATTTTTCCCTACTTCGATCCGCTGTTATATGTTTTGCCGCAATTAACGTGTGTTAGAAGAATTGTCAAGAGAATCGGTCCAGGTATGTTAAGGCTATCCCTTCTTTCTTTTGGCATGATCCATACGATACGAACGAAACATGCAAATGCACAAATTCTATGAATGACTCTATTCATAGAAGTAGTAGAGATATCTATGTTCCTGAATTTCTATGTGTCATAATAGTTTATCATCTGTTCATGGGTCTCAGAAAAATACGAAAGTTGAAACGAGCTTACTTTATGATATTGCTCAAAGACAAAATGGTCTTATGAAATTCCGAAAGATTTTATTGACGTACTTTTCATGCATTGCATTCATGTGCATTGACCCATGACCAGATGGCGTTATATACACGTATATATGTAAATATATGTATATGGGATATGGGAAAAGATTACGGCATTATATACGCACCACCACCTGATCAGTTGGTATATGATGATGATGTTGCCCACAGTGGCTAAAATATGATTCAAACAGCGTTATATATGTGTATATATGTAAATATGATTCAAACGGCATTATATACGCGTATATATGTCTGTATATATATGTATATGGGATACATGAAAGGTTATGACGTTATATACACACCACCACCTGATCAGCTGGTATATGACGATGATTTTGCCCACAGTGGCTGATATGATATGATGGGATGCTCTCAGAGGCTGATGATGTTATGAAACATGTACCTATGCATGACATGTCTTTCATACGCATACGCATGACGCTAGAAGTAATTTATGATTTACAAAGTTATTCAGACTTACAGGTTGAGTCATGTTCTCTATATGTCTTCCATGTCTCTTATATATTTATTTATATGCTTTACATACTCGGTACATTATTTCGTATTGACGTCCCTTTTTCCTAGGGACGCTGCGTTTCATGCCCGCAGGTCCCGATAGACAGGTTGAGAGCCCTCCAAGTAGGCTATCAGCTTAGTGGAAGATGTTGGTGCGCTCCATTTGCTTCGGAGTTGCTTGTTTGGTTAGTATGATTTAGACATGGATTTTTTGGTATGGCGGGACTCTGTCCCAACCTTTATGACATTTATATATTCTTAGAGGCTTGTAGACATATGTCATGTATGTAAAAGGTTGTACGACCTTGTCGGCCTATGTTTTGAGTTTATAAAGGATCATGTTGGCCTATTAGGCCCGCATGTCATGTGTATATAATGATGTAATACGAAAGATATGTTACATTGGTACTCGGTTGAGTAAGGTACCGGGTGCCCATTGCGGCCCATCGGTTTGGATCGTGACAAAAGTGGTATCAGAGCAATTCTGTCCTAGGGAGTCTACAAGCCGTGTCTAGTAGAGTCTTGTTTATGGGTGTGTCGTGCACCACACTTATAAGCAAGAGGCTACAGGGCATTTAGGACTGACACACTTTCTTCTTACTCTAGATCGTGTGGTAGAGCTTACTTATAAAAGGTGTAAGGTTCTTGGTAAGGAGCTTTTAGGAAAGGATACTTATTCACTATTACGGTAAAAAGGAATCAGAAGTTAGATACATGTTTCATCAAGCAAAAGAAGCAAGGTGAAAAAGGGTACGAGGTACCCAGTTAATAAAGATTATCACCATCTACCATTCAGGAAGGGAGATATAAGCATTTTGAGTTATCTTCAATAGTAACATATGTACGTACAATCGGCCACACCTATCTCAGTCATGCCCAATGGGAGCTAACATATATGGTTTAAGAAAAGGACATGATAGCAGGATCCGACTGAGGTAAGAGTAACCCAAGATGATGGTGGGATTGCTTGCGTTAGTTGACATTTCCGAAGGATATTGTAAAGGTGCTAACAAAATCTCCATGTGAGATATCCAGATTATACACTCTGAAATAATACAGCTAGATATGAGTACTATAAAGATAGGCACTAGAAGCCTTGAAAGGATAAATGTTACCTTAGTATGGCTCCCGTCCCTAGTAGAGAAAGAATGTTAGGCAACCTGAAGAGTTAGTAGACGGAGCAAGGGGAGCTAAAAGCAAAGGAATGTCCTGTGGAAATCTTCAAAATAAAGTGTTATACAGAAATGTTATCAGAAAATGAGAAGAGAGTTAATGAAGCGTTAAGAGTAAGATGTGATGCATGGATGACAACGGGAAAAAAAATGAATGACAGTATTATAGGATATATAGTTAAGTGAATGAAAAGACGAAATGAGCTAGGACTTAAGATAACAAAAGGGTATAGGCCATAAAGTTATATCCTCATTTCGAAAAATAAGTTCGCGAATCCAACGTGACTACCCGAAGGGAGAGTTAGACCTCAGAGTAATAAAAATTTGTATGGACTGGTGAACGAGGTAAACTAAACATGAATTATGGACTAAGTGACTTGATAATGGTCGGCATAATGAGAATTTCAGATTGCGTTCCAGCTGTAATAGAATGGACAACAGAAGAAGATTCATAAGAAATTCAGAAAAAGGTCATTCAGTAAGACGCTTCCCTAAAGCAAGCAATGCGAGCAAAGTTAAGTGTAAGGGATTGCATGTGCCAGTTGCGATAAGTGTCACCATCGCAAGTAAGAGAATTTGTTATCCCTGGTACAGAAGGATTTCCGCAAGGCAAGTAAGGAACATTAATGTTGTGAAACGATGCTAAAGATGAAGAGGTTAAACTTCTATAGGTATATCCTCGTGGCTTTAGCTCTTAGTACTCCCCTAAAAGGGGGAATATGGAGTGATGTGTCATTAAATCAGAATTAAGTGATTCTAGTGAATAGTAATGGAAGAATGCGATAAAAATGAAAAAAGAATGAGATTGCATTTATCCAAAATCCTACAGATACGCTACGATTCCGGAATATTGTGCAAGAACGACATCAAGGAGAGGAAGTAAAGGTTCCTACCTGAACTGTTATTAATAAATAAGAAGCCAGTGCGAGAGGTAAGTTAGGACAAAGAAAATAACCCAAGAAAGATTACGAGGAATATTGATATGAGAATGGGCCAGCGAGTAGTTAGTAATTGGTCAGGAAGACCCCAGTTATGGCTAAATAGGAGGTTACAGACGAGTCATCAGATTGTGTAAGATAAACATAGTAGAACTCAACATGGAAAATTCAGCCTCGAAGAATATCATTATAATACTTTTGATATATTCAAACAAGAGTCGGGGTAGTTAAAGTTACCGTATGAGTGTTACGGGGATAAAAAAAGTGCCACTAGGAAGGCAGTCAAAATATTAGTTCAGAAGCAACCATACAAGCAAAAGGGCATGGAAGTAAGCAATTACGGATGATTATAGGCAAGTAAGGACATCAAAAAGGTTAATAAGCTCACAGTTTTACAAGAGCCAAGGGTTCTCCCTAAGTACTACAATGAAATACTAGCTAAGGAGATAAGAAAGAAGGCTTCAATTTAAGCACAACGACCTAAAGAGGAAATGGTTGTGTAACAATAATCTTGCAACAATATTGTAAGCATTCTAAAGGAAAATGGCACCTGCCATGGCTAATGAACGAGAAGTAAGAATTAAAAGTAATATTCGAGATCATATGAGTTGTATGAAAACTCTGGCAAGTGTGGGCACTAAGATAAGCTAAGTATGGATGCAACAAGGGGGCAAAAAGACCAGGAAAAGTAATAGCTTACGTTGAAAGAAAGCTAAGAGGGAACGAAAGAATCATTCGATCAATGATCCAGAGTTAGTACGTTATGGATACACTCAATATTTTGGAACATTATCCAGGCAACATATTTGTTGACAATCATACAACCATAGAAGACTCCGGTATAAGTTAAAAGAAATAAGTAAGCCCAGGGCATAGACAAAGGGTTGAATTGTTAAAAGATTCTATCATGGATATTCCATAACACCCATGAAAGGCTAAGGTAATAATTGATACCATGAGCCACAGATCAGAAAATAGCTTAAGCCGACGTAAAGGCTGATTAGAAAGAAGAGGAAACTAAAGAAATTACATCACCTAAGTAAATCAGGAGTCTGATTATTGGACGTAGAAAAATTATAGAAGTGGTGCTTGAGAACATGACATAATCACTCTTAATATCAGATGTTCAAGAGAAATAACACAACAACTATATTCTATAACAGCTCTACGATAAATCCAGTTAGAAAAGTACGAGCCTCATAAGAAGTCAGTATGAAGCCTCCACCAGATTATGTATGCACCAGAGGTGCAAGTATTACAATAGAGCTTCAAGTCGTGGATGTGAATTATACCTGTGTGGAAGGGAGGTCATGCAAAAGATAGAAGATGTGATGCGAGACTTTAAGGTAAGTAAGGTAAAGGTAGACAACGTACGAGATACTCAAGAGCATAAGGTTGTGAATAGTTCATACTTCAGATAGAAGGCTAGAAGCGCTGGGTTCAGTATTTAGGAGTTATAGCAACGTCATCAGTTGCATATTTTCAAGCCCATGATTTCTAGGTACTGAGAGGTCTAGTTAAGAAAGTAAAGAAGAGTTAAAGACGATGTAGTGTCTTGCTTGGTGTTCCAGAATAACACAAGGAAATCTATGGGGCAAGTAAGTTGAAGGAAGGTTGCGAGTAATATAAATAGATATGTGTAGGTTGCAAGCTAAAGTATGGTTAAGCGACAAGGTTTTAGGAAGACAAGGTGAGGATAAGAAAGGACGAGTAAGAAGTTGACGAGAATGGATAAGTCCTCGGGATTAAACCCACAAAAATGAGAGAACTGATGGTTTCTCTAAGTTATAAAAAGCACAGTATAGCCTGAATGAACTCAAAGGAGTCAGTAGCATTTAGAATAGATGGAATGCTGCCCTGATAAAGGGCTAATCGTGATAGATGAGGGATGACGTTTGGGCCTGTGATTGAGTAATTATTTTATCAATTTACAGGATTAAGATACCTGCGTAAGGTAAATCAGATTGGAATTCTATGAAATACGGTTATGGAAGTATAGTATCGCCCCCAGGTGGATCAGTCTAATCATTTTAGATGTTCCTCGATGAGATGTGAGCCCTAGAAGTAGTGTTACATAAGAGGTCAAGTTATCGATATTAAGGTGAATCAACAATGGATGGATAAAAGTTACAAAGTATGAGATGAGATTAGACCATCATTCTTAAGATGAGCAGTAATGAAGAAGCATTAAAGGATTTAGATTTATACATGTGGGATAAGCAACGAAAGTAACCTGGAGTTTGGTAGCAGACCTCAGTAACGATAAATCGAAGTAAGAATTATGGTATAGTATAACCCATGTAAATGCAATAAAGTGATATGAATGGATAACCAGATCTATGAAATAAGATATGGCCATATTCGCAAGTTCTACAAAGTATCGAGCAAAGGACTTTAGTATACCTATAAAGGCCTAGAGAGGTATCCTATTAAGCCTAAAGGAAAGATGAATCACATAAGTGCACCTGCAAAGCCAGGGTCATACAGGCTGCATGACAGGAGATAATAGAAGTTGCAAGATTAGGAAGATTTCGACCACAGGCCATGATACGAGCAAAAAGACTAAAGGGAGGAATACCCTAGACTTTGGATTTATTCACAGAGCAACTGCTTAAATGGAAAGAAGAGTATTAAGGTATTCACAAGAGCTATAAGTTATAAAAATGATAAGTGTACCAGTTGATATTACGTCCTGTAGTATTAAGTTACGACAGTGTTCTACCCAGCAGTATTATATTACGGTGATGTTATGCTTCGCAGTAATAAGTTACGACGATGTTGCACCCTGCAGTATTGTATGTTGAATTTGTCGTAAGGTAATTGACATCAGTCCAAGGAAAAGATTATTTGAGTATTATAAGGATTATAAGTGATGAGTAAATTCGTGAAGGTAAGAGGGTAAGTAATATCAAAGAAAACGAATTTTGTCGAAGTTTGGCAATTTGGGATAAAATACAGATCAAGTAATAATACCCGATAATTATAAACTAGTAACATGTAAGGTACTATATGACCACAATAGTATAATATATAAAATATATATGAAGTATTTTGAAAAATAAATAGAATTTTAAGTAATTTGTGATAATTTTTAAATTATACAGGTAATGGATTAATTATCGGGTAACGAAATATTACCAGATTAACTAATTAAGTGGATAAATTTGGATAAGCCTAACCCCCTCCCCAACGTAGAAGCAAACCCACCCCTAATAAATGACTCATAATATTATTTGGTAAGGTAGCGAAATTTGAGAACTCTTTGGTTCAAGTATTACAAATAATCTATATGATATATTATAATTTAATAGATATGTTTGATAACTCTTTTCACCAATTATAATCTTGGTCTTTTCTTGGAATAAAAAGGAGAACATAACGTGTTCTTCTTAGTTATCACAGTAAGTGTTTTGAGGCACTCCATCCATGGCGGCTTCAAAGTGCCATTTCACAAAGGCAAACTACCAAATATTATATGTATTTGAAGATGCTTGGAAAGCATACAAAAATTACTTGAAGAAGATTAATATGCAACAACACACGATTTCCTAAATGATTGTTCATAAAATACCTACACTTGCTAACGGATGAATTCTCAAATGGAATCTCATACGAAGCCTTATAACGCTTCGACAACGGGATTTTGTGATTCCAAGGAATGACGGTACAATCTTTCTCAAGAATATCATATGAATTTTTCCCTACTTCGATCCGCTGTTATATGTTTTGCCGCAATTAACGTGTGTTAGAAGAATTGTCAAGAGAATCGGTCCAGGTATGTTAAGGCTATCCCTTCTTTCTTTTGGCATAATCCATACGATACGAACGAAACGTGCAAATGCACAAATTCTATGAATGACTCTATTCATAGAAGTAGTAGAGATATCTATATTCCTGAATTTCTATGTGTCATAATAGTTTATCATCTGTTCATGGGTCTCAGAAAAATACGAAAGTTGAAACGAGCTTACTTTATGATATTGCTCAAAGACAAAATGGTCTTATGAAATTCCGAAATTTTTTATTAACATACTTTTCATGCATTGCATTCGTGTGCATTGACTCATGACTAGATGGCGTTATATACGCGTATATATGTAAATATATGTATATGGGATATGGGAAAAGGTTACAGCGTTATATACGCACCACCACCTGATCAGTTGGTATATGATGATGATGATGTTGCCTACAGTGGCTGAAATATGATTCAAACGGCGTTATATATGCGTATATATGTAAATATGATTCAAACGGCGTTATATACGCGTATATATATATGTATATGGGATACGGGAAAGGTTATGGCGTTATATACGCACCACCACCTGATTAGCTGGTATACGACGATGATTTTTCCCACAGTGACCGATATGATATGATGGGATGCCCTCAGAGGCTGATGATGTTATGAAACATGTACCTATGCACGACATGTCATTCATACGCATACGCATGATGCTAGAAATAATTTATGATTTACAAAGTTATTCAGACTTACAAGTTGAGTCATGTTCTCAATATGTCTTCCATGTCTCTTATGTATTTATTTATGTGCCTTACATACTCGGTACATTATTCGTACTGACGTCCCTTTTGCCTGGGGCCGCTGCGTTTCATGCCCACAGGTCCCGATAGACAGGTCGAAAGCCCTCCAAGTAGGCTATCAGCTCAGTGGAAGATGTTGGTGCGCTCCATTTGCTTCGGAGTTGCTCGTTTGGTTAGTATGATTTAGACATGTATTGTTTGTTATGGCGGGACTCTGTCCGACCTTTATGACATTTATGTATTCTTAGAGGCTTGTAGACATATGTCGTGTACGAAAAGGTTGTACGGCCTTGTCGGCCTATGTTTTGAGTTTATAAAGGATCATGTTGGCCTATTAGGCCCGTATGTCATGTGTATATGATGATGTAATAAGAAAGATACGTTACGTTGGTATTCGGTTGAGTAAAGTACCGAGTGCCCGTCGCGGCCCATCGATTTGGGTCGTGACATTGGAGTAATTCGAATTTGTCCTTGTTTAGCCATATCTGAAATTGGACCAAGGAAACAATAAGAATGGTTACAACCACTCAATGTGACAACATATGTCACAATAACTCATAGAAGTATTTCAATATAAGGGATAAGGGCTAAACTAATTTTTTATATTAAGTAGATAAAAAATCACTTTTCGAGTTTCAACAAGTGAAAGCATATTACGAGAACAGAATGCTTATGAACCAGAAACGCAAATTTCACCTGCCTAATCCAAAAATAGATACCAAAACTCCAACACGTTGGTACAGAGAGGTAATCACGAGGAGCTATAATCGTGATATCAGCATTATCATGCAGAGATCTATAATCCTAGTTTGACCAGCATCATTTGAATAGATTATTACATAAAGTTTTATTGAGCATCAGATCACTTTTGTAGCTAAATGTCAAGCAGATCATTCAATGGTTTAAAAAAAAACTGTCCTTCAAAGTTTTGTCTTTTTGCATTGACATACTTGGGCTCACATCTCAAGAAATAATAATCACATTCGTATGTAAAATCCCTGCACCATTTATGGAACTCATTCTTCTATTTTTATAAATCCATAACAGAAAAGTCAACAATTTATAGTAAAACTACGGATAGATCATCCAAGCAATCACTCCCAGTTTATTGCATTTTATTTTAATGACTTTTAAGTTTCTTATGCTCTTTTCTTCATCTTGTTGTTTAACCAAAAATTTGGGTCTTTGGTCAAAGCTAAAAATAAATTCGGGTTACTGATAATCAAGAGACGAAAATAAAATACTTTTGAGAATGAAGGTAAAATAGTAAATAATTTTGTATTTCAGTGAGTTCTCAATAGTATTCCGTGTCCTTACAAATGATGATACTTCTTCCTTTTATAGGTAATTCTAGGTAAAGGAATGAAGCCTCAACTTTAATGGTATAATTATAAGTAATAAATGATATTAAATAAGCCGTTATACAATTATTCCTATTAAATACCAATTTTCTAACGTATCAGGTATTTAATAATGAATTTGGACTCCTTTCTGTCATCAGATCTTTGTCTTTAATGCCTTCTAATCCGTTAGCTGTAAATGACTTGAATTGGTACGAGACTCGTATCTGTACTTCGTCTCGTGCCTATTTAAATTCCTCTTCCCGTGGCTGTCTCTATCCGTGCCTCTTAGTCAATTGTTGCGCTTTGACCATTTAACCAAACCACGTGTCATGCCACGTCATCTTTAATATAAACTCAATTTTTTCCCAATACAGATAGTCCCCCCACTTTCCATTTATTTATCAATTAAATAATTGGGAAGTGGATCTTCATAAAAAAGGAATTTTCGCCACAATTAATGCTTATGACATTATTAACGCCTCAGTAGTCTTTTTCATTTAATGTTCCGCCCATGTGTCATTTTCTGATTGATTCTGCTACTTACACCCTTTTTCAAGACTTCTTCATTCTCACTATTCACGAAGTGATAGTTGCCTTTATTATAGGCTTTCCATCATTACACTTCTAAGTTTGACGGTTCTCATTATATACATAACTTTTTTTTCCTTTGCCTTCTTCACAAATCTTCAGCAAACACTTTCTTCTTTATTTCTACTTTCTTTCGACTTATCCTTCTTAACAATGTCTTCTTCAAACCCTAACCATAAAAAAGTTCCAATTCTAGACCAATTCCCCAACGCCCCCGTTAGACACAGAAGAGGCAGAGGAGGTAGGCTTCGAACAGGGTTAGAATCTACTCGAGGCGGCTCCTCTGGTTCTTCTTCAAGGAGTTCTATCCCAAAGGCCCCCTCTTCTAGAAGTAGAGAAATTCTTGATTCTTCTCAAGAACCCTTAGTTGATGAGATAGTTCCCAGCGATTTGTCTTTTGAAAGTGACAAAACGTCTCTTCAAAAGCAAATTGCAAATTTGGAAAAAGCTGATACTTACCCTACAATAGTAACCGAACTTACAATCCCCACCATAAGAAAAGATTGTAACTGGAAGGATAGCCTTCGAATGTCAATTCCTTCCCCAAATCAGAGAATTTCCTCCTTTAGAAGTGGGTATTCTTTTGTTTATACTTACCCCTTCACTTTAGGTTTTAATCCTCCGATTGACCCAGTTATTCTTGATTTTTGCCGTTTCTTTACAATTTGTTTGGCCCAAATCGGTCCACTAGTGTGGAGAATAGTGGCTTGTTTGAGATACTTATCATCCAAAGCCAATGTTAATTTCACCTTCTCTCACCTCATTCATTTATACCACTCTAACTTAATACGCCATGGGGGTTTTACCTTAACTGCAAGGAGCAAAAAAGTTCTGGTAAATCCTGAAGATGACAAAGATTGTGGATGGTATATCTGTTACGTTGTTGTTCGTACGGTGGACTTGATTGGCGAAACTAATACTCCCTTCCCTGAGAAGTGGAATTTTGAACGTAGGTTTCCTTTTATTTACCGTACCTACTTTTGAGAATTTCAAAAGAAATTTGTTTTTAACCTCGTCTCTTTTTGTTTTTTTGTAGCAACCATGGGAGATGTGGAACATATTCCCAACTTCTGTGGTTGGGTAGATTCACTTTTGAAGATTGGTTCTAGGGAGCAAAGAACTTGGAAATCGATTTCTTCCTTACATGGCTGGAAGGTCAAAACACATGGTATCCCCCTTTTTATATGTTTTTTACATGTTAAGCATTTTTTCCTCAATTTTGATCATGTATATCCATCCTTTAATCAGGATTTGGCATTAGAGGAATGACGGCTGAAGTAGCTATGGCCATTCGCATGTCTGCGAATGCTGCTCTTGATTTGGATAAGGCTCGAGCCTTGCTGCCAAAAAGGAAAGCTATAAAAGAAAGTTCTGAAGAAGAGGAGGGTACCTCCCTAATTACCAGGCCAAGGGTCAGGAGGTGAATAATCATTAATGATGAAATTGAAGACACTCCTGCTCAAACCTCTACCACCGAGCCTGTTTTGATCCATTCTGACGAGGACACCGAACCAAGAGATAATAATGAGTCAATTCAGCATCTTTTTGATAGTGGTTTCGGGAGTGGCGAGCTCGGCCCTATTTTTGATGAAGTTCCTCTTTCCTCATTCGTTCCTATTTCCTCCATTCCTTTGCCAACCGTAAGTATTTCTTTACTAGTTTTGACGACTTCCGTTCTTTTGCCAGTTTCTACCGCTCCTATGTCCGTTCCTGCGTTGGTTTCTACATCTTTTCCTTCCATTCCTGTTTCTACATCTTCTCCTTCCATTCCTGTTTTTACATCTTCTCCTTCCATTCCTTCCATTGCTCCTCTTCCCTCTGTTCATCATACAGAGACGGGTTCTAGCAGTGGGAGTATGACTATGAGAAGTGTTACTCTGGAAGTTCCTTCCAACCATAGCCTCTTGAGAAAGACTGGTAGAGCCGATGTTTGGCTTGAGACCCTAATTGGAGATATTGAGAAGAAGAAGATGGAGAACCATAGCTGCTTGACTTTGATGAATGACATAGTTCATTCTACTTTGAAGGTATTTTTCCTCTTCTTACCAACAAGTTTTTTTTATCTTCAATCCCTCATTTCTATGAGTTGTCTCTGTAGGCTAACCTCATTGGTACTGAATTAATGGGAAGAATTTCCCTTCTGGAAAGAAAAGCCCGTGAGTCTGAAAAAACTATCCACGAGGCCAAAGAAATAGCCAGGGGAGCCCAGCTTGAAGCAGCCAATTGGAAAGAACAGTTTGAGAATGCTCAAGGGACCATAGAGGAGTTGCAAGAAAATAAAAACCTCCTGGAGCAGCAAAACCGTGGTTTGACTTCTGAACTGGCAACTGCCAAGGCTTCTTCAAGCCAATTTAAAAGAGACAAAGAGCTTTTGGAATGCTCTTTGTCAGAACAATTATCAAAGGCTAGTGAAGAAATTAGGGAGCTTAAGACACTTTTGGCTAAGAAAGAAGAGTATGCAGGAGAGTTAGTGCAAAGCTTGACTCAAGCTCAATCTGACTTACAGACCTCCTCTGACGAAATTCATGCCTTGAAGAGTTCTCATGCCTCTCTTGAAGCTTCTCTTGATTCCCATTTAGCTGAGCACCAAATCTTGAAAAACGATCTTGCTATGTGGGAAAAGGAATATGGGCTTCTGGAAGAGAACTTCAACATAGAAGTGAGTTGGGCTTTCCTAAAATCTCGTCGTGATGCTTTAATGGAAGCTGCTCAGGACGGCTTTGACTTGCAGTCTGAACTGGCCAAAGTCGTAGATACCATCGAGAAAAGTCAACAATCTACTGATACTCCTTCTCCTGTACTTGAAGCTCCTGGAACGGAAGAACTTTTAATTGAAGAAGTGGTTACTGCAGCAATTGGGGTTGCAATTCCTGCTCCCGATGGTGAAACTTCTGATGTTCCAAACCCTTCAGTGACTAGCTGAAAATGAAATTGCTGTAAGGGATCTTTTGATGAAGTCCCCAGTTATCATAATGGAGCATTTGTATAAAACAAATATTTTGTTGACTAAGTTTGTACTTAGTTTTTTTTTATATTAAGAAGTTTTATCGGTACTTCTGTATATTCTATTCTTTCCTATTTATCTAGGACTTACGGAATAGCTTAGAATTTTTATCCTTATAAAATGCTTTATGATTCTTCTCATGGATTATCAACATGAGGCTTATAAAAGAGGGCCCTTTTATTTTATCGACACTTAATGAAGAAGACGTCTCAACTTCATAATGGTGTTATAATACGATGAAAGAATAAGAATACACACGTTTTGTATGAAACAACTTTGGCAAGTTTTTATTCATAAACTTTAACAAGTGTTTGACTATTACATGTATTACAATACATCTACAACTTTCTCGTAACTGTTTTTCTTGTAACAGATTTGTATATAACATAGAATAAACAAGGTTTTTCTTCATAACCTGTTTCAGTACATAGTCATGACCCTATCGTTATATATTAAGAAGGGTTTAAGAGGTGACTTTGTTTATGAGTTTTGAGAGATGACTCTGTTATTCTCATGAATGCTGAAGACTTCGTAACTTTTACTCAACACTTGTCTCTTTGTGGACGACTTTTGTTCGATATTCGTATCTGCATTTCTACACGTATCTGTGTACAATATTGCAGTCCCCCAAGTGTTTGAGCGGTGAAGTATGAAACCTCAAGCACTTGTTTATTTCCTTTACTTTGGCCTTTTTCCTGAAACAGAAAGATATACGGGACTCGAAGGTTCGATTCTAGATGAAGACTGCCTAACTCGTGTGTATTTCCATCAGATTAATTGTAACCCTGGGCTAGGAATTTAAGAATACTCCATTTTGCCTTGCAGGTTGTGACTCATCATTTGGCACGAGTTAGGGTATTTTGCCTAGCATCTAAAATCGTTAGTAAAATATTAATAATCCAAGAGAGAAATTTTAACACGGTGATACCTGACCGTAAGTACTTTCTCAAAAGTAATATCTTTTTAAGTGGACGGCATTCCAATGTGAGGTTAAAATTTTATCGTCCATTGTCTCCAACTGGTATGCTCCTTTTCACGCAATGTCACAGACTTTGTACGGTCCTTCCCATGTTGGACTTAACTTTCCTGAGTTGGCAGCCTTTGCAGATTGGAACACCTTTTTAAGCACGAAGTCCCCAATTTTGAAAAATCTGAGGCGTGCTTTCCTATTGTAATATCGTTCAATTACTTGCTTTTGTGTTGCCATCCTTATCAATGCAGCTTCTCTTCTTCCTTCAAGTAAATCAAGGTTGATCCGCATCTCTTCATCATTAGATTCTTCCGTTGCGTAATCGTACCGTGTGCTTGGCTCACCTATTTCAACTGGAATTAAGGCTTCCGCACCATAAACTATTGAAAATGGCGTTTCTCCAGTGCCTGTTTTAGTCGTTGTACGATAAGCCCATAATACTCCAGGTAACACCTCAGGCCAATTGCCTTTTGAATTCTGTAACCTCTTCTTCAAGTTGTTGATAATGACTTTGTTTGTGGATTCCGCTTGTCCATTACCTACTGGATTGTATGGCGTATATGTTATCCTTTTAATCTGCCAACTTTGAAGAAATTCTGTGATTTGAGCTCCAATGAATTGTGGTCCATTGTCACACACGATCTCCTTTGGTGCTCCAAAGCGGCATATTATATTTTGCCATATGAAGTCTTTAACTTTTTTCTCTCGTACCTGTTTAAATGCCCCTGCTTCTACCCATTTAGTGAAGTAATCTGTAAGTACAAGTAGAAACTTTACCTGACCTTTTGCTTGTGGAAGTGGACCTACGATATCCATTCCCCATTTCATAAAGGGCCACGGGGCTATAACAAGATGTAGTAACTCAGCTGGTCTGTGCATATTATTGCCGTATCTTTGACATTTATCACATTTGGACACGAAACTGGTTGCTTCTTCTTCCATCTTAGGCCAATAATATCCTGTGCGAATTAATGTTCTTACCAGTGACCGTCCCCTGCGTGATTCCCACAATGTCTTTCGTGTACTTCTCTCATCACATATTCTGTTTGAGAGGGTCCGAGACACCTTGCTAGTGGTCCACCGAACATCTTTCGATAAAGATTTCCTTGATATAAACAATATCGAGCAGCTTTTTTGCGAAGCGCGTGAGCCTTTCCTTTGTCATTAGGCACGGTACCGTGCTGTAAAAAAGCAACAATTTCGTTTCTCCAATCCCATGTTAAATGATTAAAATTTACCTCGTTTTTATCAGGTTCGAGAACGGAATGAAATAGATGTATGACTGAAGCATTTGTATTGTTTGCTACGTCTGCTGCAAATGCGAGATTTGCTAAAGCATCTGCCTCTACATTCTCATCTCTTGGGATCTGCACTACTTTCCAAGTTTGGAATTGTTTTATTAACTCCCGTTCCTTTGCGAGGTTCTCTTGCATTCACGTCTCTCTGGTTGTATAAGTCCCCAGCATTTGATTGACCACGAGTTGAGAATCACTCTTGATTATAATCTGTGTTATGCCGAGTTCTCGTGCCAATTCTAAACCTGCAATTACAGCCTCATACTCTGCTTCATTTTTTTCCTAAATGTTCTTGGAACATTTTGGTGACCAACCTTTGATAGGTTGCCCCAGCATTTTTGAGACCAAAGGGCATTACTTTATAACAGTAAGTCCCCCTGTCTGTGATGAAAGAAGTTTTTTCTTCATCACCAGGATCCATTTTAATTTGGTTATATCCCGAGTATGCATCTAAAAAACTTAAAAGTTCATGACCTGCGGTTGCATCAATTAGTTGGTCTATATGCGGTAAGGGAAAGGAATCTTTTGGACAGGCTTTATTTAAATCGGTATAATCCACACAAACACGCCACTTACCATTTTTTTTTGGGTACGACCACCGTGTTAGCCAACCAATTAGGATACTTTACCTCACGGATCGATCCGATTTTTAATAATTTTTTGACCTCATCCTGAATCACCTAGTTCTTGAAAGCACCTTGCTTTCTTTTCTTTTGCTTTATTGGTGTGAAAGAAGGGTCCTCATTGAGTTTGTGAGTCATCACCTCCGGTGGTATCCCTGTCATATCAGCGTGGGATCAAGCAAAGCAGTCTAAGTTAGCTTTTAAAAATTCGATTATCATACCTCGCATGTTTAAGCTTAAATTGGCCCCGACATAAACCTTCCGTTCAGGCTATTGCTCAAATAACATCACTGCCTCAAGCTCTTCAATTGTCGTTTTGATGCTTTCATTTTCTTCAGGTTCCTGAATTGTGTCAGGCCTTGAGTCCAAATCTGTCTTTTCTTGTTCAGCTGAAGTTTGATCTTTTTTACCTTCAACTATTTCCTGTAATTGCTATTTTTCTTTACTTACGGTGCTCGTACTTGTTACAGTGTTGACACTTCTAGCCATCTGCTGATCCCCACGAATTTGGCAAATTCCCTATGGTGATGGGAATTTAATAAGCTGATGCAGAGTTGATGGGACAGCATCCATATCGTGTATCCATGGTCTCCCCATGATCATATTGTAGGCCATTTCCATATCAACTACCTAAAATTTAGTTTCTTTAACAACACCCGTAGTAAAAGTTGTTAGAATTACCTCTCCTTTTGTTACTACACTTGAATTGTCGAAGCCTGACAAGGTGTGCGCCTTGGGTATCATTTTGTCTTCAGCTTGCATTTCCCGTAGTACCCTTAGTAATATAATATTTACAGAACTCCCTGGATCAATCAAAACTCGTTTTACATTAGTATCATGTACAAGTAAAGATATTACCAGTGCGTCATTATGTGGAGTTGTCACTCCTTCGGTATCTGCATCATCGAACGAGATACTTTCATTTTCTAGGAACTGTCGCACCCGTTTCCCGTGTGTAATTGTTACCTTAGAAACCTTGTTGGAGGCTGTGTAGGTTATGCCATGAATATCTTCTCCCCCGCTTATGACATTCACTGTCCTCTTGGGTGAAGGAGGTTGCGGTGGCTCTTGCCTGTTTTTCATATAAGCTTGTTTTCCTTTCTCGCTAAATAACTCAGTGAGGTATCCTTGCTTCAATAGATGATCTACTTTACTCTGCAAGAATCTACATTCGGAAGTTTTGTGCCCGTGATCATTGTGGAATTCACACTAATGATCTGGATTGCGTCTACTTGAATTTGACCACATCTCTTTTGGCCACCGTACCTTATCTCCCATTCTTCTTAAAACAGCTACGAGCTCGGAGGTAGAGATATTAAAATTATATCCGCCGAATCGTGCCTTTAAACTTCTGTCATTATCTCGTGATTCTTGTCTGTTTCGATCATTCCTGAACTTTGAAGAAGAGCCAGAGTCCCTGTTCCTCGATTTTTGATCATATTGCTGGCTATCTTGTTTCGACCGTGGGTCTTTTCCTGCAGGTCCCATATATGGATCGTACCTATTTTTACCTGATCTTTTTTCGGTTTCTGATCTTCGGGGACCACCCCTTTCTTTATGATGAAACTTAGGTACGGTATCTTCTTCAATTCGCAGCTTCGTACTATACCTGTTGTAAACATCATTCCACGTGGTTGCAGGAAATTCTCGAAGGCTTTCTTTGAGTCGTCTCGTGGCTTCAGAACTTTTATCATTTAAATTACTTGCAAGGGCTATTGCAGCCCAATTGTCAGGCACACGAGGTAGAGTCATTCTTTCACGCTGGAATCTATCAACAAAATTTCTAAGCAACTCCGAATCCCTTGTTTGATTTTGAAAATATCTTCCATTCTTTTCTCAACCTTTTGTGCTCCCGAATGTGCTTTAATAAAAGAATCTGCAAGCTCAACAAAAGAATTAATAAAATTTTCAGATAAAAGAGAATACCAGGTTAATGCACCCTTGGTGAGTGTTTCTCCAAATTTCTTGACCAGTACTGATTCAATTTCTTGTTTGGTCAAATCGTTGCCTTTCGCGCCTGTTGTAAATGCAGTCACGTGGTCACGTGGGTCTGTAGTACCATCATATTTTGGGATGTCAGGCATTTTGAATTTTTTCGGAATCGGAAGGGGAGCAGCACTTGGCTTCCATGGTTGTTGTGAGTATTTGTCCATGTCTACTCCTTTTATTACAGGCGGAACTCCAGGGATTTGTTCAATACGCTCATTTTGTTCCTTAATCTGTTTCTGCAAGGTTAGTACTAAATTTTGCAAATATGAATTATTTGAATTACCTGGTCCCCCTTCCTGTGGTTCACTGGGGGTTGCTCCGTTTCCAGAATTATCAAGACCAGAACGGGGATTCTCCAATGTATTATTATTAGGAGTTGGTGTGGGTGGTGCAGCGGGCAATCGACTAACAAATGCCTGAAGAGCTTTGCCGACCTGTGCATCAATTAGCTTTTGTAAAGCTTCAGTTGTAACTCCTTCAAAGTGTTCAGATTGTTCTTGTTGATCAGCACGGGATTCAGTAACAGGAGTGCCTTCACGAGATTGACGTGGTGAATCTGGAGGGGAGGGAACCATGATCTTGATTTTGATGAAATTGATTTTCATGGTTTCCCAATGTGTTATTATTGTTATTGTCGGTGTTGTTGTTTGACATGGTGACGACAATCGACAAGATATAGCTTAAAAGAAAAGATTATCAGATTCCCGGTAACGGAACCAATTTGTTTAACCAAAAATTTGGGTCTTTGGTCAAAGCTAAAAATAAATTCGGGTTACTGATAATCAAGAGACGAAAATAAAATACTTTTGAGAATGAAGGTAAAATAGTAAATAATTTTGTATTTCAGTGAGTTCCCAATAGTATTCCGTGTCCTTACAAATGATGATACTTCTTCCTTTTATAGGTAATTCTAGGTAAATGAATGAAGCCTCAGCTTTAATGGTATAATTATGAGTAATAAATGATATTAAATAAGCCGTTATACAATCATTCCTATTAAATACCAATTTTCTAACGTATCAGGTATTTAATAATGAATTTGGACTCCTTTCTGTCATCAGATCTTTGTCTTTAATGCCTTCTAATCCGTTGGCTGTAAATGACTTGAATTGGTACGAGACTCGTATCTGCACTTCGTCTCGTGCCTATTTAAATTCCTCTTCCCGTGGTTGTCTCCATCCGTGCCTCTTAGTCAATTGTTGCGCTTTGACCATTTAACCAAACCACGTGTCATGCCACATCATCTTTAATATAAACTCAGTTTTTTCCCAATACACTAGTACTAAGGGAAGAAACATGAAACTTCAACAACTAGAGGGACCACGTAGATATCTTGGAACGTAAATAACACATGATTCAGTAGAAAGCCTAAAACCATAATTAAATTCATACTTTGGCTGAAGCATTGTTTTACTTCCTTTATATATATATATAACATATTTAATTAGTAAATTTGCCCCTTCACCATTGCTCTTACAGTAAAGAGCATCCACATGGGTATATGCAATTCTTGCGAATCTACGTCAGTAGCCCTAACAAAAAAATTAATACTACAAGACGGAAGATTACAAGAATTCTCTTATCCATGTTGACCGCGAACACAATTAAGGCTTCTGATATCATTGATAGATTAAATTGAGGGGAGAGAACAACGAATTGTGTACCTTGTTTATGCAGCGGAAATCGTTAAATTCACCACAAAAAAAAATTGCCCCAAATCCGATTTCGTCTCTCCTGAAAACGAAATTCTTGTTCACGAACTAAATACATTTTTCCTTTCTTTTACTGTGTTTGTATCTTTGTAGGGAGATTATCACCTTGTGTTCTTCTCTGAAGAAGGGGAGCGTTGATTTATAGAGAGGAGAAGTTCTCAGAGAAAATAAAACTACCGTGAAAAACTAACCCACGTTGATTCTCACGCTATCCCTTACTTCTCAACGTGCGGTAGTTTTATTTGGAGTTATACCTTCCCTAGGTAACTTCCCTTAATTATATCTCCTTTAAAAAATAGGCCGGATCAATCCATATGGGCGACCCGTGACCCAAATTCAATGTCCAACACTTCTCATTTAGTAGCATCCCCAATGTAGCCCCTAAAGGATTTGAGAGTCTTGTTTAGAGCGAGAATTTGTGAGACAAGTATTATGTTGCCACTTGTGTGCGCCTCTTTGTGGGGTTGTTTCTCTCGATATTTTGTACTCTGTTTATATAGTGGATTGTCCATCTCTGCCCTGTGGATGTAGATCAATGCCGAACCACGTTAAATGTTTGTGCCTCTTTTTGTATATTTCTCTTTTGTTGTCTGAATCTTCGTCGTTCAATGTTCGCTTCACTAGCTTCTGCATGATGCCTGATTATTTCGATCCTAAAAAGTGATATCAGAGCGAGGTTCATGACAAGTTCATCTAGGCGAGTTTAGTTCTAGCCGCAACCTATTTGACGGTAATCATAATTTTTGTCAGAGAAATTTGACAAGAGTGTTACTCCAGGTTAAGACAAGCTTAGTGGCAGAGATTTGGAGATGCGGCCTGTTGAAGATTATATGAAGAATGTGTATTAATTAGTTTATTTTGTCAGAAAATTCAGGTCAATGGGGAGAATTATTAGGAGTTTGCCCTAATTTTCTTGCCATATTTGGTTTTCCTTTCTCTTGAAGGAAATGACAACATATTTATCTGAATTGAGTTTTCCTTTTCTTAGAAGAAAATTATAAATTTCACATATTTGGCTAGTCCTTTTTTTTGGAGGAAAAAGTTTTGAACTCTATAAATTGAAGATCATTCTTTCTCATTCAGTAGCATCCACAATGTAGTCTCTAAGGGGTTTGAAAGTCTTGTTTAAGGGGTGACAAGAATTATGATGTCACTTATGTGTACCTCTTTATGAGATTGTTCATTCTCTCGATATTTTATACTCTGTTTATATAGTGGATTGCTCATCTCGATCTGTAAACATAAGTCAATTAACCAAACAACATTAAATATTTGTGCATACGTCCATGAGTTACTCAGCGGTGCATAAAAATGGTCAGCGGTTAGTGGTATATTGGAATATAGCTTTTCTCGTTTTACGGGAGAACCATGTTTGGATATAAAGTCATGAGAAATTACTAAGGTGAATTTGAGCATTCTTTGGCAAAGTGTCTTTCTTTAACCATTGATGTTAAAATGGTCACCAAGTTTTTACACTGAACGAAGCATGATATTTGTATTGTGATACAATCGTCGAATATTACGCCATCCTTGATAATCATCTTGTTAATAATGGAAAACCTAGCTTCGATGGCTTCAGACGAATTTAGAATCAGAATCGCGCTTGGAGCCTATCGCTAGAACGAACAACACACTAGCTAGCGGCAGGTTTAGCCTAGCCCTAAGCCTTTTCGGAATAGAATACTTCTTTGACAGAGCTTCAAGCAAGAAAGAGGAAGGCCCTCTTTTCGCGATGAGTCTTAAAAAATCATCTAACTGGAAGTTTGGGTTTCAATAAGTCTATTCCTTTTAATACTAGCATGTTTGTTGAATTTTCTAGCCATTCGAGCAGGTTTGAAAGATTCCTTTGAGCCCTTCTGAATTAGAGGATCATAAGTAGCTAAAAAGTATCATGTGGTGAAACTAATTAAATAAGGAAAAATTTCACATAAGGACAATTGGGCTCCCTACTTTTTAATTTTATAGTCCATATTTCAATTTATAACCAACTAGTCCAAAAATAATAGGCTAAGATTTAACATCCATCTCCAATAGGTTCTCAAAATAACTATTTAATTTTTAGAAAAGATTCTTCAAGCTTTTAAGTTAATTTTCGAATCAGTAACTGTTACTCAAATATTAGTTCAACAAACCAAATCCATTTGGGTGGTGAAAATTAGATTTTTAACAAGCTTAAATATGCGGGTTTAAATTCCGAATTTAATTTTGTGAGAAATTTGAAGTTGGTGTTATTTAGACTTGTAATAAATAGTACAAGGAGGTTGTATATAAAATTTGAAGTTATTTAATGGAGATTTGGACTGATTTTGAACAAGAATTGCAACTGAAAATCGTGAAAGAAGTTCGTCTACAGACGCTTGTATAAAGGTGTATAAAAGTGTATAAAATATATTTATACACTCATATACACTATTATACAAGATTATACATAATTATACAAAAAACTGACTTCGCCTCTTCCTTGCGTCTGTTCTGATATTTGACTCAAATCTTGCTAAAATCTACTCCAAATCACTTCAAATTTAAATTTTGAACTCCTTTTGATATTTTCAATCAATTGGAACAACACCCAATCCAAACAACTAACAAACTCAAAAAACCCATTTTCGAAAGCAAAGCTCTGAATGGTCTTCAATGGTGGACTTCTACTCTTCAATTTTCTTACATTGCAACCAGGTGACACAAGAGGAGAAGCAGAAAATATACGGCCCCTTGAAGCATATGTAGAAGATGTGAGAAGAAGAGAGAGTTAAAGCAATGGTTGTGAGAATACAAATTTAACTCTGTCACGCCCCTTTTTTCACCTCACTAACCCTCTTAAAATATATAAAAGAGATTGTAATGCTCAAAAGGATTTTCAAATTTGAAAGGTGACAAAAAAATTGTGTTCAAAAAGATTTTTCTGAGTCGCCACTTGACATTGGTTTCATTGTGCCAGGTCACCGTTTTTAAAAATAATTTTTCCTTTTAAAACACTTTGGACTCCAAAAACTAAGTCTGCACCAGAGATTCGGGAAAGTGGATTCATTTGACTCGGGAAGAAGGTGTTAGATACTTCCCAAGTCCCGTAACTAGTACGGTTGCATACTCGATCTAGTTGGCTTTAAAAGATATTCTAATTGAGGTAAAAGCACACAAAGAGAAAATAGACAATCAAAAAGAGGCTCGAGGTCGTCCCCGCCTAATAAGATCATAAAACAAGAATAAAAGTACTATGAGTTTTGCTCTCAACCTCCAAATACAAATACCTCGGGGCATACCCAGGATAAAATTTATACAAATCCTTTGGGGCATTCCCCGGATAAATTTACCTAAGGGAACGACTTCTCGCCTCAAAACTAACAAAATCCTAAGGCTTGCCTACCCAAATTTTGTCGGCCTAAACATGTTACTAGCGGTCAATATAGCAAAATAAATAAAGAAAACTAAGTAAAAGCAAAATCTAAATCACGCTCATTTTCCTTTAACTTCTTATTCCAAACATTTGGCTAAATCCGATTCCTAAAGGACATGAGAAAATATTAATTATCTGGTAGGCAGGACACCCCAACTCACACGATCTAACAATCATTCAAAAAAATGACAATTTCATGTCCAAACATTTAATCAGCCGAAGAATGTCTAGCAGGTAAAGATCCAAATCATTTAAGGAGATAGAGTTAAGAGAACTAGAATAACAACAAAATAAAAAATGTGAATCCAATTCATCGGAAAGTGTTGTTCAAACATCTTCTTACGTCTACCACTCCAATTCCTTTGTGAAATTTTAAATTAAAACAGTAATAAATATCTAGACATATTTAACCATCTAACACACAATGGGGAAAGAAAGAAACAAAGTGCATTAAACGTTCATGAGCCAATTAAGGTGTGGAGGTCTTAAAAAGATCACTGTGACATTTTCCTAGAGATTGTTTATGTATGAGACTTGCAAAAGATGAGATTAGGACACAAAGAAAATTTACAACTAATTGCTTCAAAACAGATGAATTAGCCGACCAAATAAGTTTTAAGAAAAAATTCTAAAATTGGGTCCAAATGGGTAGTAGAACTCACAAGAAATTCACGAACTACTCTAGTCAAGGGACTATGGCAAAACTCATGAAAAGAACTAGAGCCACTGACTCAGATTAAAGAAAACTTAAAACATGCTGATATTTTTTTTATGTAGGCTAATGGATCAAACAGTGACAAATCGATTTTTACGCCATTTCAATGATTCAATCTTAGTTCAAAACCTGGGACACCAACAAAACTTCCACCCATTTTAGAGTTCAAACTGAAAAGAAACCTTAAACCAACAAGCTGCCATTTTCCTCGTGAATTAACTTCAAACGTTCAACACGAATCCAACACCGTAGCCATATAAAATTGCAAACCAGCACACACTTTCAAGCTCATTTTGACTAGAAGAAGCAGAAGAAAAGATTTAAGCGAGAACAAACCAATTGACATGATCCTCACCAAAGATAAACATGATTCACAACAGAAACAAAAGAAAGGAAAAGAAGTGAACCTGTTAAGCTGAAATTCTTCTAAATAATAGTGGGAAAAATCAGCAAATATACACTCCTCGAAACGAAAGAAAATCTGACGAGAAACAGCAAGCAAAATCGAACGACGGGACCAGAACTCGAACGACGAACACGACTCCGACCTCAAGCAAACTCGAATGGCAAATGATTTCAGCTCAATCAATCTCCATATTTGAACAGCAAAATAAAAAATGTGGAATCCAAAATGGGAGGAAGAAAGCCGAAAATAAAAGAACAACTACACTAAGTATTTTTTTTTATTTTCTGATTTTTGAAATAGAAAAGCAGAACTCTAACCAAAATATTCCAACTATTTTTGATTGTATTACTCTTTTTAATGAAAAATAGAAAATGAGAAGAATCCTCAAGAACCCTAGAACCCTCTTCTCCCAATTCTGATTTTTTTCCGAAGACCCCCGATTTTTCTCTTATTTTCTCTTTTATAGTTCAAAATCGAACAAATGGAGGGTCGAGATTAATAGTGATTCAATCTACGACCTCCATTTATTCAATTCCAACTTAGAGAGCAAGAAAACGCGTTAATAATAATGAGATTCGTTGGGATTTTGCTACGTGGAAGATGAAACAAAGGGAAGGGGGACCATAGGGGACCAGTGATGACGTGGAAGGGATTTTACGGTGGGTCTGGGAGTGTTGTAGCGCCGGCAAAGGTGGGAGATGGAGGGGGCATCGTTTGGTTAGGGGTGTTTTAGGTTTAGGGTTAGAGAAATATTTGGTTTTTATATTATGGTGGGGAGGAATAAGGGTTGGATCAAAGTGAATGGATGGCCAAGATTAGAGGGAAAAATGGGGCGGGTCCGGTCCGGTTTGCGTGGTTCATGAG
Source organism: Nicotiana tabacum (assembly GCF_000715075.1). Taxonomy (NCBI): domain Eukaryota; kingdom Viridiplantae; phylum Streptophyta; class Magnoliopsida; order Solanales; family Solanaceae; genus Nicotiana; species Nicotiana tabacum. The sequence continues at coordinate 41,802,691 of NC_134090.1, read as the reverse complement.
CTGATGGGTTGGTGAGAAGTGTGAAGAGGTGTGGGTCTTTGGGGATTAATTGGGCCAAGGGGGTGCCGAAATTGGGCCTACAAATTGGGTTTTCAACTCTTTATAAATCCATAAATAAATAAAACTTAAACCTTTTCCTTCTACAAAATATTTTAAAAATATGCTATTGAATGCAAAATTAATTCCAATTAATTAAAATAAACCATATCATAACATGAAACTATTTTGGTATTTTCGGGATTATATTAAAATGGGTTAAAATAATATTTTCCTAAAAATACCTAATACCTTAATTAAATAGAGAAAAATGAAACTATTTTTTGTAATTTTTTTTTGTGATAAAATAAAGTAAAAGAGTCAAAACTAGTTAAAAGAGTGATATTAGACCTAAACTAAATATTTAAATGCTAAAAAGGGTTAAATCTCGGGGAGGGTAAAAAATTACATGTGTACAACTGTCCCTCTTTGACTGGAAACACGAAGAGTTTTCAGACAAAGAACGACTAGACAGGTTTTTTGACCCGACCTTTATTTGGAGAGACTAAACTTAAGAGAAAAAGAGAATATGACCGAGCTCTGGTATCCGAGCTGCCTGCATATCCTTGGCTATAAAGCAATCAGGCCACGTGTAGTTCAGAAGTGAGTGAGATGATAGAGTATACCGAGGTGGAGAGCCGGTCGAGGTGCCGTTCCGTCGAGGTTCCGATCCGCGGTCCTATTATTACATCAAAAATCAAAACATGAAAAAGGCTAGCTAAGCCTGTCAACTATGAGTTACAAGATTCCTATATATGAGTCTTCTGAAGCTTGATCTTGAGTCTTGAATGGTTCTTCATGCAGACTCTAGATTTGAACCTTGACGCTCGCTAGCTGTAGGTGCTAGTTCATTCTTCTTCAGCTTTTTCGGATCGAGACCGGACATGTAGCGCTCGTGACTTCAACCACGTTTTGAGCAGTTCACATCTTTTTTCTGCTTCTGCATTTTGGATTCACTTTCTTTCTTTTCTTTCTTTTCTTTCTTTTTTTTTCTTTTTTTTTGGATTGAGACTACTTCTATTGGTCACCTCGGACTGTTGATTCGGATTCTTGCCGCAAGCTTCTGCTACTTCTAACTTGAATTGAATTATGAAATGACTTCCTTCGTTCTCCAGGTGGGTGACTGCTACTGACTTGAAACTTGAAATGACTCTGAAATGAACTCTGAAATGTCTTCCCTCATTCTCTAGGTGGGTGCCTGCAATCAAAACAACAAAACAAATAAAATTTTCTGCCCCAGTTTGCACTAGGAAGATTTGTGAGTTGTTAGCAAAACTGTAAATCACCTATGCTATTGATGCAATGATGAGAATAAAACTAAAGACTTGACTGGGATGTGCGTCTCCGGTGAATAAAACCAAGAATATTTGACTAGCAAGTGTGTCTGCTAGAATTGAACCTGAATGACCCAGATTAGGAAGTGCGTCTCCTAGATTTAAGATTGAGCTTGCGGAAAATTGTAAACTAAGCTTGACTAAAGTAAAAACTGACCCCATTCTCCAGGCGGGACCCCTGATTTCAAGAAAACTAAAGATTAATCTATCATAGGAGAAAATTCATCAGACTAGGTCTTCTATCTTAGGAGAAAAATTCATCAGACTAAGATTTCGATCCTAGGAGAAAATTCATCAGACTAGGTCTCTTATCTTAGGAGAAAGATTCATCAGACTAAGATTTTGATCCTAGAAGAAAATTCATCAGACTAGGTCCCCCTTTTTTTTGTTATCTTAGGAGAAATATTCATCAAACTAAGTATTTTTTTTAGTATCTTAGGAGAAAGATTCATCAGACTAAGATTTATATCCTAGGAGAAAGTTCATCAGACTAGGTCTTCTATCTTAGGAGAAAAATTCATCAGACTAAGATTTCGATCCTAGGATAAAATTCATCAGACTAGGTTCTTATCTTAGGAGAAAGATTCATCAGACTAAGATTTTGATTCTAGGGCAAAGTTCATCAGACTAGGTCTTTTTTTGTTATCTTAGGAGAAAAATTTATCAGACTAAGATTTTGATCCTAGGAGAAAATTCATCAGACTAGGTTTCTTATCTTAGGAGAAAGATTCATCAGACTAAGATTTTGATTGGGGGAAAAATCCATCAGACTAAGGCTTTTTATCCTAAGAGAAAAAATGTGAAGAGTAATGGCAACATTTTATGCACACTAGCAAGACAGGTAAGGGCAAAGATTTGAGAAACTTCCCTTTGTCGATTCTTCTCTTCTTCTTTTTTTCTTTTTCTTTTTCTTTTTTCTTGTTTTTGAACCCACTTGCTTGCACTGCTTTGTTCCTATTTCAAACAAAGAAAACTTGTGAGTTTAAATGTGGTGGTTAGTTTGTGGCCTTGACCTTGAGGGCGGCTGCTTCTACACTTGCCAAGATAACTTTGATTTCAACTTGGAAGACCTTGACTGTTATCGACTACCCATTTTCTTTCAACCCTTATCACAGAAAACGCCTCTGCTCCATTCGATCCCAATATCCTCTATCTGTTGCATTTTGCTCATGAATTGACATTTACCGAACCTTTTCATTTCACATGAATCCCAAAGCATGTTGATTGTTACCAACTCAATGCACATACCACTTTTCCCTGACTTATGCTACTTTTGATGTGCTATCCAAATTCGTTTTGTGCAATTGAAAAGCTGGTAGCAAATTTTGAAGTCATTTCTCACTTGTTCTGACCAAACAAACTCAAAAAGGGACTCAAACAAATCAAGAGGAACAAAATAAGGGACAAGGGAAAGAGATGATACCTAACAAGAAAATTACAAAGTAGAAACTTATCAGATGTGGATACCAACTCTAATGACCATGACATGCACCTTCGGATTAAGTGGCCTAATCTCTCAAGCAAGTCTAATATTCAACTCTTGTCGTACCTCTTCGCTGTGAAACTGGGCTTCAGCGCTTCAATTGTCCCATCCGATCCACAATCCTTAGTCGACTTGTAGTGCCCTAAAGGGTTTTCACCATCAAGCCTCTCTCATTTTGCTCTTTTTCTCAACTCACCGTCGCCTTACAGTGCCCATGGGGTTTTCACTGATAAGACTCTCTCGTTTATCATTTTCTCTCTTTGCGATGAGAACAAGGTATTACCCATGATGTAGGAAGATCATACTTTCACCACAAACTTGATTCGGCATCCTCAAAGTTTGGTCGGAAGGTCTTTCTTTGGAGCGTAATGTAGGCTTTTGGACAGGGTACGAAAGAAAGGGTGGCATGGAGGCTCAAAATAATTTAAGATGAAAGGGTTCCAAATTACAACTTTCGGAATCAGGCCTTTTGGCAAAATTAAAACTTCTGCTCCAGTTTCTTGGCATTTGGGGATTTTTTTTTTATTTTTTCCCTTTTTTCATGAGATTTATAAGAAAATCTGCCCCACTCTTGACTTTGTGGGATTACGAAATATTTTATTTGGTGTGACCAAACCGTAAGGCTGCCTACGTATCTTGAGGTGTCAAGAATCAGGTCGAACATAGTTCAAACACAAAGTTGGACTATTTTGTTGTTTTTTTTCCTTTTCTTTCTTTCCCTTTGTTTTCTTTTCTCTTTGTTTTTCTTTCCTTTTCTCCTTTTTCTTTTTTTCTTTTCTTTTCTAGTTCCCAACTCTGCTTCTGATTCCAAAAGGGGGGTATGAAATAAAATAAATTAAGGCTCAAAGGAGTAGCAAAAAATAAAAGTGTTTAGGTAGCATAAGAAAATGCCTTCGTCATACCAAACTTTCAAAATGCCAAGTACAAACATGCAATTGAAGATAAGCAAAGAAATCATACATGGTATCTATTGATAGAATCAACACAAACAAAAGTGCCAATGGGCAATACATTTATCTCGATGAATGAACCTTGCCAGTTCGAAGCAGATTGACTCAACCTTATCTTGATGTGGAAGAATGCATTGCAGCAATGACTGATTTACCTCAAACTGCTTTGAGACATTTCCTTGTTGTATGCTCTTATTAACCTCTTGATTTCCCAAACTAACTGCCTCAGTTTCACTCAGTTCAAGCTTCAGGTTACCTCAGAATGCGTGAATCTTTACTTGTTTCCTCAAATGCCTCATTTTATCATGTTCAAAAATGTGTCATTGTTTCATGATTAAACTAACTTTCAAGACCAGCCTGAGAATTATGTGTGCATGTCATGTCACTAGAATCAGGATGAAAAGCACTATAAAAGGAAAAGTAACCTAAATAAAAACTGACCAGAACTAATAGAAAACATGAGATTGCATTAGACAGATGGTGGAAAGGGTTTGAATAAAACAAGCAAAATAGACATGGATTACAACCCTGGAACAATCCTAGATAACACTAGACAAGTTACTACCACTAAACGAACTAGGAAAATAAGAAGCAGAAGGGTTTGAGCCAACAAGAAAATGTCCGGATTACAACTCTGAAATAACCCGGACAACAAAAACGACAACAAAATAAACTACCAAAACTCTTTCTTGGCTGGCCAATAAAGGAGTGTGTTTCCAATTACCAAACTTGACATATAAGCCACTGAGTTCCACGTCAATATTACCAGTACCTCCACAAATCTCCATCACGTTAACCTTAGCAAATAGCTTTTGTGTCCCTTTTGCCAACTAATTCTTAAGATCAACCTCTGGAATCGAGATTGATAACGCTGATAACTTTGCGGTAGGTGGACCCCCAAGGGATTCAGAAGAGTTCTCACATCCCTTTTCCACACAAATCATGCCCACCACATGCGTCTCATTATGAACAGGCAATGGACTTTAGCTAGTATTTGTTGTATTTGGATTTTGTACGGTAATGTCACCTGCATCAATAAGCTTATGGACTGCTCTTTTCAGATGCCAACCCTTTTCTATGTTGTGCCCCGGGGCATTAGAGCAATATGCACACCTTTGAGAAAAATCAAAACTCTTTGGAATGCATTTAAGCATTTTTATCTGAATCGGCTTCAACATGTTCAATTGGCTCAGCCTTTGGAACAAACTGGCATATGACTCTCCAATATGAGTGAAAGATTTTTCTCTTTGCTGTTGCCTTCTCATTTTGTACTTCGGCCTTGGTTGGAACCTCTTTCGGGTAGGAGTTTGATACGCTCATAGAGGTGGGTAAGACATTTGTGGAGGCGGTGCAAGCCGTTGCGGGTTTTGTGGGTGTGGAGCATATGATGGTGCATTGTGGATAGAGTACTGAGGAGGTGAGGTATGACTTTGGGGATTTTGTGGAGGAAAGTAGCATTGGGGAGGATTATTTGGAGTACGAGGATATTCATAGGGTCGGTATTGAGGCTAAAAGCGTTTAGTAGGAACGCCCACTGGATCCTGTCGTTGGCTGGGCTCGACAACATCTTTTCTATCAATCGGAGGACTGATCCCAACAACTTGTTCGTTATATCTGAACCAAAACTCCCTAAAGCCTTCCTTGGGTCTCTTTCCTTGGGCATCGGGGACTTTGAATACAGTCTCGCTAGAGAATCGAGGAAGAGTAGCTTGTGGAAGGGTTGCAAGAATAGGATCAGATGTCGGAGCAGGGTATGAGGTTGTTTTGGCTGGTGGAGCATGAAAAATTTGGGCCGAAGTGCCGGGGTAGGAGTGGTAAGGGATGAAGCCTGGTGCGTGTTGCGAGGAAAGATCAATGGTACTTGACATCTGGGCTTGTGAGAGTGGTGGGACAGAAGCAGGGTTTTCTGCATAATTGATAGGGAATGAAGGTGGAGGGTGTCCCTTAATCCAGGCCTGATACATTTCCGCCATCTGATGTTTCAACCTTCGGACCTCTTCTTTCAGTTCCGATTCTGATTCAACAATCTCCCTTGATGGGTCTACAACTCCTATGTCCAAGTCTTTGCTAGCCATGGTTACCTTGCTCTTTGACCTTGTATTGTGTGGTTGAACCGCCAAAATGCCACAAACTAACCACCCTCTGTTATGATAACAATGAAGGTAACAAAGAGGAGCAAAACAAAGCCAACATGTTAGTGTTAGGACATTTATCAGATATAAATATCACATTGCGTGCAATGCCCCTAGCAACAATTAACGGTTCTAGAATGACTTCGAGGGTCACAAGGTCATTTGGCATCATCTTAATTTTGTTCATTTCAATCTTCTCTTTTCTTTCTTTTCTAGCACTTCTTGGCTTGCTCATTTTTCTTCCTCTTTCTTCTTTCTGATAAATACTCTTTTCTTTCCTCTCATTTCTCACATCCCACAACCTTTCTTTTTTTTAATAATGATTCGATCGAATCCTATGTAGGTTGCCTACGTATTATGTCCCTCATGAATCAGATCAAGCGTAGTTCTGAAAAATAATGGACAAAATAAACTAAAACAAATCTTTTTGAATTTTCCATTTATAACTTTTTTTTTGTTTTTCAAATACAAAACATGAAGTACTATAACAAAAGACTCGAAAATCTTAACTAGACTGACAGACTCGATACTACTGTACAAGACTAATAATTAAAAGACAACATAAAATAGACTAAAAATAAAAAGTTTCCTCAAGCAGCTCGTGCATGCAATGGTCTTGACTAGAATGGTCCTGGGGTATTTGTCATGCTCAAACTCTAGCAAATTGATCCATACCTGAATGGGAAAAATAAGATCAAATAGAGTTAGTGACTCAAGACACATGTGAAGCCACGACACCTTCTATTGGACACATGCAAGGCATGATTAAGGCTATTTTGCAAAATGACCTACGTAGCTAAAATGTGGCTATTAGCGCAAACTCAACAAAGATGACCTCAAAGACATGGAAAATGCCTCACTAGGGATTTTATGGATTTAAACTCCCAATATCATGGCCCAAAATTAATTTGCGAAAATACCCCATTTTGCAGAAACGACCGATATGGACAGAAGTTGCTAAAGATGCAAACTTAATAAGGACGGACCTTAAAGTAATATGACACCTAGCTGTGGACTTAAGATCCTAAGACATGGGTAATTGAACCACTTTTGCGAAAATACCCCATTTTGCAAGAATGACCAATGTGACTAAAAGTGGCTAGACATGCAAGATTTGGCTAAGACCCCGCGAAGCCAAGAACCTAAGACTCACTAGGAAGACCGGACCCTAAGTGGGTTGCCTACGTATCCCACCCTGAAAGACGAGAATCAGGTTCGTGTATTTCGGGAAGATTGGACATGGGAGAAAGCTTTTAAAAAAATGCAACTAATTTGGAAAAACTATATTTTTGTCTTTTTGAAAAATGATGAAAAATGCAAAAACATATTTGGATTTTCTTTTTCTCTAGTTTTTGGAATTTTTGGAAAATGATGGGAAGTGCAAAATCTTTTTGGATTTTTCATTTTCAATTTTTTTCGTCTTTTCTTGAAAAAGTTGTGAAAGAAAAATATAACTAGGCCCTACTTGCTTCATTTTATATTTCACCCTCAAATATCCTTGGTCCGCCAGATGACAATTTCACCCCTAAAGAGATGCAGCATGTAGCACATAGGGATGATTAAATGTCTTTTTGGACCATAAGCCCATTTTGACATAATTTGGATAGGCCTCCTACAACGGGACGCGGTGCCTAAGACCGAACCCTGCTAGGTTTAAATGATATGATGCACATAAGCATGACCTATAGGCTGACCTACTGTTGGGATTCACTAGACAAGGCAATTCGGGGCGGCACGCGGTCGATGACGACTGCTCTAGCTATCCGCCCACTCCACGCTCCCACGCCACCCCCCTAAAGACACGGGTGACTCAAAAAGGCCGTGTACGCTCAAATGTACTCCGGAAGACTTGTTGTAGAAAGAAGACCCGGGGTTATGCAAATGATGACAATTTATAAAGCAGTAACACATAAAAGAAAAATTGTAAACATATAAGCAACTAGCAAATAATAAAACGACATAAACAAAAATAAAAATCAAATAAAGCAAACAAAACACATAAAAATCTCAACCGAACATCCTAAAAAGCCAACAAGTTCAAGTACTAGCTCGAACCTGCAACTCCCCAGCAGAGTCGCCAGAGATGTCACACCCCTTTCTTTCACCTCACTAACCCTCTTAAAATATATAAAAGAGATTGTAAAGATCAAAAGGGTTTTCAAATTTGAAAAGTGACAAAAAAATTGTGTTCAAAAGGATTTTACAGAGTCGCCACCTGACATTGGTTTTGGTGTGCCAGGTCATCGTTTTTAAAAATAATTTTTCCTTTTAAAATACTTTGGACTCCAAAAACTAAGTCTGCACTAGAGATTCGGGAAAGGGGGTTCATTTGACTCGAGGAGAAAGTGTTAGACACTCCCCAAGTCCCGTAATTAGTACGGTTGCATACTCGATCTAGTTGGCTTTAAAAGATATTCTAATTGAGGTAAAAACACACAAAGAGAAAATAGACAATCAAAAAGAGGCTCGAGGTCGTCCCCGCCTAATAAGATAAACCAAGAATAAAAGTACTACGAGTTTTGCTCTCAACCTCCAAATACAAATATCTCGGGGCATACCCCGGATAAAATAAATACAAATCTTTTGGGGCATTCCCCAGATAAATTTAACTAAGGGAACGACTTCTCGCCTCAAAACTACCAAAATCCTAAGGCTTGCCTACCCAAATTTTATCGGCCTAAACATGCTACTAGCGGTCAATATAGCAAAATAAATAAAGAAAACTAAGTAAAAGCAAAATCTAAATCACGCTCATTTTCCTTTAACTTCTTATTTCAAGCATTTGGCTAAATCCGATTCCTAAAGGACGTGAGAAAATATTAATTATCTGGTAGGCAGGACACTCCAACTCCTACGATCTAACAATCATTCAAAAAAATAACAATTCCCTATCCAAACATTTAATCAGCCGAAGAATGTCTAGCAGGCAAAGATCCAAATCATTTAAGGAGATAGAGTTAAGAGAACTAGAATAACAGCAAAATAAGAAATGTGAATCCAACTCATCGGAAAGTGCTGTTCAAACATCTTCTTACTTCTACCACTCCAATTCCTTTGTGAAATTTTCAATTAAAACAGTAATAAATATCTAGACATATTTAACCATCTAACACATAATGGGGAAAGAAAGAGACAAAGTGCATTAGACGTTCATGAGCCATTTAAGGTGTGGAGGTCTTAAAAAGATCACTATGACATTTTCCTAGAGATTGTTACTGTATGAGACTTGCAAAAGATGAGATTAGGATACAAAGAAAATTTAGAACTAAATGCTTCAAAACAGATGAATTAGCCGACCAAATAATCTTTAAGAAAAAATTCTAAAATTGGGTCCAAATGGGTAGTAGAACTCACAAGAAATTCACGAACTACTCTAGTCAAGGGACTATGGAAAAACTCATGAGAAGAACTAGAGCCACTGACTCAGACTAAAGAAAACTTAAAACATGCTGATTTTTTTTTATGTAGGCTAATGGATCAAACAGTGACAAATCGATTTTTACGCTATTTGAATGATTCCATCTTAGTTCAAAACCTGGGACACCAACAAAACTTCCACCCATTTTAGAGTTCAAACTGAAAAGAAACCTTACACCAACAAGCTGCTATTTTCTTCGTGAATTAACTTCAAACGTTCAACACGAATACAACACCATAGCAATATAAAATTGCAAACCAGCACACACTTTCAAGCTCATTTTGACTAGAAGAAGCAGCAGAAAAGATTTAAGCGAGAACAAACTAATTGACTGATCCTCGCCAAAGAGAAACACGATTCACAACAGAAACAAAAGAAAGAAAAAGAAGTGAACCTGTTAAGCTGAAATACACACTCCTCGAATCGAAAGAAAATCTGACGAGAAACAGCAAGCAAAATCGAACGACGGGACCAGCACTCAAATGACAAACACGACTCCAACCTCAAGCAAACTCAAATGGCGAACGATTTCAGCTCAATCAATCTCCATATTTGAACAGCAAAATCGAAAAAGTGGAATCCAAAATTGGAGGAAGAAAGCCGAAAATAAAAGAACAACTCAACTAAATATATTTTTTTTGTTTTCTGATTTTTGAAATGGAAAAACAGAACTCTAACCAAAATATTCCAATTACTTTTGATTGTATTACTCTTTTTAACGAAAAATGGAAAATGAGAAGAATCCTCAAGAACACTAGAACCCTCTTCTCCCAATTTCGATTTTTTTCGAAGACCCCCGATTTTTCTCTGATTTCTCTCTTTTATTGTTAGAAATCGAACAAATGGAGGGTCTAGATTGACAGTGATTCAATCTACGGCCTCTATTTATTCGATTCCAACTTAGAGAGCAAGAAAACACGTCAATAATGATGAGATTCGTTGGAATTTTGCTACGTGGAAGATGAAACAAAGGGAAAGGGGGACCATAGGGGACCAATGATGACGTGGAAGGGATTTTTCGGTGGATCTGGGAGTGTTGTAGCGGCAACACAGGTGGGAGATGGAGGGGGCGTCGTTTGGCTAGGGGTGTTTTAGGTTTAGGGTTAGAGAAATATTTGGTTTTTATATTATGGTGGGGAGGAATAAGGGTTGTTGGATCAAAGTGAATGGATGACCAAGATTAGAGGGGAAAATGGAGCGGGTCCGGTCCGGTTGGCGTGGATCATGGGCTGCTGGGTTGGTGAGAAGTGTGAAGAGGTGTGGGTCTTTGGGGATTAAGTGGGCCAAGGGGGAGCCGGAATTGGGCCTACAAATTGGGGTTTCAACTCTTTAAATCCATAAATAAATAAAACTTAAACCTTTTCCTTCTAAAAATATTTTAAAAATATGCTATTGAATGCAAAATTAATTCCAATTAATTAAAATAAACCATATCATAACATGAAACTATTTTGGTATTTTCGGGATTATATTAAAATAAAAATGGGTTAAAATAATATTTTCCTAAAAATACCTAATACCTTAATTAAATAGAGAAAAATGAAACTATTTTTTGTAATTTTTTTGTGATAAAATAAAGTAAAAGAGTCAAAACTAGTTAAAATAGTGATATTAGACCTAAATTAAATATTTAAACGCTAAAAAAGGTAAAATCTCGGGGAGGGTAAAAAATTACATGTCTACAAACTCCATAACTTTTAGAAGCAATGGTTGTAAGAACACATATTTTGAACTTGCTAGTGCTCTCAAAATATGTACAATATAGACTAGGTCGGGTAAAACTTAAAAACATGGACAATTTTTTGTTATGGGGTGAAGTCATGTGTATTTTCTTGTAATTCTTTCATTTTATTATAAACTACCAGTTAATTACCTGTTTTCTTAAAAATACTGATGTTGAAAATAAGCAAATACGTATTTACGTAGCAATATTAAACAGTTACGTGTTAGTTTAACCATTGTAATGTTATTGCTTATAACTGACTCCACTAAAGTCAAGCATGCACAGAGAAACAAATGGTGTCGTAGATAAATTATCCGTCTTACTTTGCGGACATAAATTTTTTAGTTCACTGGTGCGATATTTTATATGCAACTGAGCAAAATGAGATATCTTGTCACATAACAAGAAGTATTTACAATATTTACATAGCAACAATTGCACAAACTTTCACCCTCTAAAACAAATTAGTTCGGAAAATAACAACATAAAATAGGACAAAAAACTCACGTAGGGAGATGAATACTAGTTTCAATACTCTGGTCTCCTACATTAACTTGACAAAATTAGAAGCATAAAATGTTAAAAGGAAATTACAAAATTCAAATTTAACATGCCAAGACACTAGGCATGAGCCGAAAATAGGAAAAAGGAAAAATGTTGTCACTGACCCCAAAATTCTACCTTAAGAATCATGATTGCACTTAATTTTTAAAATTAGGTAAGCCTAACACATAAAAAGATCTAACAGAAATATATAAAATTAAACTTATAAATGAGATAACATAACTAAAACCGATCAATAGTTATACAATCCCCAAAACTGATAGTACAAAGTCATAAACTCTACTGAAATACCCTAGAATCTCTAAATACAATTTTGTTTTGAATTGAATGTAAACAGTAGGAACAATGATATTAGAGGCCAGAGGGTAACTCCGAGGCATGCGAACATCAAGCAAAAATACTTTGAAGTCTCCAACCGCATAAGCATCACTCTCAAAATCCACACGATCCGAAGTACCTGGATTTGCACAAAAATGTATAGAAGCTTAACATGAGTACACCTTAGTAGTACCCAGTAAGTATCAAGACTAAACCCGGTGGATTAATGACGAGGTGAGTCAAGACAACCACTAGACAATAACCTGTATAAGCATATAAATTTAAAGCTAATAGTGGAAAGAACATCAATATAAAGCTAACAACGAAATAGTGGAAACAACAAATGGAAACAAGAAATAAATAGGTTATAAAATGGGAAAGCAATCGGAACAATATGAATGAAATCAATTAGGGAAAACCAGTGACAACTCAAGTAATCAAGTCGTTCTAACATATGATTCACAACAAGATTCACTACGAGGCACCATATCTTATAAATATCCCAATAGTATAACGGAAGATAAATTTAAATAATTTTTGAAAGTAAAGGAATATATTTGGCCCGTTGCCGTAAAAACTATAAAATTTTATGAAAAATTATACACACACACATATATAAAACATTTTAAATGGGTAATTATATAGTTAATTTCATTTGATTTTTTTGTTATTTTTTTTGGGTAAAACCATAAACAAACCAAAAATTATCATTTTCTAAAATTAAAAATCAAAACCAAATCAAATCAAGACAATATTAGTTATTTTTTACAATTTAGTTCGATTTTTCGGTTTTTCATGAACCAGTAGCATTAGGAATATGGACCTTTCTATAATCTTAAAAATAAAATACTTCCCTCTGAATATCCTCAGACAACACATCAAAAGATTATTCGCATGAAAATCCTTCACAAATTTGTACTTGACTTTGCATAGTTACATTGTTTACACATCATGAAAAGATTGTCAATTACTAATAAAATTTCTTTAACTTCTATTGATGGGTTTTGGGTTCCGTAGGGTCGGGACATTTTTAAAATTGGCCAAGTATTCATCAGATTAAAAAAAAATCAAAATATGGGATATGCTAATATGGCAATTAAATCAATCAAAGAAATATTTCCGATATGGGTTCTCCTCCCTGGCCTTCCATTTAATATGCATTCATGGAACTATGTGAAACAAATTTTAAGTTCTATTGGTACACCACTGACTTTGGATGTTGGGATTAGTGGAAAAACTAGACCAAGGGCCAAAGCCGGAGTCGAAATTGACCTCCTTAAACCTCAACTTGAATCTGTTTGGGTTGGGTCAGAGGATGAGGAGTCTCCTCTCCAAGGTTTTACCCAAAAGCTGGAATATGAAGGTGTTCCAAAATATTGTAAACATAGTAAGAAGTTGGGACACAACATGATGAACACCAGATTTTTGGAAAAGAAAGCCATCCTTGAAACTAATAGGAAAGTAGAGAATGACAATGCAGGAACTTCAGCGATAGCCGAAACATCTGGAATGGATAACTTAGGAAAAGTGATTAAAGGGAACAAACTCAATCCCAAGTAAAAATAATTGGATCAAGAGGAAAGGACCCCGACCATTATAGACAAGGAAACTAAAGCCACCAATGATAATGACAACCACCAGGTTACATATGCTAATCATCTCCAAGCAAATAACACCACTGCTCACAAAGTAGATCCCACTGAAGAAAACAAATTGAAGAAAAAAAGTAGAAGAAGAATATCTAAGTCAAAATAATGCCAAAAAAGAAGAGCAAAGTAATATTCAAACCAGTGATCTCGCAAGAAAGTCACAGAAAACAGCAGACCAAGAGTTTCATTTCTACTCAAAATGTACACTCTCTTGCAACTGTGGAAGAAAATCTTCAGATGCAGGGATTACTCAACACTTCGGCTCAACAACAACTATAACTCTCAACGACTAAGGAAGATACCATTGAAAAAGATAGGATGATAATGTCAAACGAAGTAGCAATGGTTATTACTGAAGAAAAAGGTAATACAGAAGACAAAAGTACTAGTAACATAGCTAACCAGGTGCATCAGGTGGATCCTACTGCTGATAGTTGCAGCTCCTCTAGCCTCCCTTCAGATATTATCAAACATCCGGGGATTCAATTGATAGTTGATTTGATTGCAACCAGTTTAAACCCCACTACGGAGAACTCTAGAAAATCTAAAGATCCTATTGAAGAACACTTATTACAAATTAGTCCCACAACCAACAGAAAGCCAAAGACAATGTTGAAAAAAATGTTTAAGATAACACAGATTTAAGAAACTGCTCTCCCATGACAAGAGGAAGAAGTCACACCAGAGGATCCAAAAGAAGACACAAGGACAAGAACGATCCTTCAAATAGAAGAAATCATATACAGAACACCTCCCCTACAAGTACTAATGATTGGCACATTTTTTTGGGATATTAGGGCAGTGAGAACCAAAAAATCCATTCACAAGCTAAAAAACTTATACAACATTAACAAGGTTCAATTTGTAGCTATATTTGAGCCTTTCATTGGTAAAGAAAAGCTTGGGGGTTACAAAAAATTCCTTCGTTTCCAACATAGATGCAATGGCAAATTTGGTATTTTGGAACAACAATGGCAACCATATTATTGCAGAGGATGAACAACATATTATCATCAAGTTTGATGACGGCATTAGTAACCATAGCACCTACATCATAGATGTCTATGCAAAATGCATTGTACTTGAGAGAAAAGATCTGTGGGATAGTTTGGTGGAGGATAGCCTTATCATTGATGGCCCATGGTGTACTGGGGGAGATTTCAATGTTATTATTGATCCGGAGGAAAAGCTAAAAGGGAACCCTCACAGAGTTCATAGAAGCTTGGATTTCATTAATTGTATGGATAATTGTGGGGTTACGGATCTTGATTTTTCTTATCCTAAATTGTCACGACCCAAGTTCTTCCTCCGTGAACCGTCATAACGGCACCTAGTCTCTACGACTAGGTAAGCCTAACATTTGCGGAAAAAATAAAAACATAAAAGCTAACAATTAACAGGTAAAATTTAAATAAGAAATTAAGATGCCGCTCGGCATATACAATAATTACTCTCGGAATGTACATAAACTCTCCCAAAACCCGGAATATCATAAGTCACAAACTATAGAAAGAAAACAGTACTTCTATACTCCAGAGTCTAACAAAAAGAAAATAGAAGATGTTTTTGACATGGGAAAGAGTAGAGAGGGACTCCGAGGTCTGCAGACGCGACAGATATACCTTAAAGTCTCTACAGCTATCTCGCCTCACTGATAATGCAACTGAAAAGTATTATCTGGATCTGCACACGAAAAATATGTGCAAGGAAGGGAATGAGTACACCACAACGGTACCTAGTAAGTGCCAAGCCTAATCTAGACCGAGTAGTGACGAGTCAAATTTGGCCCTATTGGTGTATATATATAAAATAAAGCAAGGCAAAATGAAATATCGCAGTAAAATAAAGACTGAAATTTAATAAGAATGAAATCACAGAAGGTAACAACTCAGTACACAAAGATAACAACAGAGGATCTCCCGAGATATCGTCTCGTAGTCCCAAATGTAAATGTGCAGGGGGATCTCTCGGAATATCATTTCGTAGTCCCAAAGTAAATATGCAGTGCAGGAGATTCTCCCATAATACCGTTCCGTAGTCCCAAAGTAAATATGCAGTACAGGGAATCTCCCGAAATTTCGTTCAGTAGTCCCAAAGAAAATATGCAGCTCAAACAATAGAAATACAACTACAACACGGAATCCTACAATTTAGACTAAGTACAAGTCAAGGAAGAATCAGGAAATTCACTAAGCATGCTGCACAGAGTTCAGATAAGCAATTTAGAAGACGTAGACATGTTGTTCTAACTAAACAAGATAATTACATATGCTAGTGTAACTCAGTTAAAGGGAAACATGTATTTTACTTAATGAAATCAGACTTTTTCAACAAATAGACCGTGTACACACTCATCACCTCACGTACACGATACTCATATATCAAAAATAGTACCAAATCCTAAGGGGAGTTCCCCACACAAGGTTAGGCAAGCTACTTACCTCGAACCAATCTCAGTTAATCAGTCACAATGGCTTTCCCACGAATATCTAGCTCCGAGTGGCCCAAATCTAGCCAAAATCAATTACATAACATAAATATAACTACAAGAAACTAATCTAGCTAATGAAATCAATGCTAATGCAAGAAATTGAAAAAATCACCCAAAAAGCTTCCCCAGGCCCACATCTCGGGATCAGGTAAAAGTCACAAATTATGAACACCCATTCACTCACGAGTTCACTCGTACCAAAATTATCCAAATCTGATGTCTAAATCCCAATCAAAACTCAGCAATTCGGTTGAAGAACTGTTCCCCTATTTTCTCAACTTCTCACCCAAATTCCTTAATTTAGTGATGAAAACAACTATGGATTAATGGAATATAACCAAAAGCGAGTTAGGAATCGTTAACCCAAAGCTTTCTCTGAAAATCCCTCGAAGAATCGCCAATTTCTGAGCTATCAAGTCCAAAAATGAAGAATGAATTCAAACCCTCGCACTTAGCCCTTTTTCTGCTAGCAATTTTGCTTCTGCAAGCCTTCAACCGCATCTGCGGTCCCGCACCTGCTGAAAATCCATCGCAGGTACGAAGGAAACTTAAATGGGCTGGGACCACACCTGCGAGCCCGCTCCTGGGGTCCTCTACCGCTTTTGTGCATCCACTTCTGCAGACCAATTGCCGCACCTGCAATCCCAGCTGGTCAGGGCCAAAACCGCTTCTGCGGCCAAAGTGTGCAGGTGCAATTACGCTAGGTGCAGCAGCTTCAGCAATTGCATAAGTCCCAAACTCAATCCGTTAAGCATCCAAAACACATCTGAGGCCCTCGGGACCTCAACCAAACATACCAACAAGTCTTAAAACACCATACGAACTTAGTCGAGCCCTCAAATCACATCAAACAATGCTAAAATCACAATTCACCCTCCAATTCAAATTTAAAGAACTTGAAAGTTCAACATTTTACAACCGATGCTGAAACCTATGAAACCACGTTCGAATGACCTCAAATATTGCACACAAGTCATATTCAACATTGTGGACCTACTCCAACTTCCAGAATCAGATTCCGACCTCGATATCAAATATTCCGCTACCGGTCCAAATCTCTAAAATTTGACTTTCATCATTTCAAGCCTAAATGAGTTACAAACCTCTAAAACATAATCCGGACATGCCCCTAGGCCCAAAATCACCCAACGAAGCTAACGAAATCGACAGAACTCCATTCTGGAATCGTCTTCGCACAGCTCCGACTGCCGTCCAAAACCTAAGACTTAAGCTTTCGTTTAGGGACTAAGTGTCCCAAAACACTCCAAAAACCAAAACAATACCTCCCGGCAAGTCATAATAGCAGAAAAAGATACGGGGAAGTGGTTAATAGAAAATTGGGGCTATAACTCTCAAAACAACCGGCCGGGTCGTTACATCCTCCCCCTCTTAAAACAATCTTTCATCCTCGAACAAGCATAGAGACATACCTGAATTGGTGAAGAGATGAGGATAATGGCTGTGCATATCCTGCTCGGTCTCCCAAGTCGCTTCCTCGACCGGCTGACCCCGCCACTGTACCTTCACTGAGGCGATGTTCTTTGATCTCAGTCTTCGAACATGCCTTTCCAAATTAGCCACTGGCTCCTTAACTTAGGATAGATCATTGTCCAACTAGACTGAGCTGAAATCCAACACATGAGATGGATTGTCGTGATACCTTAG